>NC_141624.1:47411530-47713069 GCF_047967505.1 Dipteris shenzhenensis | reverse complement strand
GGAAGTTGATGATATATTTGATCCAGTTAAGGAGCATGCAAAGCATGCCATTATAATTTTCTTCCCAGGATGGATGCCTGCTGCAGCAGATGTTGGGAATCGGTTGACTGGAACCTTGGGTGATTCTTATGTAAAAAAAGCTCACTATGCAACGAGGGGCTTTTTTGAGATCATCATGGCTGATGAGGAGCATCGTCAGGTTTTGCTAGAGCACTCTCCTCTCTTCTATGGCCAGCAGATGGTCCATGTCCTGCCCTGGTCTCCCACCCGGGATTATCAAGCATTGATTCGGCATCGTTGCCCTGTTTGGGTAGAAGTTGTGGATTTTCCTCAATGCTTATGTTCTCTTCTACCTAAAATTGCAGCTTCACTCGGTAAGGTGGTATGTCCACTGCGACCCAATGGAAATTCGAATGGCTTCTGCATTTTGTGGGATACGGATCATCCCACTCTAGCTTCATATTCAGTTACTATGAATAATGTTTCCATGGGGAGTGCCTTTACAAGCTTAAGTGGGGGCTGTTTGTAGGTGCTTGCTTTGAATGCAAGCAATTTGGGCACATGGCTTCACAATGCCCTTCCCGAGCTCCATGGATGGCAGTGCAAGCTGAAATGGTTCAGCCTTTGAATAAGGATGCAAATGCCTCTTCTATGGTAAAAAACAAAGGGGTCAAACAGTTTTTCTCAGTTTAAGACAAAGGCAAAGCCCCGGCTGTCTCAAATGGTAATTCTTCTTTTTTTGTGCCTTTGTCCTCTCCACCTCAGGGGAAGGGGGGAAAAATTTTGACTGATGGATGGCAAACTCCTGGCAAAGTGATCTTTCCCCGGCGACACATGCCTTCTCGGACTTGGAGTGGTGCACCCTCTCATGGGAAAACACCTGCTGAAAAGTCTGGTGTTGGCTAGACATGGACTGTGTGACTGCAAATCGGACCTTGTTTCCTGAAGAAGAAGTTGCTGCACTTTTGTCCTCTCCTCAAGTTGATGCTTCATCCGAGGGCACAGGCCCGGACATTGAGGTGGAAATGCAGACGTAGACAGCCCATTAGTTGCTGTACATACCTGTCCCATAACTGTAGATATGCTTGATCATCTGAAGTGTGTTACTCTCAATGTACAGGGAAGGTGTGATGGTCGCAAATGAAAACTGGTTAGGATGTATATGAGGCAACTGCAACGTGATATAGTTGCTTTGCAAGAGCATAATCAGCATATGTATGCGGACGATAGGCCATTTTGTTGGTTGTGATATCTTCTATGTTGGAGAGCAGTCCTTTTCTTGTATTGCTTGTTTGGTAAAGCACGACCTTCAACCTGTTGTGGCTCTCAATGATCGCCATGGTAGATGGATTATTGTTCAATGCCTTGTTCACGCGGAAATGTTTGAATTTGCATCGGTTTGTGTCTCCCAATCTTCTCGTGATAGAGCTTTGATCTGGGCTGCCATGCATACTTATCCATGGCGACAACATGCTTTCATTTCTGGTGACTTTAATAATACCACTCAATCGGGTGCCAACACCTCATGCCACACTCATATGTTGGCTTCTAAAACACAGGCATGGCCTGATTTTTTGCTTCAGTTGCGCCTGGTTGATCTCTGGAAGGAATTACAGCCCATGCTTCTGGGCTATACCTTTCCGCATAATGCTCAATCTTCTTATCGGGCACGCTTGGACAGATGGTATCAGATTGATCCACAGCATGGTGATGACTTTACTTGTCAAATTTGGGTTGATCATGCTTTCACACATTCAGATCATGCTCCTCTTTGGTTGAGGCTTTCCTTACATGAATTTCTCACACTGACAGATTGCCTTGGCGAAGGCTTTTGCTGATTAATAATAGTTATTTGGAGCATGCTGACTCTAAAGCCTTGGTCTCTGATGCTATTCAGCCTCTCTCTCGTTAGATACACATTGGTTTGCATTATGCATGGCAGGTTTTGTTGCTCGGATGCAAGCAGTTATTCGAGATTATGGCAAATCCTATATGCAAGCCACAAGGGAGACTGTAGCACATGCCAAATTTACTTGTCAGAGTTTGACTGAGCTTGCTCATCTTCGCCCTTTGTCTTCAGAGGAAAGCATGCTCTTATGTCAATCTCAATTCTCTCTTCAATACAATGATGGCAGAAAGCTTGCTAAATGGGAAACTTGATCCAAACAACGGGCATTTTTGGATAATGGCAGCTCTTTCAAGCAATTTTTTAATAGTTTACACTACAAAAGACAGGCTGCCAATATCTGTCGGATCCGGATGCCTGATGGCTCTTGGTCAACATCTCGTTCACAGCTTGCTGATTGTGTGTAGCACTTCTCCACTTATTTTTGGCATGTCGATACTTTCTCCTTGGGTCGTGTCTGCACGTCAGCTTCTTTTGAGGCATATTCATCCAATTCTGTCTGATGCTCAGGCTTTGGAACTTGAACATCCCTTCACCGAAAGGGAATTGTCTGATGGAGTGAGATCCTGTGGCAGATGGAAATCTCCAGGATGGGATGGTCTCACAGTTGCATTTTTTCTTGCATTCTGGGATCTCAGTCAATCAGACTTCTATTAAGTAAGAGAAAAAACCTGTGAGAGCAAGCTTTAAGCGGAATACATCATGAAATCATGAGGATAAATAAATCCCCCTCAAGGGGAGGTGGGAAACAACCAAGGCTGAGGCTGAAAGTGCCACCTCAACCCTGTAGGAGTCTCAGAGAAGAAAGGAGAATCCTTCCATTCCCTGAAGAAAGAAGCCCTCCTAGCTGAGGCTGCGCGGGAGTCTCCCTGCATACTCGTCCATACGGCCATCAAGGTATGTACGGTGTCTGTTTAGATACTAGGTAATGTGTGCGAGGGATGAACCTGAGTTCCCTCAAATGCCTTTGTGCTTCTGGCTCTCTAGATATGCTAGGATGCTCTGCTCGCTAGAATCTCCCAAGAGGTATCCACAGAGGCATGTATAGCTGCAAAAGGAAGATGTGGTATCACATCCAACGAGCAGGATTCAACCTGATGACGTCGAATCGAAATGGCCCGAGAGGAGTCAAGTCTCTCATAGAATACCTGAGGCTCTGTAAGAGAAAGCCAAGCCACTGAGCCCCATGCATGTCCCTGTTTTGTCCATACAGCAGCCTGCAATTAATGCGCCTGTACAATTCCCTTGTCCTGCTCCATCCGTACAGCCTACTTCTAACGCTTCGTTTGTATAGTTTGTCCTATTTCTTGTTTCTCTTCAGTCCGTATAGGCTGTACCTAACCTGGCTATACCTCTTTCCCTCTGTACAACTTTTTCCTGTTCCACCTGTTCATGACACTTCTTCCTCCTTTCTTCCTGTCGCTCCTTCATCTGATTCCTTTGTGTTCTCGGCATTAGCCCCTCCTTCTGCCTTACCTTCTCCTGCACGTGTTTTTATTCGGCGGAAGCATGGTGGTTTGGTTCCCTCGCGTTCTTTCAAATCGGCCAAATTGGATGTTGCGGATGGTCCTTCTTCTTCACTCCAGTTGGATCTTCTTCGACAGCTATGTGCAGCCTCAGTCACGGAAGTTCCTACTTCGGGTTCTCCCCTTGTTTGCTCTTTGGATTCTGCCCCTCTGGTCTCTGGTGTTCGTCAGGCTCAGCAATTTGGGGTCTATCTTTATTTTATGGGTAGGATTCTCTCTGCAGCTCATCTTTGTCTTTGGGCTGAAGTTGTAGTGGGTCCGGATTGTATTTCTTCCTTTGTCTTTTTGGGCAGAGGGTTCTATTATGCTCACTGTTCTTCAATCGATGTGGTGGAGTGACTGGTCAGTCATGCTGGTGTTCCTGGGGCTGGTTTTTTTGCTTATGTGATGCCCTGGGATCTGCTCTTCGATCCGTCGGCTTCTCTTTTGACTCACTGTCCGGTATGGATTACCCTCAAAGCGCTACCTATGCCTCTTCTTCAGCATCTTCCTACCCTTGCAGTGCTTTTGGGGAGGCCTTTACATGTTCCGAGACCGGAGTTCATACAGGTTACTCAGGATGTTCGCATATGTATTTTATGGGATATGGTGCAGCAAGTGCCTTCTTCTCTGCATCTGGATTTGGGCTTTGCTCATCCCTTGCGCATCCGGCTGCACTTTACTTCTTTTCCTACAGCTTGTTATCGGTGTCGTCAGGTTGGCCACTATGCTCGTGCTTGCCCTTCTGCTTGCCGATCCATGCTTCTTGTTACTTCCTTACCTGTTCCTCCTCCTTCCCCTCATGTCTCTCCTCTGGCTTCCTTTCCAAATCCTGTTCAGAAGCAACACTGGTGGAAGGTCGTTAAATCTCAGGCTACTCTTCTTGCTGAGGAAGCTCAGGATCAGTCTTTTGTGGAGCATATTCAGCCTCCTTCTCTTTAGGCTATGGAGTTGCCTGTTGAAGAGGAGATTATATGGGATGATGCACATGTTCTTTCTCAGGATGACACCCGGGGATTTGGTGAAAGAAAGAAGACTCACCTCTTCTCTTTTTGGTATATCTCTTCCTTCTCTTTCTCCTTGTTTGTAGGCTTATGCTTTCTTCTTGTTTGTAGGCTTATGCTTGTCTCCTCAATCCAATCCCTTTAAAAAGTGGCTTCTCCAGACTCCTTCTTCCTCTAACTAGTTATTTGAAAAATGGTATGTTTCCTCTCTTTTGTAGGGCCAGTCCACGAAAAACCGAGCGGGACTTTTCCAAGTAAGAAAGTGCTTTCTCTTTTTTCTTTTTGTTATTTTTGTTATTTACATTGACTTGTAGCTAGCGCCTTAAGCATTGTATGGCCAGAAATTTGTACAGTCAGAAATCCGGATAGCGTGTTAGAAATCGGTACTGTCCATCCGTACTGTCCTTTCCTCTTTGTAAAACCTTGCTGCTTCTTGTTTGTTTCTATTTTTTCCTTTTCCTTAACTCGAATGGCAGATTATTCCTATGAGAAAACCTTTCACAAAGACAAGTCGGTTTCCAACAAGAAACAAAAATAGGTGATGGATTCAGATGATTCCCTTCACGACTCTGCTGAGGCTTAGCTTGTGTATGAGGTTATGCATGAAGGGTTTGAAGACACCCGCAAAGGTTGGAAAGATCCACTTCTCACCACTGGCATTATGGTGGAAGTTGATGATATATTTGATCTAGTTAAGGAGTATGCAAAGCATGCCATTATAATTTTCTTCCCAGGATGGATGCCTGCTGCAGCAGATGTTGGGAATCGGTTGACTCGAACCTTGGGTGATTCTTATGTAAAAAAAGCTCACTATGCAACGAGGGGCTTTTTTGAGATCATCATGGTTAATGAGGAGCATCGTCAGGTTTTGCTAGAGCACTCTCCTCTCTTCTATGGCCAGCAGATGGTCCATGTCCTGCCCTGGTCTCCCACCCGGGATTATCAGGCATTGATTCGGCATCGTTCCCCTGCTTGGGTAGAAGTTGTGGATTTTCCTCAATGCTTATCTTCTCTTCTACCTAAAATTGTAGCCTCCCTCGGTAAGGTGGTATGTCCACCGCGACCCAATGGAAATTCGAATCGCTTCTGCATTTTGTGGGACACAGATCATCCTACTCCAGCTTCATATTCGGTTACTATGAATAATGTTTCCATGGGGAGTGCCTTTACAAGCTCGTGGGGGCTGTTTGCAGGTGCTTGCTTTGAATGCAAGCAATTTGGGCACATGGCTTCACAATGCCCTTCCTGAGCTCCACGGATGCCAGTGCCAGATGAAATGGTTCAGCCTTTGAATAAGAATGCAAATGCCTCTTCTGTGGTAGTTGCTGTACATACTTGTCCCATAACTGTAAATATGCTTGATCATTTGAAGTGTGTTACTCTCAATGTACATGGAATGTGTGATGGTCGCAAATGGAAACTGGTCTGGATGTGTATCAGACAATTGCATCCTGATATAGTTGCTTTGCTGGTTATGATATCTTCTATGCTGGAGAGCACTTCCTTTTTGGCGTGGGTTTTTTCGTTAAGCGTGACCTTCAACCTGTTGTTGCTCTCAATGATCGCCATGGTAGATGGATTATTGTTCAATGCCTTGTTCACGGGGAAATCTTTGAATTTGCATTGGTTTATGCCCCCCAATCTTCTCGTGACAGAGCTTTGATCTCGGCTGCCATGCATAGCTATCCATGGCGACAACATGCCTTCATTTGTCGTGACTTTAATAATGCCCCTCAATCGGGTGACAACACCTCAGGCCACACTCATATGTTGGCTTCTAAAACACAAGCATGGTCTGATTTTTTGCTTCAGTTGCACCCGGTTGATCTCTGGAAGGAATTACAGCCCATGCTTCTGGGGTATACCTTTCAGCATAATGCTCGATCTTCTTAGCGGGCACGCCTGGACAGATGGTACTAGATTGATCCACAGCATTGTGATGCCTCTACTTGTTAAATTTGGGTTGATCATGCTTTCACACATTCTTCTCATGCTCCTCTTTGGTTGAGGCTTTCCTTACATGAATTTTCCACTGACAGGTTGCCTTGCTGAAGGCTTTTGCTGATTAATAATAGTTATCGGGAGCATGCTGAATTTAAAGCCTTGGTCTCTGATGCTAATCAGCTTCTCTCTCGTCAGATACACATTGGTTTGGATTATGCATGGCAGGCTTTTGGTGCTCGGATGCAAGCAGTTATTGGGGATTATGACAAATCATATATGCCAGCCACAAGGGAGACTGTAGCACATGCCAAATTTACTTGTCAGAGTTTGACTGAGCTTGCTCATCTTCGCTCTTTGTCTTCAGAGGAAAGGATGCTCTTATGTCAGGCTCAATTCTCTCTTCAATCCAATGATCGCGGAAAGCTTGCTAGATGGGAAACTCGATCCAGACAACGGGCATTTTTGGAGAAAGGCTGCTCTTCCAAGGAATTTTTTAGGAGTTTACACTACAAAAGACAGGCTGCCAATATCTGTCGGATCCGGATGCCTGATGACTCTTGGTCAACATCTCGTTCACAGCTTGCTGATTTATATGTGCAGCACTTCTCCACTTATTTTGGGCATGTGGATACTCTTTCATCTCGGGTCGTGTCTGCACGTCGGCTTCTTTTGCAGCATGTTGATCCAATTCTGTCTGATGCTTAGGCTTTGAAACTTGAACATCCCTTCACCGAAAGGGAATTGTCTGATGCACTGAGATCCTGTGGCAGATGGAAATCTCCAGGATGGGATGGTCTCATTGTTGAATTTTTTCTTGCATTCTAGGATCTTCTTAAATTTACCTTGCTGCAAATGGTAAATACAGCATGGCAAAATCAGCAGATGCCTGTGTCGTGGAAAAAGGGTCTTCTCAAGTTGATTCCAAAAAAGCAGCTATGTGATTCACTTGGTGATTGGAGGCCACCAATCGCGCTCATGCCAGTCATTTAGAAGTTCATTGCCAAAATGGTGGTTGATCGTATTAAAGGTTATTTGCATGATGGGTTATATCCCTCCCAATATGGCTTTGTTCCACTTCGCCATATCACAGATAACATTGCCAATGCTTATATTAGGATTGAATATGCCAAATACACGTAGCAGGATGTTCTACTCTTGTAGGTAGATATTGCAAAAGCCTTTGACACAGTTCAATGGGATTTCATCTTGCAAACTATGCGAGCTTTGGGGTTTGGACCAAAAATGCAGTAGGTTATTTATTGGCTATACAGAGATAGCATTGCGGCGTGCATTCTTTCTGGGGATATATCTGATGAGTGGACTCTTCGTTGTTTGGTCCGCCAGGGATGCCCTCTTAGTGCTTTATTGTATGCCATTGCTACTCATCCTATGCTGTGATATATTGATCATCTTGTGGCTACAGGATCACTTCATGGCTTGGAATTGGATGTTAATCGTAGCATGGTTGCTCAAGCTTATGCTGATGATTCTTTCTTTACCCCGAAGAATACGCCCCATGATCTTGGTGCCTTGATGCAGGCCCTCTTTGTTTATGGTTTGGCAGCTGGTTTTCATGTTAATTTTTAGAAGTGTAAGCTGCTCCCTTTGCATTCCAAAGACTGGCATAGTCTTTTATGGCCCGAGATATCATTCCACCCAGTGAGTTTGTTTGTCATCTTGGTTATCCTTTGGGGTGGAAAGTCACTCGTTTTGAGGTTGCTACTCATATAATATAATAAATCAAAGATTTCACCATAAAAAGTGTGTGTGTGTGTGTGTGGTGATCAAAGGGCTTTTTTAAAAATTTGCATTATAAGAGGCAATCTGCCAATATTTCTAGGGTTAAAATTTTGGATGGTACTTGGACAAGTTCCATAGCACAACTTGCTGAAGCTTGTGTGTCACTTTGCTCATCCTTTTGGACATGTTGATCTTCCATCGCAGGATGTGATGTCAGCCCGCCTGGAACTCTTTTAATATCTCACTGCAATTCTATCTTGGCAACAAGCTATGCAGCTGGAATTTCCTTTCACGGAGAGAGCGTTGAAAGGTGTCATTCGATGCCGAAATATTTTCATGGCTTTTCATCTAGTGGCTCCTACTCTACCAGGTTCGGTTCTGCTTTCGCACACCATCCTGGTACACAGGTCCATCTCTGGTAGCACCTCCTGGCACCACCACCTTTTGTCACATTTCTGCCTTGAACTCGAGCAATCCAAACGCCATGATCTTCAAGTTGTTCCCCTCATAATGAGTGAATAACTTGGAGTCTTCCCGGCACTATGCTCTGAGGGTCTGTTTCAACGTGTCCTTCCTTTCGCTAGGTTTGCAACAAAATGAAATGCCAAGAATATTTCCAGATAACCTGGACCACGAACGCTCTTTGAGCTCTCAAAAAGGTACCCTTTTGGCTTCAATACACCTTACCCATCACCTCCAACAATCTGTGTTCGAGATTTGAAGAAGCACCCGCACTTCCCCTTCTGCCTTCGAAGAAAACCCATTCCTTCCAATCTCGCATTACCTGAGCATGGTTGTAAGACACGTTAAGACACGACACGTTAGACACGCTTCAGACACGAGTGTCTACGTGTCTTAAAGATAAGACACGTAAGACACGCCATTGTGATTATAATAATAAATATTTAATTAATATATGTATAAGTATACAAATGGACAATTTGCTAGCATAGCTCGTTGCTAGATTCTAGAAGTATAATAAGCTACACTTAAACAATGCAAGAAGGCACTTGTACAATGTAGTTAAGAGTCAAGACTCGTCACTCAAGACTGAAAACTTAAAGTTAAGACTCGCGACTCAAGAGCTCGCAAGTATTGAGTATTTAAAGGTTTAAATGGACAATTGAATCTTGTCACATGTGATATGAATGAAATCTGCATCTCGATACATATAATTGAAAGGAAACTTTCGACTCTCAAGACTCGAATCTCTGAAGATTCATCCTAATCTGAATCTACGAGGTCACTGCCACTGCAAAAAAAAAAAACAAGAGTGTCTAAAGGTGTCTTAAGGTAAGACACGTGTCTTAACTGTCTTAAGTGTTTTACGATAAGACACGAGTGTCTTAACAACCATGTACCTGAGACATATGAAGAGTAGATTTTCCATCAAGTACATAGCAAACCGTCGTATTGCCTGTGTACTTGTTGTGAAAGAAAACCATGCACCTCATCGAGGCACATACCAAAAACCTGTGCAATCCTGTATTGTCCCCTTTTGAATTACAACAACCATCTAAACATGAAACCCTAGGGCACTCCATGGAATCCACCCTTATGTCAGTATCAACAGCCACGCACCTGGAAGATTCCAAAGCACTCCATGCTGTCCTTCACCTTCACAAAGGTTTCTGACTCCCCGTCGTCCCACATCTCCATGCCAAACATCTTCACTGTGGCTTCTAGGTCGGAATATGTGACCTCAGTAACACATGGAGATGTCACCAAGAGCAGTTCTTCGATTACCATATTAGCTTTGGCTTTTGTATCACCAATCTGAGTCCTTCTTGTTGTTCTTCTGATCCGCCTTCTTCTTTATGCAATCCTTTGCAAAATGGCTTGGTGTGTCACAATAGAAGCAGTTCTTCTTCTACTTCTTCTTGAAAGTGTCCTTGTTATCAGAGTCATCCTTGTTGGACTCGCCATTGTTAGTCTTGCCCTTTCCTTTGCCAGCATAACCCTTTGCTAGCAAGGCCTTGCCATCTTTGTCGTTGTCGTAGAGCTTCACCCGAGCTTCTTCCTGGAGCAGTAATGGACCTTACTCCTCAAAAGTCAAATGCTTGGTCCTCTGTCTTGCTGTCACAGTCATAACGAAGCTTTTGAAACTTTGAGATAGCCTCCTCAGTACCATCAAGGTCAACTGGCACAAGTCCACTTTCATACCAACCGATGCTAGTTGATCCCTCACCACCTTGACCTTCGTCAAGTGGTCATGTACCGAATCTTCTTCATCCATATCCAAGTTGTAGAGCTGATGCTGAAGAAGCAAGATTTCGGAGCTGTTATCTGTGTCGTACTGATGTGTTGGTCATCTGGATGTGAGGAAGCATAGAGTCCACTGTAGTCCCTATGATCAATGCCAGGGCATGGGCATCTCTGTCTTCCCAAGCCTCGAGCTCCTCTCCATCTACTTGTATGAGTATCCTCCCATTGTTGTCCACCACATCCTGCGGCTGTGCCTCTGCTCCCGTTGTTAGTTTCCACAGTTTTCAAGCCACTAAATGACTCTGGATCTTCACCTTCCAGATTGGGTAGTTTGTCCCATACAGTTTCCCAGACTCTCCAAAGTTAGGGATGGTGAAAGAAAGAAATCTGGGGGAGGAGAAAGGGAGAGAAGGGGCCGAAGAGGCTTTTGAATCTACATCTGTGCTGTTAAATCACACAGCAAAGTCGAACAAATTCAACCTTCTGTAGACCGGAACTCCGTACACACCTGACTGAACTTTAGTCACCCTCCTTCTCGCAAGGGCATTGTCCTCCAGTCGTGGAAGTCGATTCCCAAGAGCTTTTGAATCAGGGTCGTCCTTCAGCAAGGTCCCTACCTTCAAGCTCCCACACGTGTGAGCCTCCTACTTGGGCTCTACTATCTGCCGGATATCTCTAGACTTGAGCCCGCATGCTCCACCTCGAGCATATGTAGACTCTCTGTTCAGATCTTACACCTTGTTGCCATGAGAGACAGCCAAAGTTCAGCCCCTAGAGAGCTCAATCTGCATCACACCTTCAACTCTCCTTCACCCCCATTATGAGGCCCAAGGGAGTGGCTTCTAGCTGCTCCAGTTTGCTCCTATTTGTAAGAAATCCTAGATTTACTATATTTAGAAATGTGCTAAGGAACAGAAAGGAGACTGAAATAGTAGAGAACAAGGAATATTTGTATTGCTTGAGTGTCTGTAGTGTGTCATCCATATAGTTGGGCCTCTCTTATATAGAGAGTGAAGAGTCACACATGAAGAGGTGTGTACTCCAAAGTGTATGTGCATGAAGAGGTGTGTACCCCTTGTGAAGGGTGTGACCCTTGATGAGAGGGTACATTACAATGGAAGTGTCTCTTCCATAGAATGTCTCTTGTGAAGGGTTGTGCCTCATAGGAAGTGTCTCGTCGAAAGGGCATACCTTTCCACAAGTGTCCATTCATCAAACCATCCATAAGTCTAAGATATAGAGAAAGGAATACATCACAGATTGTGACATCCCCTCCCACTAAAAAAAAAGGACCCTGGTGGAGATAATGAACTGATGTAGAAATTATCATGGTAAATTCTGAAAATACTATTGTAAACTGTCAGGGTACTGCTGTAAGTCTTCATCAGATTGCCAAGTAGTGTCGGAGTCGTCCAGATCTCGCCAAAGAACAAGGAATTCCGTGATAAGTCGATGTCGAGTCTCTCGCTGTCGTTGGTCCAGAATACGCTCAAGAATAAGGAGAACATAATCGTCTTCAATTTTTGGGACATAATCATGCAGGAGGAACTGCTTCATCGCCTGGAATGTACGTCTTTAGCCAAGAAATATGAAATGTCGGATGGATTTTACCCCATGATGGTGGTAATTCCAATTTGTAACTTAAAGGTGAATTTTTCTTGACGATCCAGAAAGGTCCATAGTATCTTGGTCGCAACTTAGGAAACACAGACTTAACCGTCTTATAGCGTGTGGGGCTACAAATAATAGCACCATGTCACCAGTGTCAAATTCCAGGTGACGTCTATGTTTGTTGGCAGACCATTGATACCGCTCTTGCGCTTTTTGCATATGATCCCTGACTTGGAGTAGAATGTCGTGCATTTCTTGAACCAGTTGATTAGCTAGGGAAACCAGTTGATTAGCTAGGGCCACTCGATGTCGAAGTACAAAATTCGTTGGTACAATTTGAGTGTGTCCATAAGCTGCTTGGAATGGAGTCATGCTGATGGCACTATGGAAAGAGTTATTATAAGCAAACTCAAGGAGTGGTAGATACTCTTCCCAAGCTGCTAGGCGTGACTGAATATAATGTCGAAGCATTTCTTCCAGAACTTGGTTGACTCTTTCAGTCTGGCCATCTGATTCTGGGTGGTAGGCTGAACTAAATAGTAGAGTTGTACCCAAAGATTCGAACAGTGAAATCCAAAAGTGACTGGTAAACTTAGGATCTCTGTCGGATACGATATTCTTGGGCAATCCATGGTGTCGGAAGATGTGTTGTATGAAGAGTTTGGCGATGTCCGGAGCCTGCGCACTTCTTTTGCAAGCAACAAAGTGTGCCATTTTGGACAATCGATCAACAATTACCATAATCTGAGTGTTACCTCTGGAGGATCGTGGTAGTGTGGTAATGAAATCCATGGAAATAGTTTCCCACCTTTCAGTTGGAACTGGAAGAGGTTGAAGAAGCCCTGCTGGAAGTCGTCGGCTTGCTTTCATTTGTTGACAAGATAAGCAGGATGTAACCATTTTTATGACGTCGCTTTTCATCTGAGGCCAGTAGTATGTTGCACTGAGTAACCTATAAGTCTTGTTGATGCCTGGATGGGCAGCATAAGGAACTACATGATGCTCTTCTAACAAAAGACGTCGAACATCCTTGTCATGTGGTATACAGACGCGATCTTGATAATACAGAAGGTCGTCCGTATAAGAATAGGATGAGAAAATCTTTTGTTCGGAAGTCGAAGGTTGATCTTTTGAAAGAACTTGTACTGCTGTGCCGAAGTCTGTATCATTGAAATACTTCCCTTTGAATGATATCGGAACATCCACAGATAATGTAGAGATTACCATAGCTGATGCTAGAGTTAACCTGCTGAGATCATCTGCAACTACATTGCGTAGTCCTGGAATGTACTCAATGGTCATGTGAAAGTTGGCCAGAAACTCAACCCAGCGTGCTTGTCGAGCGTTCATGACTGGCTGAGTAAAGATATACTTTAGAGAGTGATGGTCTGTCTTGACCACCGAGTCGGCTCACATGAGATAATGTTTCCAAGAGCGATAAGCATGTACAACGGAAAGAAACTCCTTATCATAAACCGGGTATCGGGTTTGGATATCGGAATGTTTATGGCTGTCAAAAGCAATAACTCTGCCTTCTTGCATCAAGACTGCTCCTGTAGCGATGTCGGAAGCATCAGTCATGACCTCAAATGGAAGGTTTGGGTCAGCAATAGCCATAACTGGTGTGGTAGTGAGTGCTTGCTTGAGTTGTTGGAAACTATACTCTGTTTCGGAAAGCCAGTGAAAAACTGCTGTGCTTTTCAGTAATTCGGACATAGGGGCTGCGATTTCAAAAAACTGATAGACCTTTGTATGGTAGAAGTTTGCCAATCCGAGAAAAGAGCGGACATCATGAACATTCTTAGGAGTAGGCCAGTTTCGGATTACCTCGACCTTCTTGGGATCCACAGAGATGCCTTGAGCTGAAATAACATGTCCCAAATATTCGAATTGGGTCTTGAGGAACTCACTCTTGTAGAGAGAATTTGCGCGGAGAACTTCAAAAACTTGGTGAAGATGTTGTTTGTGCTCATGCAGGGATCTGCTGAAAACGAGGATGTCATCGAGGTAAACGATGACGAATTTATCGAGGAAAGGCCTAAAGATGTCGTTCATTAGTGTCATGAATGTGGCCGGTGCATTGTTTAACCCAAAAGGCATGACCAAACATTCATAGTGTCCATACTTTGTTCGAAAAGCTGTCTTGTACTCATCGTCTTCTCGTATGCGAATTTGATGATAACTTGAACGAAGATCAATCTTTGAGAATTGTGTTGCATGTAGAAGTTGATCAAAGAGGTCATCGATGCGAGGCAATGGATACTTGTTTTTGATAGTGAGGGCTCGGTAGTCGATGCAATGGGGCATTGACTTATTCTTTTTTACCACAAGTAGTACAGGAGATCCGAAAGGGCTGCGACTGGGCCGAATGTGACCTTTGTTGAGTAGTTCGGTCACCTGTCTTTGGATTTCTTCATTTTGAATGTAAGAAACCCGATAAGGAGGTTTCGACGGTGGATTACTGCCGGGAATAAGTTCGATTGGGTGATCCACTGGTCGTTGAGGTGGTAACTGCTTTGGCAATTCCTGTGGAAAAATATCCAGGTAGGGCTGGAAAAAAGGTTGGTTGAGGTATTCAGGAGGATCCTTTGTTGGTGTCTCCTCTACTGCCGTAACCAATAGAAGTGAAGTCTTTACTTGACGTTTACGAACCCACTTCTTTACTTGTAGGGCAGAGGCAACTGGGGTTGAAGGAGAGTCCCTAGAACCAGTTGGCTCAATAAGTTTTCCCTGATGGACAAACTGAATAGTGTGGCTGCGCAAATTGATTGATGGATCATAGTTGTAGAGCCACTGTTGTCCAAGTATGACATCGTACCGAGAAAGAGGCATGATGTCGAAGTTCAACTTGTCCGTATAATGTTGGATGCGAAAAGACAAGTTTTTGATCCTGGTGTTGCACAAGAAGGTAGTTCCATTTGCGAGTTCAATCTGATAGTCCATGGGACTAGGACGGGTGGACTAGTAGGAAGACAGGGAGCATGTTTGCTCCAACTGTCCGAGTTTTGAACATGCTTGGAAGTCCGCATTAGCAGGTATGAACTGCTTACGGAGCACGTGTTCAAAATGTTTCCAAGTTAACACACTTTTGCCGTCCTTTAAGCGTCGTTGCCACCATAGGAAAGCTGTATCCTTGAGGAGGGAGGCTGCCAAGGCAATCTTTTAGCCTTCAGTCAGGTCAACAGTATCAAAGTACATGCGCAGTTTTGCGAGCCATTGGTCAACTGTTCGGCGATTTCGTTGACCAGTGTAGGCTTCCGGAAGTTTAATGTCAAGTCTTTTAGTTTTGGAAGCTTGGAGTAAGCGGTAGAGGGCACGAAGTTCAGTGTTTTCTACCTCAGGTGGGAACGAGTTCACATAGTTGTCCGGTCGCGTTACGTCATCCTCTATATGTGTGGTACTGCGAGAATCTTGGAGGAGTTGGACTTTCTGGACCAAGTCGGAGATGCTGTCTTGAAGCTGGGAAATTTGAAGTTGAAGTAGTGCTTCGCCTTGTAAGTTGACTTCAGGGGTCTTTTTTGGACTTGAGTCGCTGATCTCCGGAGAGGTTGCATGCGAGCGTTGCGACATATCTGAGGTCCCTGTGAGAAGAGCACGAACCTGCGCTCTAGTTTGTACCATTTCGGGAAGAAGATCCGGGCTGCTCCCTGAGGTTACTCATGTTGGAGGGGGTAGGCGAGGCAGGATGGAACCACCCGTGGAAATCTGGTAAAGGAGGTCCTGTCTGAGGTAACATTGGTGATGCCGAAGTGGGTGTTACTGCTCGTGAGAGTACATGGGTAGGTTGCAGAGTCCATGGATCTGAGAAGGGATAAGGAGCTGCTATCGGGAGTGGAGGAAATCCAAGAGAAGGAGTACCTTCAAAGTGTAAATACTGTCTTGGGGAAGGTATACAACCTGTGCAGGAGGATATCTGGGAGATGAAGGAGGTGGAGAGTACCCTGGAGATGCTGAAGCTGAGGGGTAAAAGTCTCTTCAAAGATGGACAGCAAACTCGTGAGGAATATCGGGTTCTGGGTATCTACGTGTCTCGTGGAACACAACTTGGATTGTGCTGAGGAAGTAATGTAGTTGAGGTGCCTCACGCAGAAGGTATAGGATGTAGTCCAAGTCACTGGAAGGGCGCGTGACACAGAAGACCCACGATGCAAGAGCTCCGAAATCGGCTGGTTGTGCAATCTGAACAGGATATTGTGTGGTAGATGATGCTTGAGGTGTCCTTGAAGGGACTGGGGAATTATCAGGGGTTTCCATGCTTTAAGGAGGCGGCTTTCATTTGCTGTAATTTGATAATGAGCGTCAAATAACAATATGAAAGAGAATCCTTAGAAATAGAAAGGAAAGAATCCACCTGGCATAGATAAGATCTACCAATTAGTTGCGTAGAAAAGGCTTGCAGATCGCTGTCCGGAGGTCCATGCTTCTGTCTTTTCAAGTCCACGTAGATGTGTGAACAAGCAACAAGTACTTGGCGAGACTTTCGAGGCAAAAGGGACGTTGGCAGAGGCGTTTTGCAGATCGCATGAGATTTGGCGCACTTTTCCTGCGTGGAAGTTCATAGCCTGGCGAAGATGGCCTGCACTGAACCCTGTAGGGTACTAGATGAGGACTGAGCCTGGCTAGAGGGAAAGAAAGGGCTGCCAAGAGTCGCTGTTCACAGGCTATGCGCAGCAGGGACCAGGCTGATTTAATTCGCTGGCAAAGACTGCTTGCATCTGGCGCTGCTTGCTGGAAGTGCCTGCTTGCTTCCAGGGCTGATTTGCGGCAGCAAGGGCTGATGATCTGGGCCAGGGAAGATGACGAATTTCTGGCACCTACGCTGTTTGCAGAAATCGGGGCAGCAAGATGACGATAGAGGCTGCAAAGGGGATCTGTTCGATCACAAGGTCTTGTAGGCAGGTATGCAAAAGAGCCGGTTGATGCAGGCAATCGAGAACGACGCAAGATGGAGGCCTGACGAGGGGCACGGGTTGCTGCAGGGATATGGCGCAAACACGTACTGCAGAAAAGGCGAAACGTATTGCAGGAATTCGCGTTTTGATTTGTGCGCCTATTGCTGGGTGGTGGTTACCAAAAATTAAAGCGTGGGTTTGGAGAACCCTTGGGTAGTCTAGGGTTAGGTCTTGGGTATAGGGCTGGTTCCCCTTTTTAGGCCCTCTAGGTACCCTTTTGTAGGGTGTGATACCACAGTAAGAAATCCTAGATTTACTATATTTAGAAATGTGCTAAGGAACTGAAAGGAGACTGAAATAGCAGAGAATAAGGAATATTTGTATTGCTTGAGTGTCTGTAGTGTGTCATCCATACAGTTGGGCCTCTCTTATATAGAGAGTGAAGAGTCACACATGAAAAGGTGTGTACTCCAAAGTGTATGTGCATGAAGAGGTGTGTACCCCTTGTGAAGGGTGTGACCCTTGATGAGAGGGTACATTACAATGGGAGTGTCTCTTCCATAGAATGTCTCTTGTGAAGGGTTGTGCCTCATAGGAAGTGTCCCGTCGAAAGGGCATACCCTTCCACAAGTGTCCATTCATCAAACCATCCATAAGTCTAAGATATAGAGAAAGGAATATGTCACAGATCGTGACACTATTTTTGCTGAGTTGCTGGATGATTGCTCCTATTTTTGCTGAGTCGCTGGATGATTGAATGCCCCCCAAGGGATCCTTTTATAGGCCTCTAGGGGTCTCTAAATAGCTGACTGGCGAGCCCTATTTTGGCCGACTCAAGTCTGGCTGAAAACTGACCTGGTTGGCTGCCCCTACCAGCCCAACCAGGGCCATATATAAGGGTCTTTACTAGGCCCTTTGCAGCCTTTGTTCCAGGCAGGGACCCAGCCCTCTTGACCAGCCTAACCAAGACCTAGTTGGCTGGCCCAACCAGCCCCAACCAGCCCTACTGTTGGCCGACGTATTTGCTGATTTGTCCCGACTTATTCCCATGCCATCTTTAGGGTATGTTGCAGGCCATGTGCCCACATGCCTCGCTAGATAGCTCGCCATGTAGGTGGCTGTACCCCGGGATACCCCGCCATCTTGTGCTGCTCCAGATCTGCCTTTTCCAGATCCATGCCATGTATGCATCGCCATCTGCCATGGTCTTGACGCCATGTGTTGCAGCCACTTTGATGCATCCATTTACTTTCCTTTTTCTCTCTGATCTCTAGCCCCATGGCAGCCATAGTGCTGCCCATGTGGCCTTCCATCAGTTCCCAAGTCCACCCCTCCATGCTCTCCTCATATGGGGGCTTACAAATGGGGAGGTGACCTTTTCAACAGGTCCATCCTAGAGTATGATCACAGAGTTCTTCCAGTCGGAGTATGTTGCCCCCCTGGCCACAGATAGCAGGAGAGGCAGAGACCGCGAGATCGAGATGCAGCACACTCGATAGAGGATGGACGCACATATCATGGTCACTGACATTTCTTCCATTTTTAGACTTGGGGTACGGCCGACCAGGGTTACTGTGACGTTCGTCAGGCGTCGGCGGATAGCTGCCAGGAGGGCATGACGGATCACTCATCGAGATAGTAGACAACGGTCTATCACGGGCTTCTTGCCTACACTACCTAGTCCGTCATAGGGTATCTTGACGTTTGATCAGACTGCATTTTCCATGGGGATGATGATGCCAGGGATGTTTTGACTAGGATGACATGTATGAGCATATCCTTGACTATGTCCACAGTTTTCTCTAGCATGGGTTAGGATGCTCGCTTAGTAGCTCCACCCTTTTGCTCATTGTATCAGGTTTTTCTATCAGTCTCATAGACCCATCAGTCTTAAGGAGACCTTACTAAACTTTCTTTCTACAGCCCCTTTCCCTGCTCCTTTTGGGTCCTTCCTCAGTTGTTTGCCCACGATGTGAGTGCATTGCGTGTGGGCTTATTTCCCAACTTGCTGTTGGATTATCTCCTGTTTGAAATCACATCTTCTCCAACTTTCCTTTCCCAGTTTTGTTCTATTCATAGCCTCCCCTATACATTCCTTTCAACCTCCTTTTCTGTCTATATAGGTTGCTCTAATTTAGGTGCTGTTCTATAAGCCTTTCTATTGCCTTTTCTCTCAGCCCTGCTTGTCTCTTTCATTCCCTATCTACATATCCCTTTGCTCTCTACCTTGTTTGCTGTCCTCTCCCTCTTTCCTCAGCTCATTCATGCGCCAGAAGGTCTTGGTTCCAGAACATACAGAATTGTGTACGAATCCCAGGTTTTGATTTTCTGTCCTTGGACAGGTTTTGTATGCAGTGATTATGAGCTTGGCTCAGAGAGCAGCAGTTTTGTTCTTCAGTGGTGGCTGGATGCCTGACGCAACAGATGTGGCACAATGGTTAAAATCCTTGCTTAAAGGATGTTTTGTTGAGGGCTTATATAAGGTAGACATAGGTTTTTATGAGGTTATTTTCCACGGATGTCCAGTACAAGCACCAACTTTTGCAACAATCTCCTCTCTTTTTTGGCAATCAATTGGCTCATGTCTATCTATGAATGCCTACAAAGTACTACCAACGTCTTATCCGACATAGATGTCCAGTATGGGTTGAGGTGGTTGACCCCCCTTTATTTTGCAAGCCTGCATTGCCCTATTTGGCTGAAGCATTGGGCAAGGTGGTTCGTCCCCCTTGTTCTCTTGGAAATGTACATCGTTTTTGTGCATTATGGGACACTGACACACCCACTCCCCCGCATGTCGCTCTGCAGTTTGACATAGTGGAAATGCCATCTCAGCAAGTTTTCTTCAATTGAAATGGGATAAATTTGCAGGTTCTTGTTTGAGTGTGGCAAGTTTGGACATATGCAATCTGAATATCCATGTGTTTTATTGAAGAAGCCTCCTCCTACTGCTGCCCGCCCTGATGATGCTTCCATGCCAAAGCCTGCATCAGTACCACGCACTTGTAGTCTAGGAAATGCAACTCTGCCCCTAGTGGTTGACAAAGGCAAAGCTAAAATTTAGGGCTCCATTTCCAAGGCAGTGGATAAAATGCAAGTTGGAGAAAAAGCCTTTTCATCTTATTGGCAATTTCCTAATATAGTTTTTAATCCAAGGACGATTGCCAATAGAAATTGGACAGAGAATGCATCCTGTTCCAAGGACACATGTATGCGATGGATTTGGGGTTGGCATGCTTTTGTCCGCGGTGGTGCGGGGCTGATCCCATTGTGTTTACCGCTTGTGGCAGTATACCTCTGGAGAATTCAGTTGATTCTATAGGTTATTTTTGAGCAAGGCAATGCTTGTTAGGAATATGCAGGTCCACCATAGCCTGGTGTGGCCATGCAAGAATAGTTTTGAAGCCATGCTATTTCTATCAATTGTAAATATGTATATACCGATCAATTGCTTTACTTACAATGTATAGGGCCTCTGTAATATAAATAATAAATGGAGGCTTCTTTGGGTATACATCACCACTTGCAAGTTACATATTTTTTGTTTGTAAGAGCACAGTCAACACTCTTTTACGGGCCGTCAAGATTTCTTTGGAGGGTTTTGATCTTTTATGCTGGTTAGGCTTGCTTTTCAGGAGTTACTATGCTCATACATCATAATTTACAGCCTCAGATAGCATATAATGACTCGCATGGTCTATATCTGATGTCAGATGCTTGATTAATGGGGATACCCATGAATTCGCTGTATTGGTGGTACATGCTTCATGCTGCACAGTTTGATGATTTCACTTGAGATGGCCTTGGATTATACAGTACATCTATTTGATCACTTTCCAGTCCATACGACTTTGCATGCTGGTATTCTAGTGCGCGACAGATACCCACTTTGGAAAAGGCTTTTATATATTAAGTTGAGTCATGTTCGTGGCTCTCTATACCTGCGCATGCGTCCGTGGTACTTCGTGGGGGAGATTCTGGCGAGCATAGTAGCATGGCATATTTGGAGATTCAGATGTATAGAGGCTTTCAACACATGGTTAGTAATGCCAGGACGTTCCAGCTCAACCTTAGAGGCTAGAAGCCTTCTATAGCCCCTCATTGGGAAAGTTTTCAGATTTCAGCTTATTTGTAGAAATCCTTTTGGAAGAAGCTCTTGCAATCCCTCGGGTATAGAAAAATCACTCTTTTCTTTTGGCTCTCTATTCATGGAAGGATTGCAGTGAACCAGTGGAGGTCCAGGTTCGGGGTAGATTCCACTTGTCCTCGTTGTCTCTGTGCTGATGAGTCTATTATTGTCTTTGGGACAGCATACAGGCAAGGATCATTTGGAAGGGGATCACTAGACTTTAGAGCACCTTTATGTGTTCTCCTTTCTTCATGACCTGGGGCTTGGTAGCATGGCTTTCTCTTTCGGGGCCTCAGTTGTTTGATGAGAGATATGACTCTTCTTGGGCTCTTTCGATTCAACGACATTTAGTTGAGTCATATTCCTGGGTCTCTGTACAGACCTGCGCATGCATCCATGGTACTTTGTGGGAGATTCTGGCAAGCATAGCAACATGGCATATTTGGCGATCTAGATGTATAGAGGCTTTGGATTCTTCCCAGGTCCACCCAGCACACACATTGGCTAGTATCTGGACAGATGTTTGGACAGATGGTACACTTTGATTGCCATTTGGGGGACTATGTGGGGGTCTTTATGAGTAGCCTCCACCAAAAGGAATGTTTCTTGAGGGAGTGGAGCGGCTCCCCTTTCTTCTCGGAAGTCACCACAGGGTTGAGGTGGCACTATTAGCCTCAACCCTGGTTATTTTCTCTCTCTTTTATGACAGGAGCTTGATTTTATTTGTTTCTTTCATGCATCGCATGATGTAGTTCTCCCTTGAGATTTTCTCTTGGAGTTTCATTCATACTTCATAGAAGTCTCTTTTTTGAAAAAAAAGAAAATCCCCGGGCTGAGATGGCCACACGGTTGAGTATTTTTTAAAATTTTGGAATCATCTTAGCCCTATTCTGCTATACAATGTTAATCATGCTTGGATTTCAGGCTCTATGCCTTCATCATGGAAAAAGGATTTGATGCGTTTAATTCTCAAAGAGCCTTTATGCCAACATTTATCAGATTGGCGGCCCATCACATTGATGCTTGTGGTGTGTAAGCTTGTTTCTAAAATGCTTGTCTTATGCATATTGCATCTCTTATTCGCCGGCTTGCACCGTGCTCAATATGGTTTTATGCCACAAAGACAGATCATGGACAACATTGCAAATGCTTATATTGGAATTGAATTTGTGAAATACACCATCAGGATGTATTAAGCATGCAGGGATATTAAAAAGATTGACACTTTTATTGCAGATGTCGTGGTCCTAAGATGCAAATGTTGTTATAGTATCCCAATGAGATAAACCATCACAAACTCCTCATGCTGATCAAGCTTGCCGGGGCTTTGGATCCGCTCCTCCTTAGCCGTTGTTTGTCTAACATCCGCCATCGCCTCATCAGGAACTCTTGGGGCTCGTTGCTGATGCAGGGGTTGATGCGGACGCTGAGCCTCGATCACGTGAGGATCATCTGGCTGGGCGGTGGGCCCTTCCGTTAAGGGAGGTGGATCCCCACGGGAGGGCTCCTGTCGCTGTTGCCTGCGGCCCTTGCGAGCCTGTTTGCTTCGTTTCTTTTTCTTTTTAACGTGGGTCCAGTCCCCTTCTGAGGGGGTCACCCAGGGGGTTTGAGAGCCTGCTGCTCCAGTCTGAGGGGGTGCGGGATTCTGGTCTGCTGGCTCTGCCTACTCTGTGGGGGTGGGGGGGGAGGCGCTCGGCCATGGCCACGGGGGCAATCTCTGGCTAGGTGACCCATTTGTCTGCACTGAAGACACTGGCCTAGTAACCCAGAATTCTCTACTCGCTGGCGAAGTGTGTTCCCTTCGAGGGTCTCTAGGAAGACTCTGGGCTCTCAACCACCAATCTGATCCTGGGGACCCCGTCATCTACTACAACTGAGGCGGCCGACTCTGGCGGGGACTCGAGCACGGTGCCAAATGCTCGACCAATGGAGGGGAGGATGCCTCGATAACTAATGGAGGGGAGGATGCCTCGATACTCCTTGCTTGGGAAGCGAAGCGAACCGAAAAACGAGGAACATGGTGTGTCGTGTCCATGTCCTCCACTGTAAATCCATGGTACCAAGGAAAGAGATACACTAGATGCGGGCCAAGGAGGATGGAACTTTGCTCCACGAGTGTCGAGGCAGTGTCGGGGGAGCTCAGCTGAATGAGGAATACACCTCTTCCATAGATGGTGACCTCTTGGATGTGGTCACGCTCTAATGCCAAGCTCGCTTGGATCCACACTCACACCTGTCTCCTTGTAGGCGTGAGGCCCACAATTCTGCCCACGAGCGCCTTGTCTTGGAGGGACTGAATTGGCTGTTGTACGTGCTGCTTGTTAGCTGGGAAAAGAAGAACCTTAACGGCTGTGGGATTCGAGGGTGCTACCATATAGCCCCCCCGGCCAGACCAAGAGTCACCACCAAGGTTTTCTTTTGCCTTAATAAGCACAAATGCTCTTGCTGCAAGAAGGAAGAGAAAAAAAAGGAAGAACGTCAGAGGGGGAGGTGGAGACGAGGCGGGGTGAGGGACGGAAAGGGCAAGGAGAGAAGTGGAAGAAGGAGGAGGGCAAGGAGGAAGAGGAGAGGGGATGAAAAGGCGAGGAGGTGGAAGAAGTGGTGGGGACGGAAGAAAAGGAGGAGGGAGCGGGGGAAAGAAGGGGGGAGGAGAGGAAGGAGAGGAGGTAAGGAGAAGGCGAGCGAGCGGAGAGGAGGCGGGGGAGGGGAGCTGGCAGGGGAGACGAGGAAGCGAGAGGCGGAGGTGACTGGGACGGAGGCGGAGGTGACGGGGGGCGGAGGTGGCGGGGGCAGAGTGGGCGGGGCTGGCGAAGGCGCAGCAAGCGGAGGGAGGAGGCAGTAGAGGCAGAGTGCGACAGGGAGGGCGAGGGTGCTATAAAGGGGACGGAAGGGGCGGGGCAGCCAAGGGGGCATGGCAGCTTAGCAACAGCCCATGGGGAGCAGCTCATTCCACCATGGTTTCAAGCACTTTAATATGTAATTCAGTTAGACTGTTTCTACGTTGGGGATGGGGCACTGCACAGAGGCGGCTCTACCGGCATTCGTGTAGGTACAACAATGTCAAACCACTCTCTGGTATTACTTCACTTAGATCAGCCCCGTCGAGGTCTCCCCCCAGAAGGAGGTCCGCATTGCAGAGGACCTCATGCAAATCCAGCAGGTCATGGCAGGGATTTGGGAGCGAGGGCTGGGCTTCGTGGGTGGCTGATGCGATCCGGAGGAGCAGTGAGGAGTTACAGGCTCACGCCCTTAGGCGAAGGAGAACTCTTCAGGAGCGTGAGCGAGCTTTGAGGAGAGACCTCGCCTCCATAGAGCGGCTCAAGGAGCAGGACCTAGGTTGTCAGTGGCTTAGTGACATGTTTGAGAGCGCTCGCTTTGAGCTTCAGGACATGGAGATTTGACGGGCTGAGTTCTCCTATAACTCTTCTCGGGCCTGGTGGGTACAGCAGGGGGACAGGATGACGAAGCAGTTTTTCTAGACCACTGGGCCCCGATCAGCAGGCACACAGCTGTAGCGTCTCCGGGATCCACAGGGCATCATGCACACCGATCCGCAGGAGATCTTAGACTCGACCACATGTTTTACAGTCTGCTCTTTCAGACAGAGAGTATGACTCCAGTTGCTGGTATTGTGGCCTGAGAGGTATTTTGGGATCACGTTTCGACAGTAGTCTTGCAGGATTTATGCAGCAGGCTGGAGGAGCCTTTCACGGACGAGGAGCTTTGGGAAGCCCTCAAGGCTCTCTTGACCCAGAAGTGTCCTAGCGAGGATGGCTGTGTCTTGTAGAGGAGCGGACGACTAGGATTGCGCCAAAGAAGTCGCAGCCTGAGAAGGGGGGGGGGCCTTGCGTGGAGGCTTTGGGTCGGGGGCTGGGGAGTGGCGCGAGGAAGAATAAGAGACCGTTGGCCCTACCCCAGGGAGAGGGAGCAAGGGGAGAGGGAGGGTTGACAACTCTAAGGAGGGTGGTGAGGGTGACAACAACAAGAGTGGGGGGAAGAGGAGGGAGAGGCGGGAAGAAGGAGGTGGGGGAGATTGCAAGGGGGGAAGGGGGAGCTAGAGCAGGAGGGTGGTGAGGGTGACAGGAGCAAGAGTGGGGGGAGGAGGAGGTAGAGGGGGGAAGAAGGATGTGGGAGAGGTTGCAGCGGGGGAAGGGGGAGCTATAGAGCGGGAGTTGTCACAGCCACCGAGGGAGCAAAGATCGGCTGACACTGACGTTGCTACAGCCCTCTGACTGTGGGGAGCCTAAGTTGTTGAAGCCAATGGAACAGCATGAGCAGCTGCTATAGTCCTTGTCTCCTATGCAATGGGGTGGCCCGAACCTGCCACCTTTGCGTGCTTCCCTTGGCTTAGGAGGGGCCTGCTTCCCCTAAGATTGAGGAGTGGCCTCACGCTCTGTCGTCCTTCGCTCTCACTGCCTAGCTCGACGTCTTCACTGCTTTAAGGCATTCTTATTGGGTTTCTTCTGCTTCACCTGGGTCCAAGCCCTTCCGAAAGACTCTACCCAAGGTGTCTAGGACTCCATCCGCTGACTTGGCCCATGTTGTACTCCCTCTGGGCGAGCACTCTGTTGCTGGGTGCGGCTGAGGGGCATCCCTGCTTTAACCTCGCTTACAATCCTTGGCCAAGTGTCCCATGTATTTACACCGTAAACACTGCCCTAGCAAGCCCCCCTGCAACCACTGAGGCGGCCGTCTAAGGAGGCAGCTCCAACCCGTGCCAAAGGCTCCCCCAATGGAGTGGAGAATGGACATGTACTCCTGAGGGAGCCTTGGGAATCGGAGTGTCACAAGGAGGCGAGGTATGTGATGGGTCGACTCCATATCATCAACTGCCGTGAACAAGGGATAAGGTAAACAAGATGAGGGCCCAAAAGGATTGGGCGGCGCTCCACCAGTGACTGAGTAGTGTTGGGGGAACTTAGATCGAGAAGGGAAACCCTTGTGCCATAGATGTTAACCTCCTGAATGTGGTCCCATCCAATGCTAAGCTCACCTGGATCCAATCATGAACCTGGCCCTTGGTTGATGGGAGGCCAACTATCCTGCCTACCACCGCCCTGTCTTGTAGTGTTTGTATGCCTTTCTTCACCTAGTGTTTGTCCTTTGGAGAGAGAAGAACCTTAACGGCTTGGGGAGTCGAGGGTGGTGCCATGTGAGCGCCTCTGGCCAGATCAACTGTCAGCACCAAGATTCGATTCTTTAAAATAAAACACAATGCTATGTTGCAAGAGGGGGGAAAAGAGAAAGGTGGAGACTGAGTAGTAAAGGCCCTCTCGAAGGTCCCCTGGGGCTGGCTGAGAAGAACCAGCAAAGAGAGCTCCAAGCAAGGGGGAGAAGGCCCAGCCGTCTGAAAACCGCTGCCAAGAGGCTCCAAAAAAACAGAAACACAACCAGCGAGAAGGCCAGAAATGGGCTGCTCCAAGAGGGACAGCACCAAAAAAATCTGCAGCGGGACACCTCTGAGAAGAACGCTCGAAGAGCTGGATGAAGAGAGAGCTTGAAGCTGTCCTGGAGGGGAGAGTTTTTGAAAAGCACATACGGGGCAGCTTGGAGCGCTAGGAGAGTACTCCACTCTGAGGTGGCCCAGCCTACGCCACCTTGCTGCCTATGGGCAGCGTGAATTGAAGAGCCGCCAAGGTAACAAGGGGGGCTGAGGCTGTCCTAGGCCCTACTGGTAGAGCAACCTACAAAGAAGTGACAAAAGAGACACCAAGAAGATAAGGCTTCAAATGGAGATGATATTCCCCGAGCAAAGATCCCCTTCAACTACAAGTATGGCCACTTGCCCAAGGTCTCTTCACAACCTATCATATGTGGGATAAGTCCTCCTATTCCACATGCCACTCTTGTACTTAATCCCCATTTAGGCCTCTCCTACTCCATTCTCCCCAAGGCCTACAACAGTTTCCCTCTGCACTAAATCGTTCACCATCCCTGGTGAATGTAAAACATGAAGATGGGGCAACATGCCTACATGGCATAAATATATGAAGTGCTGGGACAAGCCCCCAAGCTAGCATTAAGAAAAGATTCAGTTTGAAAACTTTCTACCTTCAATTGTTCATGATTACAAGTGGGCATGACATCCTTGCTTCATCCACATATTCAAATGCCGATATCTCTCTTACATATCCAAAGTACATGATGATGGGCAAGCTGAAATTGTTAAAAGAGCATCTCTTAAGTGTTGAGATAGGTTGCAAGCAAGTCTAACGTCTTTGGGAGGCCTTGCGGGCCTACGAGACAAAGGACAATCAACAGAATAGCTCATACAAGCTGCCATGGGCTGAAGCAAAGGGCTCGTTAAGGCCCTTGCTGAGTGCTAGCTAAGCTAATGATCTCGAAAACTCAGAAGCACACTCTTAGAGCTCTCATGAGACTCCTGTAGGTAGTGCGAAAGCCGAGGACATATCCAAGAGTCTTGGTTATCTCTTCGATAGGAAGAAGAGAGAGAGAGAGAGAGAGAGAGAGAGAGAGAGAGAGAGACGTTCACGGGAGGCTCACGGGCCTATGGGACAAAGTAGGGAATCAAGTAACTCATACACACCATTGTGGGTTGGGGCAAAGGGCTCGCTAAGGCCCTTGCTGAGTACTAAAATGTTGTACTAGTACAAAATAGCAAAAAAGTAGCAAAATAGCATGTGGCATGAAAATATCAAGTGCTCAGAGCTAGAGTCCCAAGTGCACGAACCGGCTCCACGTATCCAGGCTCCATGGCGGCTCTCTGATGAGATCAAAGAGGTCACGTATCTGCATCTGTCGGCCTGTCTCCCGTGGTGGTGGAGGGCGTGGTCTTCTTGATCTCTGGATTCGATCGGCTATGTCAAGGGTGACGCCTTGCCTTGTCGATCTCCCCTGAGGAGAGCTGAAATAGGTCGAACCTCGATCATGTGGGCTCTGGTCGCCTGTCACATTGTGTACAGTCTCTGTGTCCCTCGTCCAGCACAGTGCTGTGTCGGCTCTCTCCACCAATCCTTACATCTCTCATGTCGGCTAGCTTCTCCTCCTCTACGCCAGAGTGCCTTGGAGTTGAGTCAAATGCATAGAAATCAGTGACCTGTCTCTGTGCTCGGTCTACCTCAGTGCCCTGGAGTTTAGTCAAATGCATAGAAATCAGTGACCTGTTTGTGCGCTCGGTCTACCTCAGCGCCCTGTGGTGCAGTGGTCCCATCCAGCTGCTCTCTGATATGTCGTAGTAGTGTCTCTTTGTGTCGTTGCATCTCCATTAGGTAGAGCCCAATATAGACCTGGTCTTGGAAGTGGATCAGTCGTGAGAGTGGGCAAAAGCCGTGCCCCTCCTGAAAAAGGCAGTGGTAGCACCCTCAGATCTCTTAGTAGGCTGGGTAGACACATAGAAAATGCTCCTCTATCTCGACCGCCCCCATCGTGCACAACCTGCAAGTCCGTTACTCTCCAGGTATGCCTGCAGCTCTCTGTGCCTCGATCCTCAGTTGATGGGACGAGACCCGCATCTGTCCGATGGCAATCCTCAGCGCGTGTGCGACTCCTCATTCCTCGAGATACTGAGGTCTAATGATGAGCACATCTTCCGATACTCATGAAATGGTCATAGTAGAGTTGGGTCTTGGTGGGAAACTCATGGTCCCCCCCCAAGTGCGAGATGTGTGGAACTAAAGGAGATCTAACCGTATGATGCGGTTAATCTCATCCCATGGGATCAACTCGGGCGGTGCATCCATGCTATATTGAAATGGGGGAAGCCGGTCCATCTGAATGCCGTGACTGGAAAACCATGCGATGATGTGTGCATACCATGCTGTACTGACCATAGTCTCTACTAGTCGTATGGAAGACTCTAATGCCAGTCTTGGAACTCTCTCGCGAGGTAGGTCCCAAACTCTTTGGAGGAATGTCACTGTCTGAAAGATGGCATCAACATGGAGAGGGGTCATGGCAAACTCTGCCTATACTATCTGATGGGGGACCGAGGGCTTACTCTGAATCATCCTAGAGCCCATAATCACCTGTATAGCCGCTCAAATCTCCTCCATTCTGCTGCTGAAAGATCACACCCCCAAAAAGGTGCCACATACATTGCAGTCGGCCTCACCAGAGTGTCAAAAAGCCAACACTTCGTCGGTGGATCCTGGAAGTGCACTTGGAAGCATTGTCGCTCTAGTTGGGCCAAAGCACCATGCCCTCGTGTGAGTCGTGCTCTGGCTGCGTGGGTCATCGTGAAATCTGGCTCTGTGAAAACTGCACCCAAGTATGTGTAGGATTGCACAATCTCCACTAGCTGACTCTGGTATGTAAAGCTATGTCGGTGAAGCACTGTGTGAAAGGTGTTGAAGATCTTGCCCTTGCTTGCCAAGGTTAACCATCGGGTCTCTCTCTCTGCAGAACACCTCTAGGGCATGTAGATGTCTCTGTAGTCCCTCTGCCGAAGATGACAGGAGGACTATGTCATCCACGTATAGTAGAATCTGTGTCATCAAGTCTGCTAGTGGTGCTCCCTCGCCTCCTAGGCAGTCTGTGAAAGATGTGATGTGATCAATGTAGAGCCCGAAGAGAGTTGATGAGAGAGGGCATCCTTGCTTTACCCCTATCGTGCTCTCAACCCAGTCTGATAGGTCCATTCTGTGGGTGAGGAAGGCCCGCCGCTTACGACGTGTCAGTCGCCGTGAGATTCGCTGTGCCTTGGGTGATGTCAAGTGGCCAAGGGCTTGCTCACGTGTGAGGTGAGCTCTCATCTCTCTGCACTCATCATCATACCAAGGGTTCTGTGGCATCTTCCTTGGTGAGGCACGTGCAGATCGAGTCATGGGGAAAGACCTGATAGCTGCGTCCATAGCTACTGTGGAAAGGGTGTTTGAGGCGTGGGCGAGGTCTACAACATCTCCAAGTAGTACGGCTGGAAGCCTCTCTGCCAAGTTGCTCACATAGATGGGCTCCAAGGCACGATTAAAGTGAACCTGTACACGAGTGGGCGTGGGGGGGACCCTCCAGAAGCCTAAGTACGAGTGATCAGCACCCAGTGGGGGAGGGCGCACAATAAAGTCGTATATTCGTGACATAAAGGCCAAGGGACCCAATAGGTAGTCCACTGTGCTTGTCCCTCCGCCATGCTGGAAACAAGTGAGCCCACTAGATGATAGCCATCTCTGTAGACCCATTTAAATGATCAAATCATGGACAGCCCCTAGCCCAAGTAGATGTCGTCCATACCCTTTCACCTATGGTACATGTGCGGAGTGTCTCACTATCCTGAGCTCAGCTGCATCTAGCTCTGGTACTATGAGGGAATCTGATGCAAAGTCCAATAGGCCCACCCGCCTGTCCCTTGTGCATGCATTGAAGTCACCAAGAAGGAGGACTCAATGATATCATTATGAATCGACTCATACGGGCTGTGCCCCTCTGTGGTGACCTCACGTGCATAGGATGAAGTATTTGGGGGGAAATAACACACCGCTATGAGTATCGGTCGTGTGTCTGGTAGTTGGACTCGTATCCACATGTGTCGTGCATGCTCCTCTCTCCGCACCATTGATATGAGAGGTCTCATGTGTGATCTAAAGATGATAGCTACTCCTTCCTATGAGATGACTACCATGTATATCCTGTCACAACGGGCAGTCCTCTCTCGGGGCTCTCATGTGTCTCAGTATAGAAGACCATGTTGTCTCTGTCAGTGTATGTCTCTGAGAAAGCGCCCGAATCAGACCAGAGTGTGCCATTGCAATTCCATAGTGCCATTCTCAGTCCACTTTGTGCCCCATTGGCCTGGCACCATCATAATTGACCCTCTTCTTTCTCTTCCTTTTCTTCCTTCTCCCCCTGTTCCTGATCTCCTCTCTCTCGGATGATCACCCTACCATCCCTATATGCATCCCATTTGCCTGCTTCTCTCGCTGCCATGATGCGTACCATACCTTCCCTCCTGTGTTCCTGTTGTAGTAGGATGAGGTCATCGTCCAAGTAGATCCAGGTTCCTTTCAAAGCCACCCTCGTGCTCATGAGGGTCTTCCTATCCATGGCTGTTCAGAGCTTCATCACAACTGGCCTTGTGGGTGCATCGGGCTTGCCAAATCTCCAAGCTGTCTCACATGTCAGAGACCTTAAACCAAAACATTTAGGGCTTTACTGTTTCTTCTCTTATCCTCCTCCAGAGCATCTGAAATGAACTCTTTCTTGGGGGCAGCCGTGCCTTTCTTGACCACATCTCTCCATTCCAAGATTGCAGCCTCTCCTTTCTTGATCTTTTGGGTGAATTCAGCATGTTTACCCTGCATCGTGTCTTGCAAAAATGCCAAGTCTTTTCTGAGTTTTTCATTCTCGGATCATCTATAATCTTGCATCCTTCTTCTGAGTTCCCTTTGCGCCCTTGAGCTGCTTCATTTGTTCCCTTATGATATTCAGCTCCTCGTGTAGGGATGGCTGAAGCTCCCCTTCATCTCCGTGTGTATTTGCCTTAAGTTTTACATTCTCCTCTTGGAGACTAATCACGTGAGCTTCCAAGCTCTCAATCTTGGATGTAAGAAGACTGTTTTTCTCGTCCATATCTTGCATCATATCCATCTTCATGTTATTAATTTGTTTTGCCCATTTTGCATGCATTTCTTCTTGCCACCCCTTCATGTTGTCATTCATTTGAGCACTTAGGTTTGAAATCTCATCCTTCTTGTCTTCTTCCAATTTCTTTTGTAAGCATTTAATTTCAGCATCTTGTAGCTTACATACCTCTTTGATAGTGGATAGACATGCTTTGGCATTTCCATCCTCTACTTTCTGCCCTTTGGTCCAAATTATGTTGTATTTCCTGTCTTTTTCCCCTCTGGTTTTCTGATCGGGTGAGCTTTCCATGGCCCCCTTCTCTGAAAATGCAAAATATTTGGTAGCTCTCTTAGTATTTTCTGATTGTCCTTGCAGCCTTCTTGAATGTGTAGGCAGTGTGCAGGTTCCAGGAAAGTGCAGAGCCTGAGGCGAGTGGGGTTGGCCACCAAGGTCAGCCTAGGGCCTACTAGGTGACATCTAGGCAGCCCTAGGGCTGCCTCATAAGCAGCGTGCTTGCTGCTGGGGCCTCAGAGCTCCCATAGGCAGCCAGCCTAGATTGAGGCGGCACGCAAGGAGCCCCCAAGCGGAGCGCACAGGCTCACAAGTGCGAGGCTGCTCACACAGGTCCGGCGAGCAGCAGACGTGGGGGGGTCACGGCAGGTAGGCGCAGATGGACAATAGCTGATGGCGGAGGTGGCATATGGGGGAGCAGAGTTGGGTGGAGGGGGAAGCGGGGATGGATGGCAGGGGATAGTTTGATGGCGGGTGAGCAGAGATGGGTGGCGGGGGAGCAGAGAAGGGTTGCGGAGGAGCAGAGTTAGATGGCTGGGGCTAGAGGCAGCGTTGGCGGACTGCCTTGTGCAGCTAGGCATGGCCATGGCGAGCAGCGGGGGTCAGCGCATAGTCCAAGTAGAAGGCAGCAATGGGTAGCAAGAAAGGAGGGGCGAGCTGAGAAGGTGGAGAGAAAGGGGGGCTGAAGCGAGAGAGAGAGAGAGAGAGAGAGAGAGAGAGAGAGAGAGAGAGAGAGAGTTTTTAGCGTCTGCGGGAGGCCTCGCGGGCCTATGGGACAAGGTGTGGAAAACACCAAAAAGGGAAAAAACTCATACAAGCCACAAAGTACTGGAGCAAAGGGCGCGTTAAGGCCCTTGCTAAGTACTATACTATGCTGAAATAAAGAGCTCAATAGCTGAAGAAAAAATCAAATCAAATACAAAGCCTGTCGTATCATATCATGTCATGTCATGTCATATCATGTGCTATCTAAAGTAGGAAGAAGAGAGCTGGAGCTAGTACTGGAACTGGAACTCAGAAACCGAAAGCTAGCACTGTGGTGACTTGTCTATGAGCGGTGAAGATGTCTTGGATCTGCGTCTCTCTGGTCATCTCACGCTGTGGTGGTGGAGGAGGGTGTGGTTTCCTCGATCTCTTAACCCGTTGAGCTATGCTCAGAGTGACCCCTCATCTCGGGCGACCTCCTCTGAGGAAAGTGGTGATAGGTCAGACCTCAGTCAAGTGTGCTCTGGTTGTTCCTCTGCAATCCTCTCTCAGCAATCCTTACCACCTGCATATCAGCTAACAACTCCTCCACCCCATTGTGTCTTGGAGCTGACTCAAATGCATAGAAATCTGTGACATGCCGCTGTGTTTGGTCAACCTCTGTATCTTGTGGTTTGGTCCCCTCCTGCTGCTCCCTAATCTGTCGTGGCAAGGTCTCCTTGTGGCGGCACATCTCAAGTAGGTAGAGCCCAATGCAGACTGTAGGTGTGGGGGGGCTTCCCCCATGGCTGGCATAGTGGAAGAGATATGGAAGGCCAAGTATGAGCGGTCAGCTCTGAGTGGGGGGAGAGGTATGACAAAGTCGTGTATCCGGGAGACAAAATCTAGTGGGCCTAGTAGATAGTCCACCGTACTAGATCCACCGTCATGTGGGAAGAAGCAGGTGAGTTCTCCAGATGGTGGCCATCTTTGAAGACCATTGTAAATGATCAGGTCGTGGACTTCCCCTAGATCAAGCAGATGTCGTCCATATCTTGTCACCTGTGGGGCATCTACAGAGTGTCTCGATATCCCGAGTCCACCAGCTGCATCTAGCTCTGAGACTATATATGGATCTCTGTCATCGGTGAAGTCAAGCAAGCCAGCTTCCTTATTTTCTGTCTGTGCATTGAAATCCCCTAGTAGGAGAGTGTCTCCCTGTTTGGAGAACTCCGTGATGTCATCTTGAATCGTCTCGTATGGGCTGTGTCTGTCTATAGTGACCTCTCGTACATAAGATGATGTGTCTAGAGGGAAGTAACACACTGCAATGAAGATGGGTCGAGCATCTGGAAGTTGAGCGCGTATCCACTTGTGTTGTGCCTGCTCCTCTCTTCGGACCACAGATATGAGTGATCTCAAGTGTGACTTGAAAAGGACAGCCACCCCCCTGGAGCCTTGTACTCCGCTATCTCTCCTCAATTCCCTCGTGTGAGTTGACTCCGAGGTGTATTTTATTACTGTGGGCAGCCCTCTCTCTAGGCTCTCATGTGTCTCGGTGTAGAAGATCATATCTCTATTACTGTATGTGTTCGAGAGACCTCCCGGGTCGGACCATAGTAGTGTGCCATTACAATTCCATATTGCTATTTTCAGTCTGGTGTGTACACATGTCCCTAGAGCTTGACACCGTCATAATTCTCTATCCTCTTTCTCCCCTTTGTCTACTCTTTCTCTAATGAGAGAGAGAGAGAGAAAGAAAGAAAGAAAGAAATTTTTTTAAAGGTCCACGGAAGGCCATACATGGCCTATGGGACACAAAATCATCCGAAAGGGAAATACATCATCAACGATGTGCCAACTAGGTGGCCTCATCGTAATACAGCTAAGATGCCAAAAATGGCTACAAAAATCCTAGATACAAAATGAAATGAAATAGAGTACCAAAAATGCCTAGATACAAAATGTAAAATCTCATGGAGGTACAGAGTATCCATGAGCGCGAGATGGAGCTGACACGCTTCGCACAGGAGAAGAGCCGCATCATACAAGAATAGGCTCGCACCATTCGGAGCATGCTGGTCTCATTCGGAAACTTGGACAGGATATCTCGCAGCTCTGGCAGGAGGTCACAGCCATACACAGAGTCCGAGGGAGTACCCCGGTTGTCGAGGCAGAGATTGCGAGCATGCAATCTGTTATTGAGGAGAGATCCAGATGGTTGACAAGGAACTGGCAAGGGTAACCGTTTTGGCTACCCTCATGGAGTAGTAGCAGAGAGCCATCAAGGCTCTCAACATCAAGGTACGTGGGATCCCACGCACTGAAGCTACACCGATGGCAGATGCGACTGCTTTCCTGCCATGAGTGTGGAGATCAGGGCAAGTGTCAAGTGGGTTGCTGGCGGTGCCAAGTCTCCATGGAGCAATCTCCTCCGAAAATCTGCCATCATCCTCCGTCGTCTAGAAATAAAGCGACGAGTACGGCCTCTGTGTAAGATCATCCTGCGGTGCTGCCGGATCATGTCATATGTACATCCTCGGGGTGGAACCATCGGTGCTCTCTGGCAAGATGGGCTATCTCTGTGCTCATGGTCCTGCGCCTCGTCCTGCTCCTCATGAATAACCAGGTCTCTGGCAGGGATGCGACGGTGCTCTCTGAGGAATCTCTCTCTGTATCTGGTGATCTCCCTGATGAACAACGCTAAGCAATACTGATCCTCATACTCCATAATCCGAGAGAGAGGTCCAAATCCGAGCCCAAATAAACAGTGAAATCTGCCACGGATCTCATAATATAAAGGGCATCTGCAAACAAAGTGCTCCTCAGTCTCCACCTCCCCCATAGTGCAACAAGGGCATATCCTAGTCTCTCGCCTGGGTCTATGTCCGGTAGCTGTACGACGCATCCTGCCGGCCTCAACGTCTAATCTGTGGGAAGATACCGTGAGCTGGCCCAAGGCAATCCTGAGTGAGTGCGACATATGAACGCTGATATATCCTGGGGATATGATGAAGCCATCCTCTGAAATCCTGAGAAAATGGTCACGATATGTGGCCATCTTCGTAGGAAGCTCCGTGGGATGAACCCAAGTGCGAAACGCGTGTAGCTGCAACAAATCTGCCCTGATAACCTGACTGAGCTCATGTCGAGTGAGAGGGAGGCGAGGGGCATCTATGCTGTATCGAAATGGTGGCAGCCTATCCATATCCAAGCCCAACGAGGTGAGCCATGTGGAAAGTGTGTGGTACCAACAAAAAGTATGACCTCTCTCCGCTAACATCTGCGAGGATGTCAGTGCTAGCCACGGTAATCGTGCTCTGCCTGCTGCTGAGTCTCCGAGCGCCCTGATCCTATGCAAGTATGTAACTGACTGAAATGCTGCATCTAGCGCTAGGGGTGTAGTTCCAAACTCTGCGAGCATAATCTGATGCGGTACCGTGGGCTTCGCTTTGATCAATCTGGAGAACATGATGATGTGTAACCTCTCTACTCGTCTCCAATCTGCAACACTGAGATCTCCTGCCGAAAAGGGGCTAGCATACATGGCTGCAGGTCTCAGCAGCGTATCGAAAAGTAAGGACTTCGTGTCGGGATGCTGAAAATGTGACTGTGCACACTGCCTTTCGAGAAGAGCCAAGGCGGCATACCCTCTACTGATCCTATCTCGTGCTGCATGCGTCATGGTGAAGACTGGACCTCTAAATGTGGCGCCCAAATATGTATACTCCCTGACTAGCTCCACCTCCTGCCCATCAAATGTGAAAGAGAACTCGCCTCTCCTATAAACCTGGTATGACGTGTTGAAGACCATGACTTTGGTCTTCCCAAGGTTTACAGACAACCCTCTGTCCTGACAAAAGCTGTCGAGTGCATGGAGATGTGCCTGTAAACCCTGCTGGGAGGAAGAAATAAGAACCACGTCATCTGCATAGAGGAGAATCGGTATCGTGGATCCTGCTAGTAAAGAACCTGTACCACCCATCGTCTGTATGTACATCTCTAACTCATCGATATAGAGACCAAAGAGTGTCGGAGACAAAGGACACCCCTGCTTCACCCCTATCGTACTGCGTACTTCCCTCGACAGCCCCGCGCGTGTCCTGACTCTACCTGTGACTCTCTCATACAAGGCCATGATCGCCCATTGAATCTCCCCACTGAATCCCAAGTCACGAAGTCGTTGGAAGAGTCTGAAACGCGGCACAGTGTCAAATGCCTTTTTGAAGTCCACGAAGCAACAATAGAGCCGTTGCTTACGTGACTTCGCCTCCTCAATCAAAGCCCTGAGTGTGAAGATATGATCTAGAGTTTAGTACTTTGCACGAAATCCTGCTTGCCCTCTAGCTCTCATACCTGTCGCCTCGGCATGGTCATTTATATGTCCTTCTAGAATGGTTGTATAAATCTTGGCCATGACATGGCCAATCATAATGGTCCTGTAGTTTGACGCCTCCAAAGGATCCCCCGACTTGTGTATGAGAGAGAGAGAGAGAGAGAGAGAGAGAGAGAGAGAGAGAGATTTCTAAACCTACCATCACACAAAGAATATACATTTGAGTAAGTTTTTCTCAACATCACTCCCAAAACACCTTCAAAGTTCATGCTCGCTTATACTCATCACCCATCACATGTATATGAGATACCTACCTCCACATATGTAGAAAAGGTTGGAAAGAGAAACACTTTCGTATTTTACTAGGATGACACCAACCATATGTCAACTATATAGAGGTGGTCACGTGCTCGTTTATTCTACCTTGGACATCCAAGGTTCAGTTGCTTCCATCACCACCCTTCTTTGTCAAGCTCAATTGAGCCTTCCAGTACAATGCCATAGTTCAGCCACGCAATCGATCGACATCTTCTTCATTTGTGCTTCTTCATAGTTCTACACTAGCATCATACATCCATACTTGCCTATGCGCCACAATCAGCCTCCATCTTTTTCTAATAGAATATGCTTAAAAATTTCTCACACTTTTTGCTATCTCCCTCAACACAACTGTACTAGATAATGAACCATGAAAGTAAATTGCACAAAAGATAGAGGTAGAATAGAACTCAATGTATGTTGTCTGCTGCTCATAGTTACCCAACGCAGGTGGGTAAGGCGATAATGGAAAAGGGAAGAAGAACTATGAGCAAGGAAAGCGAGGAGCGGAGAGAAGTGGAAGGGATTGAGAGAATCTGAGTAACATCACAAGGGAAAGAGAGAGAGAGAGAGAGCGTACCTTGAGGGAGAGGTTTGGGGGTGAGAGAAAGAGACGTACACTAAGGAGCAAAGAGAGAGAGACTTGCATTGAAGGACAGATTTTATGTGGCTCCTCTATTGTGAAGACAAATCAACGAGAGCCTTCCAACCATGAATGTGACGAGGAGTGGGGCATAAAAAGCTTCGAACTGTTGTCAGCAGGCGAAGGGGCTGTCGCAAGATCTCGCAACAGCTATATTAGAGAAGAGGTAGGGAAAATAGTCACATGCCAATCCTTCCAACTGGTATGTTTGTGCAAGGAGCAGGGGCAACGCTATAGGGGGGAAAGAAAGCTTGTGGCAGCAACAATGATCAACCACAACATCGCCAACCTTGGGGAAGCTTGAAGGCAATGTCACAGGAGATGCTTCTCCTCTCCGTAGTGCTTCTGCTCCAACATTTCCAATAGGGCCGTTTGCCGTGCTGCCCACTTCCACTTCAGCACGTGGATCTCCAAAGGGAGGGGCGCTCTTGCCTCTAAGCCCTCTACATCAGCGAAGACAATGGGGAGTTTTGCTCCTGTCCCCCCTTGTTGCAGCATCACCATAACCGCTAGCCAACAGAGCTAGGTTTCAAGAAGGGAGGAGAAAGGGCATGCGGAAGAGAGGGAAAGGGAGAGAAGAGAAAGGAGGATAAGCACCAAGTAGGGAGCTCTGGTAAAGAATGAGAGAAGGATACGGTTGAACAAACCGAAAAGAATAGGATAAGATAGAGATGCACGAGGAGATGGGGAGGGGAAACGAAGTGGATGAGATAAAAGGAGAGCTGGGGAGGGGGAGTAAGAACTCAACCCCTCCCCAATAGGATTGCCAAACTGTCTCAGGCCCTAGGGTAAAGCAACCTACAAAGACATGATAAAAGAGACACCAAGGAGATAAGGCTCCAAATGGAGATGATATTCCCCAAGCAAAGATCCCCTTCAAATACAAGTATGGCCAGTTGCCCAAGGTCTTTTCACAACCCATCATATGTGGGATAACTCCTCCTATGCCACATGCCACTCTCATACTTAGTCCCCATTTAGGCCTCTCCTACTCCATTCTCCCCAAGGCCTAAAATAGAGGCCCTCCTAGCTGCCAATGCCAGGGCAGAGCTGTCGCCAAGCTCGCAAGGGGCCGTGGGCAATGCAAGAGCCCCAAACAGGGGGCTCAAGCTCCTGCCTAGTTGCGGGCTGGAACATGAAGGTGCGGGGGGGGGGTTGGCGATTGAAGCCGGCGACGAGGGAAGAAGCTGCACGGCAGAAGGGGGGTTAGGAGGGAGGAGAAGGCGGGGGGAGAAGAAGCTAAGGAGGGAGGAGGAGGCAGCATAGCGAGCAGGAGAGCCGCAATTTAAAAAATGAAAGAAGACTAAACATAGAATGGGAACATCTTGTTTTTATGGAGGCATTCCTTCTTATTTAATGCGTACATTTGATCAGATGTTGAAATGGATTCTAGAAACTTATCTTAAACTTGTGTGACCAATGTGTTGGTGTGAATTTTACTTACTAAACATTTCTATTAAGTGTGTCTAAAAAATCAATAACCTATATTCACTATTGATTTTGCTAGGAATTTTACAAACTTGGGAGACTCAGTAGGAGGCTTTAAGCGAGCATTTGGTAGCTCCATGTCTTTGATAAAAGTTCCTTTTGGTGCCTCAGAGTTGTCTTATGAAGGATTTGCAAAAGCCCAATATATGGAGCCAACTTCTGGCATATGGCCTATTGTATGGAAAAATGTGGCTATGCCTGACCTTATCATGTTTACAAAGGCAAGTTTTAGGGCTTAATTGTTTAGTACCTAAGTATTGGGGTAAATTTGTGCCTAAATCATATTGGCAAATTATTTTTATCAAGGGCTTGCACGAATTAGTAGTTTGAAAGCGTTGGATGATTGGTGAATTGTATGCCATGCAAATGGTGGATTTTGCAGGAGCCGATAAGCCAACCACTATTGCAAAGATTGGCAGTTGCTCCACACAAACACTGTGCTGTGACTTCATTTGCACGTAATAATACGAGAGCTTTGTACGTTCATAAGTTTCATTTTATAGTAAGCACAAATCGACAAATTTGATTTCTCAGTCAATTTAATAACTATTTGTCTGTATAGAAAAAGAAGTTAATGGCAATTTACTAGATTATAGACATTGGGATGAAATTTATTGCTCTTATGTGAGATTGCAAAAAGTAACCTTGAATAGTTTTCTCTATACACACTCTCTAAGTTGGGAGTGAATCATGTGACAAGAAAGAGCTTTGTGCTATTCTTTGCACAGCATCATAGACTCTTTAGCAAAATAACCTGCGATGTCATGTTTGCATGCCAAATGTACTAAGAGGATATGATACCAAACATTAGTCTTTTGAAGATCGAAATTGGGCGGAACCCCCCTAACAAACCTTCCGTATACCACCATCTTCTAAAGAAAATCAGCAATTGGACACAGGAACAAGGAGTAGTGGCGCCATCCTAGGCACGGTTCTGGCCCAAACATGCAACATGGATCGTTGGGTCACTTAGGGGCTGCAACAATGGAAGGGGTGAAGAATAAGAAGCAAGACATGTATTGCTATCTTGTGGACTTCAGGAAGGCATTTGACGTTGTACCATGCAAAAACTGTGGGCAAGTTGGTGCCGTTCTAGGGACTGCATCATTCAGCTCAGAAGACCGATCAGGAACTTTCTCTGGAGTGGGCTTGATGGCACAGCAGATGCCTTAGCCAGAGTGGCTTGGGAGACCCTCATCCTCCCTACACAGGATGGGGGTCTCAATATTATTGATCCAGATTTACAGTGCAGAGCCTTACTTTGCAAGGTAGTGGTACGAGGACTTATGCCAGGACAGGAACCGTGGAAGGACTTTCTTATCAGCAGCATACAGAGGTGCACACCTTCCTCAGGAGGAGACTGGATGAGCAGTGTTAGATGGATTTTCACCTCAGCACACCTCAGATCACCTTCATCCCCTCTCATGGTTGCCATTCTGAAAGCTTGGGCTAGTTTCAGAAGCTCTCTTCGGAGGATTCCTCCTTCCTCCCGGGAAGAGATTGATAGGCAGCCCATCATGTGGAACGACAGTATTTTAGATGATCGTGGCAGACCACTGGGTGCCTCACTCTACATGCAGTGGGCCAGGTGGGAGAGGGGACCTGCTTCTTCTTTGGGATCTTGGAAAGCCTTCCGTAGGCTTCCAGAGGAAACCAAGTCAGGGTTGACAGGACATCTCAGAGGGAGTGCAGGGAGGATCTTGCAGATTGAGTCAGCCCTTCCAGAGGCTTGGATAGACACAGATGATATGCCTCTCACTACCTCCACTTGGGCAGGTACTTTCTCGAGAGGCGGGGTTCCACTTCAGGTCTTAGCCTTCCGAGGTGCACAGGAGGATGCTTTGGTTTTCAGTGTCGAGGTTGGTGGCAGATTGCTCAGATCTACAGAAAATATATTGCTTGAGTCTGCTTTTCAGCCTATCAGGGTCGTAGGCCTTTTGATGCAGGGATCAGATTCAGAGTGGTTCTTAGACCCTGACCCCCAGTTACTCTCCACCGGGTCTTGGAGACTTTGGCTTTATGGAGGAGTTCCCATCAGGTATTTACAGTAGGACCTCGGAGAGTGGGAGTGGATTGACGCGGGGCATCGAGAGAAGACCATCCCCTTCTTTCGTTACACGGTCAGTAATGCCAGGAGATTTCAGCTCAGTAGTAGAGGTTGGAGACCCTCCAGAGTTCCTCATTGGGAGACTTTTGGTATTACTGCGGATCAGCAGAGGTACTTCTGGAGGAGGCTCTGGAAATCCCACAGGAATAGAAAGATCACTATCTTCTTTTGGCTTTCTATTCATGGAGGGATTGCAGTGAACCTTTGGAGGTCCAGATTCGGAGCCGACCCTACTTGCCCTCGTTGCCTTTCTGCTTCGGAGTCTATTCAGCATTGCTTATGGGATTGCAGACAGGCGAGATTGATTTGGATGGGGATAGCCAGGATCTTCAGTCACTTTGCCCATTCCCCACTCTTTATGACTTGGGGCTCGGTGGCTTGGCTTTCTCTTACAGGACCTCAGGTTTTCTATGAGGGACTTGACTCCTCCCGGGCCATTTCGGTTCGACATCATCGGGTTGAGCTCTGCTCGTTGGATGTGGTTACACACCGTTCTTTTACAGCTGTACATGCCTCTGTGGATACTTCTTGGGAGATTATAGCGAGCATAGCAGCCTGGCATATCTGGAGATCCAGATTCACAGAGGCTATGGAGGGTACTCAGGTTCATCCCTCGCACACATTGGCTAGTATCTGGACAGACATCGTACACACTTTGATGGCCGTATGGACGGGTATGCAGGGGGACTCCCGTGCAGCCTCAGCTAGGAGGGCTTCTTTCTTCAGGGAATGGAAGGATTCTCCTTTCTTCTCTGAATCTACTACAGGGTTGAGATGGCACTTTCAGCCTCAGCCTTGGTTTCTTTCCACCTCACTCTGAGGGGGTTTTTTATTATCCTCATGATTTCATGATGTATTCCGCTTTGAGCTTGCTCTCGCGGGTTTTTGTTCTTACTTAATAGAAGTCTTTTTCATGGAAAAAAAAAAAAAACTGTGGGCAAGGCTAGAAAAGCTGCAAGTCCCCCTAGAATTGAGAGAAGCCACACTTAGACTATATGAAAAGGTGCTAGTCGAACCAATACAACCATTAGCAGATGGAACCTACAACCAGGGGCAGGTAGTCATACACAAAGAATAGGATCGAGCAAGGCTGCCCTCTTAACTCTGTTCAGATTGTTCAAAGATAAATTGGAAAAATGGATAAGAGCCCATAGTGGAGGGGGAGTCTAGATTGCGGACTATACCCTATTCCAACTCATCTACCTGAACAATGTGGTCCTCTTTGCAAAGGACAAAAAATACATGCATGCACACCTGAATGCATTGGGTAAATTCTGCAAACAGTCACAAATGCTAGTCAACATTGCCAAAACCAAAGTCATGGCAATCAAGACATGAAACAAGTGGAGAGGACAATTCCAAAAAAGATGGAGCAAGGATCCCCTGGAAGCCAAACATCCATGGCATAAAGCAGGAGCAATATGTCTATGAGCGAAGAGTTGGCCAAAAGGAATAACACCAAGCATCACTCGCCATAGACAAACCTGTTGATGCGACAAACACACACTCTTTCTCTCTCTCTCACACTCACACGCACACACACACACATATTTGTAAAAGTAAGTATATTATTAAAACAAAATGTACATTCAAAGCTTCTCCAAAGAGGAGTGTGCACACACTTTTTTGTATGAAAGCCATATTTGTTTATATTACAAGAAGCAGTTCCCAAAGAGGAGCGCGCACGCGCGCGCACACACATTTTTGTGTGTAAAGAAACTTTGCATTAAGAAGAATGTACATTCATAGCTGTCCCAGAGTGAGATAGCTACTACTCAAAACTAAAAACAATAATAAAACTGGTTTTGAAGGTCCGTGAGGCAATGAGCATCTTGTACAGATTGAAGCAAGGAAGCTCGAAAGTAGGGAAAGACATTTATTGAAGAGTGCTCGTATAGCCAAATGGTACGAGCATGATATAATGACCAAAGAGCCCAATAGCGATACTAGGAGAATAAACGGTCATACTCCGAGATGGGAGCATGTCTGCCAAACGTCCAAAACTGCTTCCCAAAGGAAGTGGAGGGAAAATGAGCTCAAAGCCTTGTCACCAATCTGAAAAAGAAATCTCGGGCTAGAGCAGAGGTCCAAAACAGATGTAAGATCGTCCCTCGTGGATGAGAATAAGTAGGGAATGCAGGATCGATAAACGAGAGAGCAAGCACAAGATTCAAGAGTCGATGGATATCAGTCGTCACGTCAACTAGATTAGATGAAAAGAGAAAAACAGAGTACTTGAAGGTAGACCCTAGGACTAAGTGTCCTAGGTGTCACATAGGACTAAATGTCCTATGTGGCATAAAAGGCATTAAAACTATAAGTGCCTATAACTATGCCTACAATGCACATACCATGGCCCATAGGGCATCACTAGAACGAGGAGAAGATGGCCAACCCCCCTCCATGGTATGGGCTGAAGTATTCTGGAAACGTCTCAGAATACCTGGTATTTTTTGGTCATGGTGGCACACGTTCATCCAAAAAGAATGTACAAGGTATGTCAGATCATGTAACAAAGGGAACCAAGTGTAAAGCCTGTCGGAAGACTTCAAACTTTGGACGAGGAAGTGCCTTTGTAAACATATCTGCTGTGTTGTCCTCTGTGGGAAGGTAGGACAACTCTATGTCTTTTGCTGACAACCGCTCTCGAGCATAATGATAGTGAACTTCGATGTGCTTGGTATGCGCATGAAACACTGGATTATGCGCAATGGCCAAAGCACTCTGTCTGTCAGTGTAGACGATAGTGGAGGATGTCTGGCGAATACCAAAGTCTATAAGTAACTATCGAAGCCAGACACACTCTACTATAGCAGTGAAGGCTGCCCTGTACTCAGCCTCACAGCTAGATGTGGCAACTGTTGGTTGCTTCTTGCTGAGCCAAGAGATACATGAACTCTCAAGCAAAAAACAATTGCCGGTATGTGACACTCTGGTGTCGGAACAACCTGCCCAGTCACTATCTGTGTAAGCATGCATGGTAAGTGAACCCTGATCACCATAGAAGAGGGCTACATCCTGAGTGCCTCTGAGATATCTGAAGACTCTCTACACTGCCTGCCAATGCTGTGAATTGGGCATGTGCATGAACCTGCTAAGCTGAGATACTGCATAATGTAAGTCAGGTCTGGTGTGACGTAAGTAAATGAGACATCCAACAGCCTGTTGGTAAAGAGTGATATCACGTGGTGGGCTCCCGTCATGAGCTGAAAATTTGAAGCCAAGGTCCACTAGAGTAGAGATTGGCTTGCAATCCTCGAATTGAAAACGATCAAGGAGCTGTCCAATATACTTGGACTGTGACATCATGATACCCCCCTCAACATGAGCAAACTGAATGCCCAAATAATAGTGTAGCTGTCCCATGTCTGACATTTCAAAAACCTGCTGCAAATCAGCCTTGAAAGCTGCAATATGCTGAGTATCTGGGCCCATGATGAGCATATCATCCACATATAAAATCAGCACTAAAAAATCAGATCCACTCCTACGGACATAAAGAGTGGGCTCTGTGGGGCTATTCTGAAAACCAAGGGATAGTAAGTGTGCATGAATTTTGGCATACCATGCCCTGGGTGCTTGCTTCAAACCATAAAGGGCTTTTCTAAGCCGGCATACCTTATTTTCAGAATTAACAACCTCAAAGCCAGGAGGTTGTGTCACATAAACTTCTTCTAGCATATCCCCATGAAGAAAAGCAGTCTTGATGTCAAGTTGGTGCACTTGCCAATGGTGATGGGCTGCAATGGCAATGACACATCTAATAGTAGTAATCCTGGATGCGGGAGCAAAGGTCTCCTCAAAGTCAATGCCTTGTTGTTGGGCATACCCTTTTGCAACAAGACGGGCTTTGTGTCGATCTATACTGCCATCAGATTTTCGTTTTAATTTGTAGACCCACCGGGTACCAATGGCATGCTTGCCGGGAGGGAGATCTACTAATTCCCGTGTGTCATTTTTGGCAATGGGTGTCATTTTTGGCAATGGATTGTAACTCAGCTCTCATTGCATCTTTATGGCACAAAGGCTCTTCATTGCAAGCTTAGCAAGGAGTGCAAACTCAAGAAAGTGACCATGCATCTGTCTATTCCTTGATCTTGTTCGGGCAGCAAAAGGTTGATCTTGTTTGTTGGCCCTCAATGTATCAAGAAGCCATCTGGGAACTTGCCTTTGCTGTCTATTGACAGCTCTTTCTTCAATCACTGCATCATGAATAGTGGGATCATTTTGTGCTGGAAGAGAAACCTGCAAATCAGCATGGGGTACTGGCTGATCATTGCTTGTTGGAGGGCCTGCAGGAGGCTCATGTTGCTGGTCAAAGTCCCCCTCTGAGGAAGGCAGAGGTAACCAAGAGTCAAAGGCATCAAACATGTCAATCTCTGCCTTAGCTTGGCAGTCCACAAGAGGAGAAGCCGAATGTTCAGCAAAGATCACATCTCTACTGACAATAATCTTCCCAGTATTTGGTTGGTATAACCTATACCCTCTACTCTCCTGGCTGTAACCAATAAATATGCATTTGATTGCCTTGTCATCAAGCTTATGTCTCAGCTTAGATGGTACATGAACATATGCAAGAGACCCAAAAACTCTCATGTGTGAAAGTGAAACCTTCGTGCCTTTCCATGCTTCATAAGGTGTAACAGTCTTCAATGCCCTTGTAGGTGATCTATTCAGCACATAGTTGGCTCACATCACTACATCAAGCCAAAATTTATTGGGCAAGGATTTGTCCTTAAGCATGCATTTGGCCATCTCCATAGGCACTAAAACTATAAGTGCCTATAACTATGCCTACAAGGCACATACCATGGCCCATAGGGCATCACTAGAACCAGGAGAAGATGGCCTACAGGGAAAGTTGAAGAAGCAATGCGCGTGGCAACCAAAAAAGCTCCCATTGGTAGAGCCCCTACCAAACAGTGCCATAGGAAGACTCTTTGCTTGAGGGGTAGCTTATTGTCCCAAATGCGCCCAAGAGAAGTTTTCCACCAAGAAAGAGACTAATTTAAATGCCCAAAGCTTGCCACTGGTAGAGCCCCAACCAAACAGTGCCATAGGAGGACTCTTTGCTTGAGGGGTAGCTTATTGCTCCAAATGCGCCCAAGAGAAGTTTTCCACCAAGAAAGAGACTTATTCAAATGCCACAAGTGATTTCCATGGTCCTGAATCCAACGCCGTGGAAGCAATAAGTGATATGCCTTCTTGAATTGGTGCACACGCACATTTTTTGGTGAACTGCGCAAAGACTTATGCCATCCAATAGGTAACCCAATGACGCACCACCTAATTAGAAGGGATCAAGAGGCAAGGCCACACAAGGCGATGCCAATCACACTCACACAGAGGAAAAAGTTTGGATTTAGTGAAATTCATTTTCAGCTCAGTTGCAAGACCAACTAAATTGAGCGCTTGAATTAGCACACATGCATGCATGCGCAAAGACACACACACTTCTTTTTTGATAGTGAAAACTTTTGATTGATTATATTACAAGAGTAGTGACCTCAAAACGAGGCAGCCAAAATTACATCAGCTGAAAATCTCAATGTATGCTAGATATACATCATGATCTATCCAACGCGTTTGCAAGCAATCAAAGAAGGATTGTTGCAGAGAACGCTTAAAAAAGCCAAACAAGGAAAATATAGGATCAGTAAAGACTTTACAGTTCCTGTCTGTCCATAAAGTCTAGAGTGCCCAATAGCGAACCCAAACAAAGAAAATATGAAACTCCGCTCTGGGTGGATGAAAAGCAAAGAGCCAGAAAGACTTTTTAAAAGGAACAATCGGGAATGATCAAAGGCAAGTAAAATTGAATACATGCCACAAGGATGGACTGCACTATCGACACACACACACACACACACTCTTGTTTTTTTGGTAAAATCCAGTGTATCTATATTCTCATAAATTTACAAGATGGGAAGTCTCCCACACACTGACATTAGACTCCAAACTAGAGCCCAATGTAAAGAACTCAAAAACAGATAGAGAACACTTCAAGGCTAGTAGCATCCAAGTCCCTTGCAGCAAAACTGTCATATAAGGATTGCTTGAGGGACATCCTGAAGAAAATATATACTTGAGGAAACTGTTGACCCATCCTGGAATGCAGTCTCTGAGTCCAAATGGTCCATAGTACCCAAAAGCGAGTCCAGTGAAAGAAGAGGAGGAATGGAGACATCTGAGATGAGAGGCATCCAAACATCCAGAAAAGTTTCCCAAATTTGATGGAGGGAAACCGAAGCCGCAGCAAATGAGAAATACGAGTGATCAATATGCGATAGTGTGGGCTAGACCATAATAGATGAGGAACTGTTTACAGTGATGAGAGCAACGGGGACAGGAGGGGGAAGCAATGCGGCGTGCTGCCAATTTCGCCCCAATGGAGAAAGCTCCCACTATACATCTCCAAAAGAAAAACCTCTGTTTCAATGGCAATTTGGCTTTCCAGATTTTCATGAGTCGTGATTGCCACCAAGATAGAGGCTTATCCAAATCCCAAAGAGTGTTGGCATGCTTATCAATCCATGGCGGTGGAAGAAGAAGTCTGTAGACCTTCGATGAGGTCAAATTATGCATTGAGAGCGTATGAGTAGCAGGAGGTAAGGAAGTCAATTTCCAGTCCAGTAATCTGTCCTGTACAAACAGTGGAGGGACCGGAACAACTGGCTGCAACATAGTTGAAAGAGTTCTCCAAATGGACCTATGATGTAGACCCAAGGAGAATGTCCTGCAAGCTTGTGGAAATGAAAGCATACAACCTTGTTGATCCACAACATCAACAACAAATCTGATGCCTAATTTCATGAGATTGTATGTTTTAATAGGTGCCTGTAAAGCAAGAGGCGATTCAAACACCTTGCTCCAATGGATGCTTTCCAAACGAAGAGAATTACCATGATGAGAAGAAGCACCTGTCCATTTTGCATATGAGAGAATTCTCTTCCAATCATGAATAAAAGCATTAGAAACAGGGCAACCAGGAATTTTCCCTTGAAATGTGGTCATGACTGCTTCCCAGTGATCTGTAATCCAATGCCCATATGCATGAGACGCCATGTTTCCACACATTGCTGCTAACATAATAGCCCATGGCTGTTTGCAAAATCCATATCCTCCTGAGCATGTAAGAGAAGGGGACGGGCAGCCACTCTCACCATGTTCTGAAATTGTTGATGAAGCAAATAAGCACTATTAACATGGAGCAGGCGACGACCAAAGAAAGGCATATCATCTGTCAAACGTGCTATTGATAATGTCAAGCATACTGGAAAATGATCAGAGAGCAAGAGGGAATGATCAACCCAAAGTGTACATGTAAAATCAGCATACTGTTGAGCATGCAACAAATACCATCTGTCAAGTCGAGCCCAGTAATGAGTAAAGGCATTTTGATGATATGTACAACCCATATCTCTGTCCCTTGTTGAGAGCCATAAATCTTCTGCATGCAGGGATGAGAGCATATCTTCCCAATGTCGGAGCTCAGTGGGGATCATGTGAGAACGATGAGTTGTATTATCTTGAGTGGCAGGCGAGTTGTTGAAGTCTCCACACAAAAAAGCATTGGACAGCCATGGATATTGTTTAAGGGAGTCCCACATTTGAGCTCTAGACATAGAGGTTTGTGAAGCATAAACAGATGCTATTTCATTACACACACACACACACACACACACACTTTTTTTTTTTGTAAAACCGAGAAATTTATATTATGAAACATTCATTTACATCCAGGCAGTGCTCAAAATAGAGCTACAGCCCTATCCATCAGAAACAGTAAAAGAAAAGTTGAATACAAGAAACATCCAAATCTTCCTCATGTAAGGCATCATATAATGACTGCCTTAATGAGGCTCTGAAAAACTCATAAGGATGCTGAAGGGGAGAATTCAAAAATGCTTGATTGCGCTGCAGCCAGAGGGTCCATAAGGCCCAGTATCTGATCCAGTGGAAGAAGAGAGAATACTGTGACAAAGAAGCTGATAGTTTGCCATACATCCAGAAAAACCTGTAGAACCTGTGCGCTGGAAATCTGAGAGATAAAAAATAGGAGATTCTATCTAGAAGGTCTCTGGAATATGAACAAAACCACAATAAATGCGGAATACTCTCCGATGCAAGGTGACATCTTGGACAAAGAGGTGAAGCTATCCGTCGGTTAATCAATTTCACTCCCACTGGAAAAATACCAACTATACATCTCCATAGAAATAGTCGTTGCTTCAATGGCATTTTCAACTTCCATATCATTTGCAATCTTCCTTTCCACCAGGCTAATGATTTGTTCAGATGCCATAGAGAATTAGCATGATGGGCAATCCAAGGAGGAGGTAATATCAATCGATAAGTCTGTATAGAAGTCAATAACTGCAAAGGCTTAGAGGAAATGCTTGGACTTGAAGGTTGAAGGTGCCAATCTTGAAGCCTGTCACTGCCATTCAATGTCGGAATCGGAACCAGAGGAAGTAGGAGATCAGCTATAGCTTTCCAAATAGGTCTATGATGCATTCCCAGGTTGTATTGTCGACATGCTACTGGAAAAGGGAGAATATTTCCTTGCATATCTACAACGTCATCAATGAACCGGATACCCAATTTCATAAGATTGCAAGCTCTAATGGGTTGTTGAACAGCAAGGGGAGAGGAAAACACAACACTCCAATGAATACTTTCCAATCTGAGTGAAGATGCTAGAGAAGCAGGATGAGGAGACCATTTGATGTGAGAGAGTACTTGCTTCCAATCCTGAATCAAGGAATTAGAAAATGGACAACCAGGGATTTTACCTTGAAATTTTCCAAGTACTACTTCCGATGGATCTACTAGCCAATGTCCATAAGCATGTGTGCGCATCTGACCACACAAAATTGCTAGCATAATAGACCAAGGCTGCTCTTGTTGAAAGAATATCTTGAGCATAGTGATCTTTCTTGCCAACACATGATATTTGATGTTTATTATATTCAAGCCACCATGCATTCTGGGTGAGCAAAGCAAGTCTATTTTGAGCAACCGTAAAGCTTTTTTATGAAGCTTAGTTTTCCAAAAAATCTCCATGGCTTGAGACATAAAAGATGTGAGATCTCGAGATGACCAATGTAATAGAGGAAGGTAGAACTGGACATAAGCTAGAACAATAGACTGGACAATTCGAAGCCGTACATGCATATCCTTTATCCGGTGTACCAACATTTTAGCAATCAGTTTGTATATTACCGGCATCAAAGTGATGGGCCTCCAGTCATCCATAGTCTCACAAAGAAGTTTTTTGGGCACCAGCTTAACCAGACCATGCTTCCAAGCTGAGGGAAGATGTTGGTGCTGCCATGCTGCATTAATAAACTGCAGAATTGGACCCTTCATTTCAGGCCAAAAGGCTTCAAAAAATTCAACCGTCAGACCATCCCAGCCAGGGGATTTATGTTTACCCAAATGCTTAAGGGCTTCATCCAATTCATCATCTGAAAAGGACATTTCCAGCATTGAGGCTTTTTGTGGGGAGACAATGGGAGAAACAAGCTCAGTAAATCTGTTACGAGCCAATGCGACCTGAGGTGTAGAAGAAGATGGCTGAGAAAAAAGGAGCTGAAAATGATCCAGACATTGTTTTTCTAGCTGAGAGAGAGACTGGGTCCAAAGACCATCTGATTTCCTTACCCTCATGATAGATTGGCTTTGTCTGTGTGCATGTAAGTTCCGAAAAAAAGATTTAGAGGAACAGCCCTTATCTAGCATAGGTTTAACTCTGGCCCTAATCTGCCATTTGGACAGCTTGCGTTTATCATTGGCATCAATTATGGAGGAAGCACAAGACAGTAAATGCTGCTCAGAATCAGATAGAGATCTTTGATGACTAATCTGTACCAAATACTGCTTGTATGATTTTGCCCACTGGATATGCTGTCTGGTTTTTGCCATGTACCATCTTCCATATTCCTTAATGACATTTTGAATACGATGTATGAAAGAGATCCAAGCAAATTCCAGATCCTCTTGAGCATGGGATAGCAATGGCCTGCAAGCCAGTCTGATCATATAAGAGAAGCACGCATGAAAATATATACAAGAGAATGATCGGTCCTCCAAAAGAACGGGAGGCCTCAAGCCTCTGCCATTGCCACAGGGTCTTGCTGACCCTCAGCTTCCAATTCCCTGATAATATCATCTTCTTCACAAAGGGGAAGACCCTTCTTGACTGCATTGACCCATGCCTTTGAGATGGGGCTGCTTGAAGAGGTAGAAGATTGTCCTGGTGAAGGAGCAGAGGCATCCCAATTACGAGATTGGAGAGGTCTTTGTTTGAGAGGCACCGTCTTCTTTGCAGTCTGCCATCCCTCATGAGATGATGAAATATTTTCTCCTAACTTGCTTTTGCCTTTATCCTTATTTTGAGCTGAATTGACCTGGCTCCCTGTATGAACTGAAGGCTTTGCTCCTTTAGCTTCAATCTTTTCCACATATGTCTTCTGACCTCCTTTATTAGATGGCAGAGGAATAGCAGCTGGAGGAGGTGGATGAAGGATAGAAGGACACTCTGAAGCAAGATGCCCAAATTTGTGACAAGAAAAACAAGCTCCAGCAAAAATGCCCCATTTTAAAGTGAAATATTTCTTGCCCAAATTAACACCCTCAATCTCAACTGCAATAGAGGAAGGGGTCGGTCTATCAGTATCCCATAAGATGCAAAAATGATTTTTATTACCTGTGGGACGAGGGGGACAGATCACTTGTCCCAATGTCATAGCTAAACCTGGAAGCTCTGTTCTCATATAATGTGGAAAATCAACCACTTCAACCCATACGGGGCAATGATGCTTGATGAGGTTCTGATAGTCCTTATTAGGGGACCAGGGCATGATATGCACCATCTGGCGACCGAAAAATAAAGGAGACATTTCCAGCATCTTTTGTTTTGTCAAAGCATCCAAAAGATGAACTTCATAAAATCCTTGGGAGGCAAAATAGACTCCTTCTACATAACATCCACCTAGGAGAGAATTCACCCATTGTCCCACATCATTAGCAGAGGGAATTTTGCCTTGGAAAAAGATGATAACTGCAGTTTGAGAGAGCTTCTTCAAAGGTTGCATAAGAGATGGCAGCTTCATTTTGTAAGTGAGTTCCGGAGCAGGTTGAATCCATTCCCTTCTACTTTGTTGAAAATCATCATTCAGCATATCAAACACATAGGAAGCATCTTCAGAAGAAGGAGCTATGGGGGAAGAGGTTTCCCTTGATTGCCTTTTGGGTTCAGGAGAGAGGGCTCTCTTGACATAGTACTTATTTGATTCTTCCATGGCGGCTAAGGGATTCAACAGATATCAAACAGCGAGAATCGGACTGAGCACAAAGAAGGGCTGGCAGGCTGTACGGAGGCTGAAACTGACGCACTGTACGGTGGCACAAAGAAACTGACAGAATTGTACGGACAGAAGGAGAGATTGCAGAAAAGAACTGACAAACTGTACGGAACTGCTGACAGGCTGTACGGGAAAACAGACATTGTACGGTAAATTCAGACGACTGTACGGGAACTAGTATGGGAACAGTACGGACGAGCAAGATAGACGACTGTACGGGAAAGGACGGACGAGTTGTACGGGATTTGAGAAGGATGACTGCAGGTACGAGCTGTCGTGCAAGATGGAACGGGAGTCTTACGCTAGCTTCGTACGGAAACGTACGACGGCCGTACAGTGGTACGGACAGCGACGCTGATCAGCGATAACTCCTCTCCTCTTCTCTCACGACCGTCGCCTGGTCTCTCCTCCACTTTCGTGCGCAACTCTCACACACACCACCCAACACACACACACACACACACACACACACACATGTGGGAAAATCCAAAAAGAGGTAAAAACCCACCAATAAGTACAAAGAAAAAATTTACAAGTAAAGCTTGAGCAAAAGTTATGAGGCAGCCAAGTAAAAAGTTACAAGATCAAACTGGAGGAGGATCAAACACAACATCCTCGAGTTTCAGATTGTTGCTTTGTAAAAATTGATGCAGTGAAGAAGCTACACTATCAATAAAAACCACCTGTTTTTGGCCCTTGTGATTCTTCTTCGTATAAGGTGGAAGCCGGAATTTTTGAATTATAGGGTCAAAAACCTATTGCAACATAGGATGAAAAGACTCCAGAGAAAAAGAAACATCTGCATCCTAAACAGAAAGAGACTCTGGCACAGTCTTCACAGACATAGGAACTGAATCAATATCTGTACTCTCGGAAGGAGCATCTGACGAAAGAGCTGCATTAGATAAATCAGGACTCATCATGTCAGCTTCAGTCGGGATGGAAACTTGAGAGAGAGCGTGCGGATCATCTTGTAAAATCGCCTCTGCAAGGGACACATCCATATCCTGAGGAGAATGAGACTGATGGTGCTCAACAGGGGTGCGATCTTGAGCTTCTTTAGCAAGAGAAAGATTGGCCTTATCTACCTTCCTCGAGTAGTGCTTTGGAGCAGTAGAAGAAGGCTTCTCCAATGAAGCCATAGCAGAAACCGGAGGAGAAGGGAGAGTAACCTTGAGAGTTGAAGAAGGAGCAGGAGGAGTGGGCCTGGATGCAGAACGGCAATCACGTGCAAAATGACCAACCTGTTGGCACCGATAACATGCAGTGGGAAAGGATGCAAAATGCAACTTGATGCGCATTGGATGGGCAAATCCCAAATCAAGATCCAGGGTAGATGGCACAGGCTACATCATATCCCACAAAGCGCAAAGGCGAACATCACGGGAAGCTTGCAAGAACTACTATCGCGAAACATGAAGAGGCCTCCCCAAAAGCACTGCAAGAGTAGGAAGATGCTGAACTTCAAAGAGGCACAGGCAGCGCTTTGAGAGTAATTCAGACTGGATAGTGTGTCAGAAGGGTAGCAAAAGGATCGAAAAGTGGATCCCAGGGCATCACATCAGCAAAGAAACCAGCCCCAGGAAACCCAGCACGATTGACAAGCCGCTCCACCACATCAGTTGAAGAACAGGGGGCATAATAAAACCCTTTGCCCAGAAAGACAAAGGAGGAAATACAATCTGGACACTGCGGCTTCAGCCCAATGACGAAGATGAGCGGTAGAAAGAACCCTGCCCATAAAGTAGAGACAGACTTCAAACTACTGAGCCTGTTGGAGACCTCAAACGAGAAGGGCAGAATCCAATGAACAAACAAACGGGGAACCCAAAGAAGGAACATCTGTGACAGAGGCTTAACATAACTGGTGCAGAAGATCCAGCTGAAGGGAAGAAGAAGAGCCATCTGCGAGATCAAGCTTTGCCGATTTGAAAGAGGATGAAGAAGGCAAAGCACCGCGCTTCTGTCGAATGAAAACTCGGGCAAGAGAAACAAAGGAAGCAAAAAACACAAAAGAGGTTTCGGGAGCCTGTATGGACTGTCGTATAGATGGTACGAATTGCAGAACTAGCGAGGGGACAGATGCAGAGGCGGCGAAAGTATGTACGGACAGACCTGGGGGTTGCAAAATTGGCAACGTGACAGGTACGGAAAAGGACGAAGGCTGTACGATGGGGAAGAGGGTCGCACATGCTGTACGGACGCCAAAAAATGCACAGAGGGGGCCTGGCAAGGTACGGATGAGGGCGAGGAAGGCCTTGGGGTGGACGAACGGGGTACAGTGGAGGGTTGAGGTACGGGCAGGGAGGAAGAAGTAGTCGAGCTCTCCATAGCTCCTTGTTACACTGGACACACGCACACTTTTTTTATAAAAGTGAAATCTTTTATTTCTGTGTGGGAAACCCCAAAAAGAGGTAAAAGCCCATCTATAAGTACAAAGAAAAAATTTACAAGCAAAGCCTTAGAGCAAAAGTCATGAGGTAGCCAAGTAAAAAGTTACAAGATCAAACTGGAGGAGGATCAAACATAACATCCTCCAGTTTCAGATTGTTGCTTTGTAAAAATTGATGCAGTGAAGAAACTACACCATCAATAAAAACCACTTGTTTTTTGCCCTTGTGATTCTTCTTAATATAAGGTGGAAGCCGGAATTTTTGAATCACAGGGTCAAAAACCTGTTGCAATATAGGATGAAAAGACTCTAGAGAAAAAGAAACATTTGCATCTTGAACAGAAAGAGACTCTGGCATAGTCTTCACAGACATAGGAACTGGATCAATATCTGTACCCTCGGAAGAAGGATCATCTGACGAAAGAGCTGCATCAGATAAATCTGGACTCATCATGTCAGCTTCAGTCAGGATGGAAACTTGAGAGAGAGCATGCGGATCATCCTGTAAAATCCCCTCTGCAAGGGGCACATCCATATGCTGAGGAGAAGGAGACTGATGGTGCTCAAGAGGGGTGCGATCCTGAGCTTCTTCAGCAAGAGAAAGATTGGCTTGTGATTTATCTACCTTCTTCAAGTAGTGCTTCGGAGCAGTAGAAGAAGGATTCTCCAATGAAGCAATAGTATAAACCGGAGGAGAAGGGAGAGTAACCTTGACAACTAAAGGAGTAGGAGGAGTGGGCTTGGATGCAGAATGGCAATCACGTGCAAACCGACCCATCTGTCGGCACCGATAACATGCGGTGGGAAAGGATGCAAAATGCAGCCTGATGCACATCGGATGGGCAAATCCCAAATCAAGATCTAGAGTAGATGGCACGGGCTGCATCATACCCCACAAAATGCAAAGGCGAACACCACGGGAAGCTTGCAAGAACTCCTGTCGCGGAACATGAAGAGGCCTTCCCAAAAGTGTTGCAAGAGTAGGAAGATGCTGAAGAAGAGGCACAAGCAGCGCTTTGAGAGTAATCCGGACCGGACAATGTGTCAAAAGGGTAGCAGAATGATGAAAAAGTGGATCCCAGGGCATCACATAGGCAAAGAAACCAGCCCCAGGAACACTAGCACGACTGACAAGCTGGTCCACCACATCAGTTGAAGAATAGTGGGCATAATAAAACCCTTTGCCCAGAAAGACAAATGAGGAATTACAATGCGGACCCACTGCGGCTTCAGCTCAACGACGAAGATGAGCGGTAGAAAGAACCCTGCCCATAAAGTGTAGACAGACTCCAAACTGTTGAGCCTGTCGAAGACTTGAAACCAGAAGGGCAGAATCCAATGAACAAACAAAGGGGGAACCCCCGATGAAGGAACATTTGTGACAGAGGCTGAACATAATTGGCGCAGAAGATCTAGGTGAACGAAAGAAGAAGGGCCATCTGCAAGATCAAGGTTTGCCGATTTGAAAGAGGATGAAGAAGGCAAAGCACCGCGCTTCTGTCGAATGAAAACTCGGGCAAGAGGAACAGAGGAAGCAAAAAATACAAAAGAGGTTTTGGGAGCCTGTACGGATGGCCGTACACATGGTACGGACTGTAGAACTAGCGAGGGGACAGATGCAGAGGTGGCGAAAGTATGTACGGACAGACCTCGGGGCTGCAAAATTGGCGACGCGATAGGTATAGAAGAGGACGAAGGCTGTACAGATGGGAAAGAGGGTCGTACATGCTGTATGGACGCCGAAAAAGGCCAACCCTGAACTCAACACACCTGTCACTCTTATCATTGGCAAGTTGAGGATGCATATCCAGGGATATCAGGATGCAGAGGACTTCTACATTATGCCTTTGCCAGAGTGTGATGCTTTGCTTGGGATGCCTTGGATGCACAGGGTGGGGGCTGATGTGCACATGAGAAACAAGAAGATTTCTTTAACTCATAGAGGCAAAAATCATGTACTTGATGTAAAGTTGAAAGGGGAGTCCATCCCTGTAGTTTCAGCTTCTTGTATTTCCAATGTAATAAAGCGTCATATTTCAGCGTACTTGATTTTTGTCAAAGAGGACAGCCAACCAGTTCAGGAAGGCTCTACTCTTTCTGCTTTAGATAGAGAAAGGGCTGCTTTTATTTTAGATTTTCAGGATTGATGCTCAATTCTGCAAGGCTTGGTCTACAGGGGTTTTTTACATTTTCACTCCGCGAGGGATTCGCTGGTTGTATAGTCCCCCCACCTGGCTGTTAGCCCGAGTACCAAAGATCCCCTAGGCACTAAGCTTGGTTTCCCTAGAACAGGCCGGTTTTTTCTTTCAGCCTTTTCCCAGTTTTTTCCATACTCAGCACCTTCGGGGCTGCTGTTTTGTATGAAGTTTTTAAAACATTAATAGAAGGTTCTTTTCTTTGGAAATAAAAATAAAAATGTTAGATCATTTGACTACGATCTAGGATGTTAGAGTTGATGAAGACGTACGTGATAGTCAACTTATATGTACAACTCTTTATTCATCTACAACATTGATGAAGTCATACTTGATAGTCAGCTTATATCTACAACTCTAAATTCTTTGCTAGAGACTTATTTGACTTTCATACTTCTTTGAATTTATCCGTGAGGGGTAGTACAATTCCACTCACTTTTCAAGAACTTGTGGGGTCATTGTTATAGGAAGAAAAGACAAGGAAAAAATAAGGTGCATGATGATGATTAAGACTTGTTGGCTAAAGACACAAATAAACCTAAACGTAGTTGCTCTCTCAGTCTAGGACCGACTCAGGCAGCCATCGAAGGATAACTCAAAAAGTGCAGGTCAGCCCAAGGAAAAAGTTAAATGCCATTATGGCAAGAATCCTGGGCACCACATAAATGAAACCAGGAAAAGATGGGAGAAAGGAAGGAAAAGAGAGAAGCTGGAATCAGAATGCATCATATGCAAACAAGGTAGTGCTTGAGAAAACCTTGTTACAGAAGATTGTCTTGTTTAGCTTGCAATAATGATGCCGGGTGTGATGCCAACCATGAGGTTGCCTCACTTAGTGTGAGTGATGCCTCCGATGCTGTATGGTACTTTGATAGTGGTGCTTCTAAACTCATTACTTCCAAGAAGAATTTATTTGCAAAATTTCCCCCTGCTCTTGTTGGCAAAAGAGTGCCTTGTGCCAACAAATATATATATCCCATGTGGAGTTGGGAGGATTTTATTGTCATCAATTGATGGGACTGATTCATGTGTGGTCTAGATGTCCTCCATGTGCAAGGAATAAAGAAGAATTTACTTTTTGTGTCGTCTTATTGGAAAAGAGGCTTGGCTTTTGTTTGTGAAGAAAACCACAATCAAATAGTCATTACACGCACTTTGAATTAGGGTTTTTACCAGCTGGACAAACATGACCGCATTTTGTCTAATCCACTATAAAACCAGTGAGACTGCAAAAATGAAACATGGCATGCAAGACTTGGCCATATGGACTTTGGTAATTTGCAGTTGTTAGAGACATGGGATGATACATGATATGCCTTCTTTGGAGACAACTCCTAGACATGTCTATGAAGGATGCATTTTGGGTAAAATGCATAGGAATGTCTTTTCTAGTGATGGATTTATTAGAGTTAAGAGGAAATTTCAGCGCGTAAACAGTGATGTGTGTGGTTTGATGAGGACACTATCTTTGGGACAGCATCGATATTTTGTTATCTTCATAGATGATTTGTCCAGATTTTCATGGGTGTATCCTTTGAAAGAAAAATGAAATGTCTTTTAATGCTTCAAGCAATTTGTTGCTATGACTGGGAATGAGTCTGGGTGCAAAGTGCAGACTTTGAGAACAGGGAACGGGGAATACACGTCAGATGCCTTCAGAGACTCCTTTGAAGTAAAGTGGGATTATGCATCAGTGTACATTCCCTTATACATCCAGTAAACTGGTGCTGTCAAGAGAAAGAGCAGGTTTTTGATGGAGATGGCTAGATTCATGATCAAAGGAAAAAGGCCGCCGACATAGATTTTGGTTGGAGGCAATACTGTGTGCAGCACGCATTTTGAATAGATGCCCCATTGAAAATTGTCATTCCCTTTGAGGCTTGGTATAACAGATTACCCAATGTGGGCTACCTTAGGGTGTCTGGTTGTGTTGCCTATACACATAGGCCTAGTCAATTGAGAAGCAAACTGGATGATAGGGAAATTAAATGCATTTTTCTTGGCTACAATAGTGAGAGAAAGGCTTACCATCCCTACAATCCTCAAACAAGAAGGATTTTTGCGGAAAACTCAGATCAGTCAATGACTGAGTTTCATAGACAATCACATCTAGGCACTCAAGATGCATTTAAACGGTTGCATCCATTGGGAGTTGAAGGAATTCTAGAGCAAGGAGTAAAAATCAAAATATTTAGCCACAACATGCTGATGCAAGGCAGCCTTTGGATGCTCCAGATTAGGTCCAGGCTCAGCCGATCATACATGACCTGCTGAAAGAAATCTCTGAGTTGCATTTAACAAAATATGTCATTCTCTTTACATTTGATGTGGAATCTCTATATCCTAGTATTCCCACGGATGAAGGTCTCATAGCCTTACAGCAGATGATCAGGAATGAATTCAAGACAATGGAACTGAACCTCATCATGTCTCTTGCCACTTTGGTTTTAAAAAATCACTATTTAGAATTCGACGGTAGATTCTGGCATCAGGTAAGAGGAACAGCTATGGGAAGCAACTTTGCCATGGTATATGCTTGCCTTTTCCTTTTTCACATGGAGAACATGCAAGAAGTTAAACAACTTCATTCAGAGCTCTTATAATACAGGCGCTACATTGATGATGCATTCAGCATATTGTACTTTGCATAATCAATACCCAAATAAGCATTGGCAATAGTATCTAGAATATGTTTGCGGGGGATGAACCCAGCATCTGCAAAGGTTTCACACAAATGCTTCTGAGGGATTAATTTAATGAACTCCTTTTTTCAACGAGCTGGCAATTGTTGGGTTTCCCAAGCATGATTAATCATATATAATAGTGTAGGTAAAATGGCAGCCTGCAGGTATTACATCAGGAAAATAGCAGGTATTGAAGAAAATAGCAAGTAATCCATATGTCAGGGAATACAACACGTATTTTGTAGGGTCCATGTTTGGTTAAACCACTCTTCTGATGCAAACATTTGCAAACTCCAAACGTTTGCTTGCAACTATGGTTGAGATAAGCGTCTTCTAGTTCAAATAGGTCAATACACATGAAGAAGAAGAAAAATGGTGAAAATACACAAGCTATGTATGGCAATATATGTCGACCTGCTCATGTGTTGATGAGGCCTGAGGTGATTTGTCCTTGTACACCTGTTGGGTCCGTTCTCCTTAGAGTTGGTTTGCAGGTCAGATTCAAATGTGAAGTCGGTTGTCAATAACTTCCACCTCCACATTCTCGCTAAGCCCTCCACCAAAAGGTGGCTCGAAAAGGATTTTTGAGAGAGGGTTATAGGGTTGGCAACCACGAGGGTGGACTTGCGGACCCAATCCTCCATAGGAACTGACTCTCGTAAAGAGGGGTCTACAAGAACATGCCGAAGTGGGTGCCAATATAAAGCCAAGAATTCATGTACTCTTCAAGGAAATGGGAAACAAGGAATGTGTTGCATTGTGCACATGTCCTCATTCTAAAACCTTGATAGCAAGGGGGGACAAAGCGCAAATGAGCATTGCAGTGCTGAGGGCTATGCTAAAGTAATGTATGCGTAGTCTCTGTTGAGGTGGAGTGGAGGAGGACGATGCCCCATCCATAGACAGGCACCTCTTTTATGTGGTCATCCTTGAGGGAAAGACTGGCCTGGAGCCAACCACTTATGCAGGTTGCATGTGACAATGAGCCACACTATGCACCCCACCCTATCAGGAAATCTTGTACCAAGTTCTGAACCAATTCTTATCGTAGGGTAAGGGTTCTATTTTGATGACGTTGGAAAGTGGAGAGAGTTGCCATGAGACCTCCTCTTACTAAACTAGACTGAAGGTCATAGCCCAAGAGATGATTCAATGTGACTCATTCTCTTTCATAAGTAGATACAACCAGGAGAATTGTGAGCAAAGACAAGCCTCGAATGAGAGAAATTTAGTCAGTCTGTTTAGTGATTTGGGGAATTTTTGTACAGTGTATGTGAAACCATGCCTTTCATACGATAAATTTGTTGACAGTTTTATGATACTAGGAACTTTCTAGGTTTGTCCCTACTTTGTATAGACAAGGGCGCCCTGAGGGTTTTAATGGTGAACTTCCTCTACTTCTTAGTTTTTCCTCCTTAATGACTGGATATCATCACCAACCAGAAACTCTCAGCAACGAAGAAGTGGGTCATTGTCTAAGTCTGCCTAGGGTATGTCATAACGTGTGCCTCTTTTAATGTTGTGTAGTACACCCTTTTGCTTAAATTGGGGAACAAGAAGAATCTTTTATGGAATGCAAGTTGTATTGATTCCATACCTTTTGATATAACATGATCATATCACCCAAGGTAGGAAAAGCTAAGACCTAGGGACTGGCATCCCTAACGCATGAGACTGCAGCAAAGGATAGAATAGCACTACTTGATGTGCTAACCCCTTGTGGAGAAGAGGAAGGTCTCTCTGTAGGGTATCTCTCTTTGTCTACCTGTTGGCGGGGGGTACCCTTTTGTGCCTTGTAATATTTAATACTCTCTTCTATTCTTCAAACACTGGAGCATCTCTTTTGACAAAGTGTTTCTGCCATATATGCACATTGAACACGTTTTACCACTGTCAGGGTTAGCAACTTTGCAGTAGCGACTTGCATGGATACCTCAACTTGCACTCAGATACGAATTGATGGCTTTCTATTTACAGCTTCAGATCATCAATTTATTTCTTGAACGTTAGGATACTGTCATTTCTAGCTTCCATTGATAGAAATTGCATCATATGGATTTTGGAGCAATGAATTGACATCACCTGGCTCTTTGAGAGCCCTTGATTTTATTTTTCTTGCTTCTTAGTTTATGTATTATTTTGTGTACTAATCTCTTAGTGTATAACTTTATTGGGAGGGTTTACCTTTAGCATGATGGGTGAAGAACTTTGTTTGCGTCTTTTATCTATGCTGATAATGTGAATGAAATATAAAGCAGAAACGTTGTCCAATTGATTCCATTAAAAATGCCACTCGGAATATTCAGGGAGATATATAAGTACTGTGAGGTTTATGCATATTGGCAAGCCTTTAATGGCTTGTGCCACATGGCATTGGGCTAGTGGTAGGATGGCCATGCAGACATGTGGTTGAGCAGGTATATCTGTATGAGGAGGCAAGATGACTTTCATGCCATTCATCACAGATAACATGATTTCAAGGACTTTCAAGGGTCGAGATGGCTCTAGAAGAGTATGGCAATGATGATTAGGTGCCAACAGCAAGCCAAGCAGTAGAGGGTAGTACGGCATCCATCCATGAGCTGACTTTTTGGAGAGCCTATGGTGACAGTGATCAAGTACCAGTTGCAAGAAAACTAGTAGATTAGGCGTCCACCATGAGCTGACTCTTGGGAGGGCAACCAGCCAAGGTGGTGGCTCAGAACTGGAGCTTGGCGATGAGTTTGGGTTCCTCTAACTATGTGTATTCATATTTAGTTTTAGCATGGTTGTGATACCATGGTTGACGCTTTGAGTTTTTTCACTATTTAATGAGGTTTAGTACATGGTTTTACTCACTATCATGTAAGTTCAACAAGTGCCATAGGCATGCTGATAAGTCTTAGACTCTTTTATTTGTCATTTGCAATTATGGTTCTCAGATATACCTTTTGTCTTTGATGCATCCATAATTTTGAACTGAGAGAGCTATTATTGAGTATATAGAGTTGGTCCTTTTTTCAAGAACGTTGTCTTCTACCTGTGGCCTATGTTTTCATATCTTCTAAGATGAGGATTTAGTGAAATAGCTTGATGATGAATTAGCACGGATGTATTTGAGTCTATATCCTGATGATTGGGTCTGTTGAGAAGCTATGGATAGAGTGAACTTCTCATTGATATTATTTTCCTTTATTGGAAGATATAACCTTCAGTTTGTCTTTAGTGATTTGCTGAGAATTTTGTTCTTAGTGATCTAATAAAATTTTCATAATCTGATCTAAATTACACAGAAAGATAGAGATATGTATTGGTGGAGTTAAAACCTCTCTGTTTTTATTTTGCACTCGTGCATAGGAAAAGTATTAAACCAACACACCCTAGAACACACACTTGCTTATGAATATGCATATCTAATATTCACTTTCTTTAATGTATTTTAATACAGATCTCATGTCTTACATGGGGGATATCCCCACACAACAGGACCTTGTTTATCATATCCAACAAATTTTGATGTTGGGCATCAAATATTCTGATCTTCGGGATGAAATTTTTTGTCAGATATGTAAACAGACTACTTCTAATCCAAGCAGGTATTTTACATGGTGCTATGAAAGAACTCGCAATGGTTCAGCATCCTTGATACCCTCACTTCTCTCTACCAAATGTTTTAGACTGGCGCTGAGAAACTCTAGATTGCTTCTAAATGCATAGCACATAAATTGCAAGCAAGTATCTATTTCATCCATGCTCCCATTCCATGTAGATGGAGCAACACCAGAGGATGGCAAGCGATGGCATTATGTGTTGGCACATTTTCACCTTCTTCAACTTTTTACCCTTTTTTGGAGGCCCACCTGCAGCAGGTATTTATAAAAAGCTCAACAAGACACTTTAATTTGTAGAAGTTGAGATGGGGATAGTTGAATATTTAGATTTGAAAGATAATGCATTTGTTTAACCAAAAAGCAACATATTTGATTGGCTATCACAAATAGAGAGATACTACCAAGGAGTAAGAACATGATGCATTTGCTGCTAGAGATGGTTGGAGAATATTGCCTCACTAGCTATTTAGGGTGTTTTTATTGTTTTCCATTCCATCAGCTAGTCTTTAAGACTTGGGACAGCATTTGTAGGGAATATGTGTAGGCATGCACAAACATGTTGAATATGGATTGGTCCATAAATTTAAGATCTGGTTGGATCATAACAACCGCAATTCCCACCAAGGATTTTCTTAGTCCGTCAGCTAACAATTAAGAGAGTTTCAGATTCTTTCTAGTCCATTGTATTTGAACAGCGTTTTTATTAGGAATACATCTATGCCTGCACAACAAGGGAGGGTTATAGAAGACGTAGAAATAAATTATTTTGGATATGTGGCATTCCATAACCATTACTTTGCTTCAATCATAGTGACTGCATTCCCCATTCCTGCCAAGCGTGTGTTAGAGCATGTCGTGGCTTCTCTACCCCCTTGTTGTGCATCACCTTTTGCACCAGCCAGCAAATAATCTCACTTGGTGGGATATTCTTCATAGATTGAACCCCTTAGGACTAGACATAGGATTTCTGTGACATGATGACACACCGCAGGGGAGGCTTGTGCTGTTGCCTTTGAAATGTTGCCACTTCTCATCCAACAGATCAGACCCAAGCTACGATTGCTCCTCAGTCTTTATTATGCACTGCTGACTCGACATCCCATGCTTCTTCTCATCCTCCTGTTGGAAACATTCAAACTCAGATTCCCAGTAATTCTACTCAGCCTCGTACAACCTTCCCATCAGTGCCCACTGACACTCAGAGTCACACCAACACTTTATTTCAGCCTCCCACTTGCCAGAACTTACCTCATTCGTAAGAGATGCACATACAATGGTTTCTCCTCAGCAGCTAATGTGGCTCCCTAGTACGATACTCACGCACTGAATGCCTTGTGGATATTCTTTCATATAGTATGAGCAGCAGTTGGGAGTTTCTTTTTGGTGTGATGTGTGTCAGCTTGTGGTGGTTTCGCTGTGAGTCTGAAGACATCTGGTCTTTCTCTCAGTCATAGAGAGGGCTCATCCCAAGCTCTTCTATGGGTGACAGTTAGATCGTGCTAACACTTTTTTTCAGCTTCCTACTTGCCAGAACTTACCTCACGCATAAGAAATGGATGGACCGAGGATTCCTTCTCCTCTGAAGCTACCTCTTTCACAGGCAAATGTGGCTCCATAGCGTGACACTCTCTCACCAAAATACCTTGTAGATATGCTTTCACAGAGTATGTTTTAACACCCTGCAGCATTCGAGAGTTTCTTTTTGGTGTCAAGTGTGTCAGGCTTTTGGAGATAGTTTCCATCGATCTCCTAAGACCCTTTCTCTCAGCCATAGAGAGGGCTCATCCAAGCTCTTGGATAGGTCGTGTGTCCATTGTGGATCAGGACACTATTAGGCTTACAATGATTATGAATCTATGGTTACGAGGATTCACATTGAGTTAGCTGGGAAGCTTAGGAAAAGAAAGGATTTCCATGAGTCTACCTTCAATCCCAAGCCCTCAACTAGTCTACAACCATTATGCACGGCCCCCATATGTTATATCTTGGAAAAATTGCAAGATGTTCCATGAAGATTAAAATTCCCTAAGAGGCTGACCATAAATGGAGAATGGCATTGGGGCCTAGTGTGAGGGGAGATAGAATTCCCCCTTCACCAAGAACACAGGCTGGAATTAGAGGAGTGTCAGCAGCATGAAATGGTTTTTAGGGAAAAGCCATTGTTTCTGGTGGTCACCAACAACTACAAGGGCTTTAGGTGGTGTAGCGACTCTAGTATTCGCTTCTGAGGGTGTTCATACTTCTAGGATCACAATGAGATTGTTGAGATTGCATATGGCATTTGTTCGTCCATTTCTCAGAGTGCAACAGCAATAGGAATTCACACTTTTTGTATTTGGTTTGGATTTCTACGCAAGGGGGAATTTCTTAATAAATAAGATGGCCTCCATTGTGTTTGATGCTATAGATTTCATCATATTGTAGATAGATTTAGGTTGTCCAGATTGGGGTCTATTTTCTTGAGGAGGGGTTCTGTTTCTCCCTATGATAGGCAACCTCACGCAGCTCTACAAAGAGAAGTTGGGGATGGCATGCTCGAGAGACACACCAATAGATTGTCATTGATGATGTCTTGTAGATTTGGAAGGTGGTTGATAGCAAGATGTCCTCCAAGCTCTCAATGCCATTCGGAAAATGCCTCATTTTAGGGCTTCCCATATGCCATGTGGGATATTTCCCTATAAAGTGGAACCATCTCGAACATGAAGTATCCTTTCTGGAGAGACATCAAAATAGATATGATTTGCCTCGATGCATATGGGCATCTTGTTGTTGAGCAGCATATGCTTGAGTATGTTCACGATCATAACATCTCTTGTAACACCAAAAGGTTGGATGATTTCTGCCACAATATTCGCAAGGAGAATTATTGTATAAGCGGGGTTGCTAAGTGGTAACACCATGTTCCTCATCATACTACCGAGCCCAACAATCAAAGATAACATGACCATGCTTATCACAGTAAGAACAATGTTTCTCAGGATATTTGAGACGAGAAGAATTGCCACCTTTATACGGATGACCACCACGTCCATTATAACTACCACATCCATATTTGGAGAAAGGACACTTGCGAGCAACACAAGCTATTTCTGAATCTACATCATTCATTGTTATCATGACAGATTCATGACTTTATGACGCTCGCGTGGTTGAGCGTACTCAATCAAAGAAATACATGTTTTATCAAAATCAATCTTGTTTTTGTTGGAAAGGATGGCAACAATATTATCATATAATGAATCCTGGATTGTGTCGAGAAGATAGGTCACCAATTGATTTTGTGGAACAGGTGCACCATCAGCAGCAAGTATATAGCTTCTATGCATGTTGATTGGTATATTATGCCAAATTTCACATCTTTTGGATCCATAAGGCTCCCTATGATTAGGCCACGATAGTAGAGACAAACTGCTCAAGTGCTTATTTACATTTCTTCTTGGCTAGCTGAGCAACATGAGTGTGCTAGGCTAGATTTACAAGCTTTGGAGGTGAGGTGGGCACTCATGCCATTCTTCAAGGGCTAGATGGATTCAACAGAGTGGATTAGGCCTTGAACAATGGGGACATAGCAGTAAACTTAGACCCTAAGGAGATCTTAGAGATGGAATCCCCTATAGTTAGTCGTTTTGAGCTAAGGAGCCCAGTGCCCACCCTTGAGGTCATGGTAGCTCGAGAGGGGCTTTGGTCCACATTTTTTGGTAGTCTCACAACTCATGATGAATCAGCTGGAGGCCTTTCTCATAGAGGATGAGGTGCTCAAGGCCTTCAAGGCCCTCTCAGCGTAGATGTGCCCAAGAAGATAAACTATTGACTTAATGGGAACTCCACTCTGCATACTATCTTCTTCTAGAAGTATTGGATTCTGATAGGCACTTCACTTTGTCTTGAGTTTCAAGATATCTTTCAAGTACTCTCTCGAGGATCAATGTGCTTGATCCCAGTATAGACAGTTCACCCTCCATGACACAGATTACAAGATCTTGTCCATGGTTTCACCTTTTGTGCTTACATCTCTTCTCCTTGACATCGTAAAAAATATGCAAACTAGATTTGAGAGCAGCATTGTTGACTATATCTTCAATTTGTGAAAGGGACTAATTGGACTCACCAAGATTCCCAATCCTTTTCTTTTCTTGGATTTTGAGAAGGCACACAATAGCGTGGATTGGGCCTTCTTGCAAGGTACCACATATCGACAAAGCTTCTCAGCACGGTGGATCAGCAGCATCTGTACGTTGTATGTAGGCAAATTCAATCGCATGGGGTGCAGCAGCTTCCTAGATGTAGGAGGAGGAACTTTTGAGCTTAGAGTTTGCAGATGGCACAATTCTCTTTGCTAAAGAGGGTGAGGCTAGTGCTGGATGTCTATGCCAGCTTCTAGGGCAAGGATTACTTGTAACAGGTCACATTGCATCTCTCACAAATATAGAGGGCTCTCGCATGTGCTGGGCGACCCTTGGTTCTTAGTGGAGCCCTAGAGGTGACACCATACCGTATCTGAGTTTCCAAGCTGGAATTGACTTTTCCATGGAGGAGCAGGTAACGTTGGCCCTGGAGGGTGTGCATTGGAAGATTTTATTTGGAGCCCAGAGGGTGCATGTGTCAGCTAAGACACATCTCAACATGCTAGCACATATGAGGGCAAGATGCTGGTTTGAGGAGATTGTAGAGGCCTAGAAAGATGATCTGGGTTAATAGGATCGCACATGGCGGCCTCCCTATTAAACCCTAACTAGGGCAGACGATAAGAGATTGCACATGTGACCTTTGTAGATGCGGCAATAGTAACTCTGGCAAATATGGCAGATTTAGGGCCTCTGCCATAGTTGGATGCTCATGGTATGGCACATCGAGAAATTCTTTCTACAGCTAGGGGTTGTAGATGAGCACCACCATGAGCAGCATCACCCATGCCGCTGCCATAGGCAGCCAACAAGATCCAAGTGACAATGGCATTGCAGACAGGTGAAACCAGCCAATAGATTCAATTGGAGATGACGACCAACCTGCACCCAATGTGGCACCCACGCTTGGCAGCATGCCTTAGCTGCTTCCATACACAGGTACTACATTCTAGCTGGATATGCTCCAAGCTAGGATAGCCACCAATACTCAGGGAGACAAAGGTGAGCAGCACATGTAGCCGAATCACAAAGCTGGTAAGGAGCCAAATCCCAATTGATGTAGAGAAGGAGCATCCCTTTCCAGATGCTACTTTGGTTTATGAGAGATTGCCTCTATCTTTATGGTGAGGCTTCCTCTCGATGTTAATAATATGTTTGATCACTTCCTTCCTGTGTGATACATGAAGCATCTGATGTGCCATGGAAGCAATCACAGACTCTTCATTGGGCAATTAGGGATCATTGAACTTCTCTGGATGGCTTGCTAGGTATTTGGCATGTCCCTCCACGTGCTCCAAGTCTATATTGTGAGATCTTGGACCACTTTTTCACTTGTCTTATTTTGCGAGGAATTGGAGAAGATTGCAGAACAGGTTGTTGTCGATGTCTTGGGCCATACAGAGAGAATAGATATGCTGCGCTCCTTTGAGGGACTCAGGTTGGCCATTCATCATATGGAGGACTGTGCATGCATGACTGATTTGCATGGTTCACCGGTACACTACATTTGACCCATTGGGCAACAATGGCCACTATAGTAGCAAACAAGTATATCATTATTTAACACCACAGGTAATCACGTCATGCAATGATCTGAAATTGAGACTTTGGAATTCAAGTGCGTGCCGTTTGAACACATCCCCGGTTTTGTCTCACATTGAAACACTAAACAACATGCAGCTGACATGGGGTTTCCTGAGAGAAGAGTATGAGATTAACATTCAGAGGGTGAAGGACAAAGTGAGGGCTAGCACACATGATTTTCTTGTTATAAGGATAAGTTTGTCAAATAAAAACATACGTGCTCTGAGATTCACAGCATCGTGTGGGAGAGGATGAAGCAGAACCAAAACGGGCATGTTACATGCATGGTTGCTACACTTCATCCACCAATGCAGAGTGGCTGGGTTCACTGGAAATATCAACACTACTACATTTGTCAGGTTTCTATTTTGCACTTACATTAAAAAATTAGTTATATTTTTACTAAAAAACTACAAGTGCGTAATGTCAGCACTGTTTTATGGACATAGTTATAGTTACTGCTATGAGTGCTTGGGTTAGCAGCACCAATTTGATTTTTATTATGACAGTATCGGTGTTGATGAAAATTATTGATTTTTCATGTGAATTTTCTTTTAATTGGAAAATGATTGTGGATCTTTTATTCATCGAGGGTGGTGAATGTTTAGAGGGGGGGAAACAATTGTAGGATATGGACAACAGAGAGCCAGAAGCAGGCCGCATGTGGGGTAATAAGATGCGGACAATACACATCATAGGAGCAATCAGAAGCTCAACAACTGTTAGGCATGGTGGATGCTAGGTGGCTAGCAGTCTGCACCAAAAGTGGGCAAACAAAAGCAATGCAGTTGCAAGGCAGTCAAAAGCAGGGCAGGCAGTGGACCAAAGTAGGCCGTCCACCAAGATAGGCCGACTAGGGGCAGACACCTAGGGGCAAACATGTGGGACATGGGTAGCTCTACAACATATGCAACAGTAACAATGGTGCAGAGGAGGGGTGCCAGATTGGTACCAGATCCATTTAGCCTACCATAATTGGACTGTCAGGGGGCTGAGGGGAGGCAGAAGGAAATCGTTTTCCTGTTTTTCACCTTTTTATAGGGCTGTCGCTACTGATTTCGACTGCCAGACTGTTTGGGAATCACTCCAGATTGCTTGCTGTTGTTCCACGGTTTCCAGAGCCTTCAGATCAGTTGATTGCTTTCTAGAAGTTACTGCCTCAGAATCTTCAAATCCTATTGCATTATTCAGCTAGCCTTTCTGTGTGCTAGGAACAGCCAGGGTTTGTTGTTTTGCTGGTCTTTGTCCTGCCAGGACTCTCTTGAAGGGTATCAGAGCTGCCAGGACAAACTTGGCTGATTTCTCTCCTGCCACTAGGACTCCCTTGAAGGGTATCAAAGCTGCCAAGTTAGAACTATCAGCCCAAATGGGAAGAAGGCTGCCATGGGATATTGCATTGGATGCCTTTCTAAGACTGAAACTGATGCATAGCAGGGTGGAAGTGCCTATGAACGGATTATTCAGTTGGCTGAGTTCGAGCTGATGCACGACAGTGCTTTTCTTGTATTTGGATGCCTTCTGAATAAATGATAAGGAAAGCATGGGCTGCTGCTCCTCCCTGCTCCCTTGCTGCCCCCTCTCCCTCAGCCCCTCCCTCCCTCTCTCCCTCTCCCTCGCCCTCAGCCCCTCCTCCCCCTCCCTCAGCCCCTCCCTCCCTCCTCCTCCTTTCCCTCTCAGCCCGCCCCCTACCCTCTCACCCCGCTCAGTGTCACCAAAAAATGCATTTTGATGCCCAAAACGCGAAGAAACGTTTCTAGACGAAACGTTTCTTCGAAACGCCCGAAATGCGCAGTTAGGGCGAAACGTTGCTTGTCCAAAAGTCCGCCGCGATGAGTTTCTTGCAGATTTTGGCCGCCGTTTTTGTTTTTTCGCTCCTCCCGCGCCGCTTCATTGCTTGCCTTGCTCCAGCCTCCTAGTGCCTACCATCTACAGTCTACTCTACCCTCCACTCCACCTTCTACTCTCCTCTACTCTTCAGGAGCGCCTTGCTGCAGCAAGGGCTTATCAACAGATATTGCTTGATCAGATTGCAAAGTATGCCTTTCATGCTCGGGAGTCCTTCTAGATTTAGATGGGTGGCAGAGTCAATAAACACTTTTTCTCTACTCTTGGCCCTAGACATAGTAGAGAGAGTGTATCCCAGCTTATTGACTCAAATGGGGTTTTACAGACAGATTCAGATGACGTCATGCGCATAGCTTCAGATTTTTATGCCGCCCTTCTTACTGCAGATCCTGACACACAGGATAGAGAGGATGCTAGAGAGGTTATTTGGCAGAGCATCCCTTTGTTGGTGAAACCGGATATGCATGTTTTGCTTGATGCACCTTTCACCAACACAGAGTTCAGGTTTGCACTTTCAGCCCTTCACAAGGGCAAGTGCCCAGGTTCGGATGGCCTCATCCCTTCTTTTTTCATTGCATTTTGGGATATGATTGGAGACTACCTTACATCAGCTCTGTAGGGCATTTGGGACTCTGGCGAGATGCCCGGGTCGCTCATAGAGGGTCTCATCCACCTTATCCCGAAAGGAGGTTGCAGAAATTTAGTGTCCCAATGGAGGCCTATCACACTTTTGGGGGCATGTTACAAGATTTTGGCCAAGGCAATCAGCCTCCAATTGCAGCCCCTTCTCCCAGTTCTTATTCATGACACTCAGACGGGATTTGTGCATGGCAGAAGCATTTTTGATAACATTTTCTCTTTTTGGGAAGCTTCAGAGTGGGCCATGCAGAGCGGTTAGAGAATCTAGCCATTCTACTCTCGGATTTTGAGAAAGCTTATCACATAGTAGATTGGGGTTTTTTGGAGGGCACCCTTCTACGTTTTGGCTTTACTGATGCTTGGATCAAAGGTGTTTCCTCTTTGTACAGATCAGCCCACAGCCAGGTACTTATTGGTGGGGTAAGAGGTGAGAGATTTCAGATTTCCAGATCAGTCCGTCAGGGATGCCCCCTTGCTCCTTTTCTTTTCTTGTTCGTGGCTGAAGCTATGAGTATCTATGTTAGATCTCAAGCTGACATCTTTGGGCTGAGACTTCCCATCAGAACGGAAGAGGAGCTACTTGACAGTGAGTTGGCAGATCACATAGCAGTTTACTTGGATGCCACACCATAGACGCTCACTTCTTTCAGGACAGCATTGGATTTATTTTGCTTGGCGGCGGGGGCGCAGATAAATTGGCATAAATCCAATGGCTTTTGGATCAGTGATGAGGACACTCTAGTTTGGGGGCTTGACATAGGATTCACTTGGGTTCAAAGGGGTGTGCCAGTCAGGTATTTGGGTTGCCAGGCCGGCTTGGATATTTCTTTCACGCAACAGCTTGCTTCCGTGTTAGAGAGCATCAAGAGGAAGCTCCTTTTTTGGAGCTCAGCCAAGCTAGATCTTGCTCGTAGAGTTGTGGCAACGAGGTCGTCTTGGCCACGGCCTGGTTTGTTTGTTCATATTGGTGTCGTTCTAGGGATTGCATCACTCAGCTCAGGTTTCTTTGGAGTGGCTTGATGGCACAGCAGATGCGTTAGCCAGGGTAGCTTGGGAGACTCTCATCCTCCCTACACAGGAAGGGGGTCTCAATATTATTGATCCAGATTTACAGTGCAGAGCTTTACTCTACAAGATGGTGCGGGGACTTATGCCAGGGCAGGAGCCGTGGAAGGTATTTTTTATTAGCAGCATACAGACGTGCACACCTTCTTCAGGAGGAGACTGGATGGGCAGTATTAGGTGGATTTTCACCGCAGCACACCTTAAATCACCTTCGTCTCCTCTCATGGTTGCCATACTGAAAGCATGGGTCAGTTTCAAGAGCACTCTTCGGAGGATTCCCCCTTCCTCTCGGGAAGAGATTGATAGGCAACTGATCATGCGGAATGACAGTATATTGGATGATCATGGTAGACCACTTGGTGCCTCACTCTACATGCAGTGGTCTAGGTGGGAGAGGGGACCCGCCTCATCATCGGGGTCATGGAAAGCTTTCCGTAGGCTTCTAGAGGAGACCAAATCTGAGTTGACAGGACATCTCAGAGGGAGTGCAGGGAGGATCTTGCAGATTGTGGCAGCCCTTCCAGTGGATTGGGTAGACATAGATGATATGCCACTCACTTGCTCCACTTGGGCAAGTACTTTTACGAGAGGCGGTGTTCCTCTTCAGGTTTTGGCCTTTTGAGATGCACATGAGGATGCTTTGGTTTTCGGTGTGCATGATGGTGGCAAATTGCTCAGGTCCATAGAGGACTTCTTGCTTGAGTCTGCTTTTCAGCCTATCAGGGTTGTAAGTCTTTTGGTGCAGGGATCAGATTCAGAGTGGTTCCTCGACCCAGACCCCCGGCTTCTCTCCACCGGATCTTGGAGGCTTTGGCTCTATGGGGGAGTTCCCATTAGGTATTTGCAGTGGGACCCTGAAGAGTGGGAGTGGATTGATGCAGGGCATCGAGAGAAGAGCATCCCCTTCTTTCGTTACACGGTCAGTAATGCCAGGAGATCCCAGCTCAGTAGTAGAGGTTGGAGACCTTCCAGAGTTCCTCATTGGGAGACATTTGATATCACTGCGGATTTGCAGAGGTGCTTCTGGAAGAGACTGTGGAAATCCCATAGGAATAGAAAGATCACTCTTTTCTTTTGGCTTTCTATCCATGGTGGGATTGCAGTGAACTTTTGGAGATCCAGGTTCGGAGCCGATCCTACTTGGCCACGTTGTCTCTCTGCTTTGGAGACGATTCAGCATTGCTTATGGGATTGCAGACATGCGAGGATGATTTGGATGGGGGTAGCCAGGATTTTCAGTCACTTTGCCCACTCCTCATTGTTTATGACATGGGGCTTAGTGGCTTGGCTTTCTCTTACAGGGCCTCAGGTATTCTATGAGAGACTTGACTCCTCTCGAGTCATTTCGATTTAACATCATCAGGTTGAGTCCTGTTCTTTGGATGTGGTACCACACCTTCCTTTTGCAGTTGTGCATGCCTCTATGGATACCTCTTGGGAGATTCTAGCGAGCATAGCAACCTGGCATATTTGGAGAGCCAGATGCACAGAGGCATTGGAGGGAACTTAGGTTCATCCCTCGCACACATTGGCTAGTATGTGGACGGACACCATACATACCTTGATGGCCGTATGGACGAGTATGCAGGGAGACTCCCGTGCCGCCTCAACTAGGAGGGCTTCTTTCTTCAAGGAATGGAAGGATTCTGCTTTGTACTTTGAGACTCCTACAGGGTTGAGGTGGCACCTTCAGGCTCAACCTTGGTTGTTTTCCACCTCATTTTGAGGGGGTTTATTTATCCTCATCATGATGTATTCCGCTTTAAGCTTGCTCTCGCGGGTTTTTTCTCTTACTTAATAGAAGTCTTTTTCTTGAAAAAAAAAAAAGAAATGATAAAGAAATACCGAAAGGTGCACTAAATTTAGGGCAATCTGGTGTTCGGCATCACAACAGGGGCAATTTAGCTCGTTGTGCCTATTCTGTGATTATTTATTTGGCTTTTATTATTTTCTGGTTGGCTGTAATAGTTCTCTAAGTGGCTGAAATTCTGGTATTTGCCGCCCTTTGGAGTTTCTAAAGGCCGGTTTCAGTGGTTCCATTCATTGCCGTGATATCACCAACATTCTCAAGGGGGTGACACTTGTGGTTGTTGTGGATGATGTTGGGATCAGGGAGATCACCACTTTTACAAGGGGGTGAGACTTGAGGTTGTTGTAGATGATGCCGAGATCATGGATATCACCATCTTTCTCAAGGGGTGAGGTCTATGGTTGCTTCATTCAGCCAAGAGCATTCGGCCAAGATGTTATGCAGTGAGAATGGACTCCTACCTTACACATTGAGATGCTTCCTTGGAGGTAGTTGTGTTGTCGATAAAGAACTATGAGGTTAAATTCCTTTCTCTAGAACGATGTTTTCTCTTTCGGTTCATCCCATATTGTGTCCATCATGTTCCATTGCACTAGCCCCTTTTTGGCTTGTACTCTTCCATTTGTCCTCTATATGTGGATTTTGTTCAACCATTGGAACACTTCTTTGTAGCATCCCTTTCCCCTCCTTGGCTCCAGAGCCTTTCTTGGCAGCTTATTTGAATCTAGTTTTCCCACTATATTGAATGAAGTGGCAAAGTGCTTCTACTATAGAGGGAGCATTCCTACTGCAGCCAGCAACATTTGGTATGGAGTTTGTGCCTTGGGTTCCCAATTCCTCAGCTATGAATCTCTTTTGGACGGATTTGATTCTTCTCATGCTATGCCAAATCCCCATGCTTGGCATCCATACAGAACTAGTTCTACCAAAGAATTAATGCGGTATAAACACCCCCTTCGGGCACTTTTTCCCCCCTAGTTAGGACTTTGAATTCCCCTAGTTTAGTATTAGGGTTAGTCTGCTATGTACAGGATGGAATCCTCATTTTGTTTATTTACAAATATATACAACTCTTGCATTCTCAAACAACTCCACCTTTTGGTTTTTCTCCTGCTTCCCTACAAGCTGAAGCTAGTCTTGCTCTAGGAGAAGGTCCTTTAGCAAAGCATCTTCCTTTCAAGGAAAAAAGCTTGATGGTTGAAGAGTCGGAACCATCCAAAGCCTGGAATAAGTTTTTGTGAATCAACCATTGGTTTTGCTGTCTTTGGTCAGAAGTACCAACAAAACCACTACTACGTATAGGGGACTAAACTAAGTTTTGCAATCAATATTTTCAGTAAAACCTATGATTTGCTGTAGAGGGGCCACATTTTACGTGAAATGTTCAAAAGGAGCCCAACTGCCCATCTTTGTGATTGCCCCTGACATGAGATGCTTCTTTCCTTTTAATTAAGAAAAGTACCTCGATACAAAGAGTCATCAATCATATCATTGAACAGTGCATAAGGCACATTCTTGTGATGGCAGTATATGCATCTCTTACATGACAGCTCATCAGACGGAGTATCCCCAAATCCGAGACAGGATAGCATACTGCGGTCACTGCTATTGTTGAGTGGCAGGATGACCTACCTGCTAAAACAAAAACGAGAAGTGGTAAACTGCGGTTACTGCCACATAATTTTGATGGCACTTGATGCCAAAGTTGTTGTGAAATTTTTTGTGTTTTGTTCCTTATGTACCACGGATTATGGCAGGTCATAAGAGGATGTGAGTAAATAATCATTCGAGATGAACATGTCTGGAAATGCATGGATTTATCTTTGTATACTCATGACGTACCAAAAGCTGTGGGTCCAGATGGATGGCCATAAAGCGGGTAAATCGTCGTGAAAAGTGCTCTATTGCAGATTTCGCTATTCCAGATCCACTCCAGAGTCACCAAACAGGCTTCCCGAGTGCCAGATTGGTACCAGATCCATTTCGCCTACCAGGATTGGACTGCCAAGGGCTCAGGTGTACCAAAAAGAAATTTTTTTGCTGTTTTTAACCTTTTCCAGGACTGTTGCTACTACTGATTTCGATTGCTAGACTGTTTGGGAATTGCTCCGGATCAATTCGCCTACTTGCTTGCTGCTGTTCCAGGGTTTCGAGAGCCTTCAGATCAGTTGATTGCTTTCCAGAAGATTTCCTACTACCTCGGAATCTTCAGATCCTTTCATCTTGTTGCAACTAGCATTTCTATGTGCCAGGAACAGCCAGGGTTGGTTGTTTTGCTGGTCTTTGTCTTGGTAGGACTCCCGTGAAGGGTATTAGAGCTGCCAGACAGACTTGGCTGACTCCTCTCCTGCCAGGAATCCCTTGAAGGGTATCAGGATTCAGAGCTGCCAGGAAAGGCTGCCATAGGATATTGCACTGGACTGGGATGCCGTTCTAAGACTAAAACAAATGCATATCAGGACTGAAGTGCGTGTGAATGGATTATTCAGTTGGCTGATTTCAGGCTGATGTATGACAATGCTTTTCTTGTACTTGGATGCCTTCTGAATAAATGATAAAGACATATACTGAAAGGGGCCCTATGTTTAGGGCCAATCTGGTGTCCAGCTTCACGATAGAGGCAATGTAGCTCCTTGTTCTTATTCTGTGATTATTTGTTTGGCTGTTATTATTTTCTGGTTGGCTGTAATAATTCTCTAAGTGGCTGAAAGTATGGTATTTGCTGCTTAATAATTGTTCTTCGCCCTTTGGAGTTTCCGAAGGCTGGTTTCACTACTTGTTATCAATTGTTATGTACCCGTGCAATGTTTGTTGAGACTTGTTGGAATCTCTATTTAGGTCATGGATTGTTGAAGTTTTTTCATAGGATGCGTACATTTTAGAAGACCACCTCCTTGCATAAGTAGCCCTAGGCCCATGGTAATACTTAGGATCAGTTTGGGAGCAAGGTAAAAAGGTTTTCAGAAATACCACTGCTGCATCAGCCATTCTGCAAAAATGGCCTGTGGGCATCTTCTACACCCTCATGGATCAAAGAATCTATTGGTTTGTATAGTCCCCCAGACTGGCTTTTGGCACTTGCCCTGGATTATCACAACCGGATGAAGCAGGCTGCAAGGCAGCCAGTTTGCCTCTGATATCAGTGCCTTATGTGAGGCAACTTGTATTGCTTTTCAGGCATCAAGTAGAAGATACTTTTCTAAAAGAAAAATATAAGGTAGCTCTCAAGAGAAGAGATCTTATCAAATCGAGAAAGACAAACATGAATGGAATGTATTCAAGGATAAAATTGGCAATCGCATCATGAGCCCCCCATTAAAAGCATTCTCAATACGCAGGAAATGGTATCCCAACCTCCTGCAAAGAAGGACACCAAGCTAAAATAATACATTTGACTCTTCCTTCTCTATGGTTTGACTCTCCCAATTAAAGCATGAGAAGCTTTGCACCTTTTTTGTAGTACTCCTTAACATACATTGGTACCCCTCCCTATGTTGGCACCCTACTCCTAAAAGGAAGAGTATTCATCTGTAAATTGCCTTAATCCAATTGAGGGGAGATCCAAAATCTGAGAGAAGAACTGTCCAATAGCAAATGATACGTCCTTTTTGCCCTTTGAAAATGGCATGTCTTTTATTCTTTCTAGCAGGGCCTTGCGTGTGCCTTCTTAGGCTATGCCTTTATGTGGATCATCACTCCTTGTCTTGTCAACTAGAACACTGCTCCCCACGTTATCTGACCATGAGTTTTCATGCTGTGAAAAAATGGAGCATTGATTCCTATATTTCTGGTGTTATTTGCACCTTGTATGCATGATTATATATTAGTTTTTCCTACAAAAAAAGGGAAAAAGTGCATTGATCTTTTATGTGCCTGAACAATCAACGGGTCTCTGACAGGTTATCAAGTTTTTGTAGTCTGATTGTGACTTAATACCGAAAGCTGGATTATAAACTATTCGAGGAGCGTTTCTTGACTTTTTAATCAATATTCCAGGTTGTTATTGTTGTGGAATGCAATTGATGCTTGGACCAACTCACATGCCTTTAGAACTGCTGCTTATATGATATGCCTGAGATGATGTATGCAGAATAAAAACCATCTAGTTTTTCCTCTTGACAGTGGTTTAATGTGTGAAAGGGATGTAACAGGTGGCTGGTCGTTTTGTGGGTCAATGGGCAGGAGATACACTGAGCTATCAAGATGAAGGGATGTCTAACCCCTCAAAAGCAGCAGAATACTGTTTAAAAAGATTTCAAAAACTTGCTCAGGCTGGACCACGCCGATTACCTCCTCTGCATGCAGAAATAAATGCTGTGGAGGTTAGTAATCTGTATCTCTAACTTTTTCCTATCTATTTGTGTCGTCTGTTTGAAGACTAATAAGATGTCTCTCAAATTTCCTCTCTAAGTTGTTAGTAAGTGAATTTTCAGTTTAATCTGACCTTTGTTCTTTTCCTACTTTGAGTGATTTCCAGTCAGATGATTCCTTATAGCTTACAGGACCTTTTTCTTGTATCTAGCCTCTGCTGAGCTCAGCTCATCTTGCATGCATATCCCCACAAAATCCAATTTGTTTTTGAGCTCCAAGCTGTATAAGGTTTTGTAATACACTCTACTTTAGAGCCTGGCAATGTCTAGCTCAGCCTATTCATGCCAAGTTGGTGCTGTACCCCAGTTGGCGTCAGGTGAGTGACAAAGCCACATGAGACACAATGATCTGGCTGAGGAGGAGGAATTCACTTGTAAAGGATAGTTGGCCAGGTCTCCCTAAGCATCTCAGCTCAATAAGACTCCACTAAGAAAGATGAGCTCACACAGGCTAGGGGCTGAGACAACACAAGAAGAGGGCGTCCCACGTGAGAGATAGAGGTTTGTACCTTATGTGATATGTAGGAGGCTGAGACATAGGATCACTTTGCATTCAAATGTCCTGTATACTATGAGATCTGTGGACGGCATCATTGTCTATTCAGTAGCGGTTTTGGTTCACTCAGAGAGTTCTTCGCACATCCTGATCAGCTACCGGTGGCTAGTTTCCTTTTGAAGGTATAGAGACGTAGAGGTCAGCTCATACGAGCACAGAGGAGAGCAAATGTGGGACCGGTAGAGCCCAGTCAGCGCAAAATTACTGACTTTGTCACCGGTGAGCCCAGCTTGGGACAGCAGGGGACCAGATGTAGCAAATAACTAGAGTGCACGACTTGACAGACGTGACCCCAGGTGGACATTCACATGAGAACTGCAAACATATCCTATCTTTTCGACATGAGGAGACAGACCACTCAAGTGACCATAGCATTGGTTAGACGGTGGGCTAACTCATGAAGACTACAAAGGAAGGGTAACAGGACGAGAATTTGAGCCCACTGGGTGTAACTGCCAGTCGTGTAATCGGTCCCTGTTAGATAAAGGGGCAGTCCATAGAATGTCTTTGGCCCCCTGCCTAGGGCCCTTTATATAGGGGTAAATCCCCACTAAAATGGGCCGGCTGGCCCCTACAGATGGGCCGACTGGTCTCCTTACCTTGCTGACCAGACCAGGTACATTCCCCTGGAGTCCAGCCTGTCCTAGTTCTTCTACTGGCCAACCTTCCACAGTCGACTTTCTCCAGAAGTGCAGCCTATAAAGACCTGTCCAATCAGTGCATGTTTTGTTTGTACCTGCTGTAGAGCAAGTATTTCTGTTTGCCAATCTATAGCTGCTGTACAGTCCACCTTCCTCAAGCAGAGTGTTGCGGCTCCTGATCTGCACTTGCTGGTTGTCTGCTACTTGTTGCAGCCCCGACTTGCGCATACAGTCCTCCATTGGTTATTACGTCGCATTGCCTTAGATCATGTGTACCTTGTGTACCTGCTGCCGTACCCGCCCAGGTTTCTTCATACTGTTGGCCTAATAGTAGATTTATGTGCTGCCCATGGTGTCAGCCATATTACTGCCCACACAGCAGCCTCATCTTATCCCTGTACAAGTCTATCTACCGTCAAGGATAGTGTTATGCTCAAGTTGAGGAAACATGACCTCGGAAGGGTCTTTGGACATTTTCCTTTAAAGGATCAATGTTTGTATTATATTTATTTGGGATTTATGTAAATGGTCAAAAGGATTAATTTCAAGGTCTGATGAGGGTGACAAGGCACTGACTATATGGGTCTAATGCTATGGGTCCTTTTTTCTTTTTGGGGCAAAAAGAGACTTCTATTAAGTATCAAAGAAAAACCGTTAGAGCAAGCTCCATACGGGATACATCATGCAATGCACGAAAAGATCAAGAGCCAAAAAGAAAGGATTGAGGCTGATAGTGCCATCTCAATCCGGTAGAAACCACCGAGAAAAAGGGAGAACCCCTCCAAACTCGAAGAAATATAGTCCTTCTAGAAGAGGCTGCCCGAGAAGGGCCCTGCATGCTAGCCCATATGGCTATCAAAGTGTGAACCGTGTCAGTCCAGATACCCGTGAACACCTGTGATGGGTGTATCTGGGTGCCATCCAAGGCCTCAGTACATCTAGCTCTCCAAATGTGCCAAGAGGAAATGCTAGCCAAAATCTCCCAAGAGGTGTCCACTGAAGCATGAGAAGCTCTGAAGGGAGTAAGTGGTACATCCTGAAGAGAGCAGGGCTCTATCACCTGCCGGCAAATCGAGAGTGCCCAAGAAGAAGGCTCACCCTCATAAAACACCTGGGGCCCGGTAAGGGATAACCATGCGACCGAGCCCCAAGTCATGAAGCAAGGGGAAGTGTGAAAGATGCTGAGTATCCGAGCAACCCCTTTCCAAACAGTCCTCGCCTAACTGCAGTCCCAAAGGCAATGTCGCACTGACTCCTCTGCAGAATGACATCGAGGACAAGTGGGATCAGCCCCAAATCGTGATCTCCACAGGTTCACTGCAATCCCTCCATGAATAGAAAGCCAAAAGAAAAGAGTGATCTTTCTATTTCTGAGGGATTTCCAGAGCCTCCTCCAGAAATTTCTACGCAAATCTGCGGTGATGAAGAAGCTTTCCCGATGGGGGGCTCTGGAGGGAATCCAAGCCCTATTGTTCAGCTGAAATCTCATGGCATTACCAACCGTGAAACGAAAGAAGGGAATCCCCCTCTCTCGGTGCCCATGATCTATCCACTCCCACTCTCCTGGGTCCCACTGCAATATCAGGTGCACCTCCATATAACCACAACGTCCAGGATCCCAAGGCCAAGAGTAGAGGGTCGGGGTCTAAGTACCACTGCAAGCCCGCTCCATGGTCCACAAAACCAGGAATCCTGACAGGCTGAAAGGCAACCTCAAGAAGAATGCCATCCTTGGATGTAGAGAGTAAACCTCCATCCCCAACGTCAAAGACCAGTGCGTCTTCCCCGAGACCTCGGAGAGAGATCACCTGTAAAGGAACTGATGTCCTTGAAAAAGCCCCCATCCAAGTGGTGGAAGTAATAGGCAACTCAACTGTCCATTCCACTGGGATGGCTGCACCTATTTGCTGAATCCTGCGTGCTATGGCATGCTCGTCAAGAATATTATCATTCCAAATGATCGGCTGCCTATCAATCTCTTCGACGGTAGAAGGTGGAATCCTTCGAAGAGTGTTCCTGAAGCTCTCCCAAGCTTTCAGGATGGCAGTCATGAAAGGAGAGGCAGGAGATCTGAGAGGGGCGGAAGTGAAAATCCAGCGAGGGCTGTCCACCCAATCATCTCCCAAGGTTGGTGTGCAAGCCTGAATGCGTCCAAAAAATAAATCCTTCCAAGGTTCCTGCCCAGGCATGAGTTCCCTCACCACCACCTTACAAAGCAATGCCCTGCACTACAAGTCCGGGTCAATGACATTAAGGCCCCCTTCACATGTAGGGAGAATAATGGTCTCCTAGGCCACCCTTGCTGCAACATCTGCTGTGCCATCAAGTCCACTCCATAAAAAATTCATGACTGGTTTGATGAGCTAAGTGATGCAATCCCTAGACCGGCACCAGCAAGAACACACAAACCAGGAGGTGGCCAAGAGAACCTGGTTCACTACCACACTCTCGATGCAAGGTCGAGTTTGGCAGAGCTCCAAAAAAGGAGCTTTTTCCTTATACTTTCTAGTAGTGGGGCAAACTGCTGTGCTGGAGAGATGTCCAATCCTACCTGGCATCCCAAATACCTGATAGGAACACCCCTCTGAATCCAGGAAAAGCCAATGTCAACTCCCCAGCCTGGAGTGTCCTCATCAGTGATCCAAAAGCCAAAGGATTTATGCCAGTTAATGTGTCCCCCTGCAGCTGAGCAAAAAATATACAAGGCTGTCCAGAAAGAATCAAGTGACTGCGAAGAGGCCTCAATAAAAATAGCAGTGTCATCAGCCAACTCACAGTCAAGAAGCTCCTGCTCCTGTCTCAAGGGCAATCCCAGCCCAAAAAGCTCAGCCTGAGATCTAAGGAATATACTCATAGCTTCTACCACAAAAAGAAAGAGGAAGGGGGCTAAAGGGCTCTTGCCATTTACAAATCATGTTTGAGTATCATGGATGAGGTTTGGAAGAAGGGGCTGTAATCGGATGCTGATCGCCTTGGCAAGGATTTTGTAAAGAGTGCCGAAAAGGGTGATGGGTCTCCAATGGGATAAAAAATTCCTGTTGCCACCTTTCGGAATAAGGTGAATGAGTCCCTCGGTCAGTGAGTCAGGCATCTCACCCGAGTCCCAAATGCCGTGCAGGGCTGAAGTAATATGATCACCTAAGTAAGACCATCGGAACCAGGGCATTTGCCCTTATGAAGGGTAGAGAGAGCAGTCTTGAATTCTGTGTTGGTAAAGTGTGCATCAAGTGAGCATAACATCTCTGGGGTGACCAACACAGGTAAACTCTGCCAAACTTCATCTCTAGCCTGTGAGTTTGGATCTGCGGAAAGTAGGGAGGCGTAGAAAGCTGTCGCTAAGTGCATGACGGTCTCCGGATGGGACTGCAAAACGCCGTCAGAGTCAATAAGCTGCCTGACACTCTCTCTACTATGTCTGGGACCAAGTGTAGAGAAAAAGTGTTTATTGACTTTCCCTCCCATCTGTACCCAAAAGGACTCCCGTGCATGGAAGGCATACTCTGCTCTTTGATCAAGCAAGGTCTGCAAGTGAGCCCTTGCTGCAGCAAGGCGCTCCTGTATCCAAGCATCTGATGGTCGTTTCTGCTCCTTCCTCTGTAAAGCTGCCAACTGCCGGCGGATACCGATCTCTCGCCTGAAAGCAGGAACACCCCTCTGAATCCAGGAAAAGCCAATGTCAACTCCCCAGCCTGGAGTGTCCTCATTAGTGATCCAAAAGCCAAAGGATTTATGCCAGTTAATGTGTGTCCCTGCAGCTGAGCAAAAAATATCCAAGGCTGTCCAGAAAGAATCAAGTGACTGCGAAGAGGCCTCAATAATAAAAATAAGCTGTCGCTAAGTGCATGACGGTCTCCGGATGGGACTGCAAAACGCCGTCAGAGTCAATAAGCTGCCTGACACTCTCTCTACTATGTCTGGGACCAAGTGTAGAGAAAAAGTGTTTATTGACTCTCCCTCCCATCTGTATCTAAAAGGACTCACGTGCATGGAAGGCATACTCTACTCTCTGATCAAGCAAAGTTTGCAAGTGAGCCCTTGCCGCAGCAAGGCGCTCCTGTATCCAAGCATCTGATGGTCGTCTCTACTCCTCCCTCTGTAAGGCTGCCAATTGCCGGCGGATACCAATCTCCCGCCTGAGTACCTCACCTCGCCGAGCACTAGCAACGGAGTGATAAAAGTCGCTGATACTGGCAAGTGCTGTGGCCACATGTGAAGGACCGGCCACCCCCTCCTGCATGTGTGAAACCGAGATCTCCAACACTGCCTCTGTGAGAGTCTCATCCGTGTATAAGGCGTCGGGGATCCTGATATTGTGAGACCGTCCATCTCAGATGAGGCTCTGAGATGGACAAAATTACCAGAAAATGGTCTGAAGTGGAAACACCGGGTGCAATGCAAACTGTCCCCCCCTCTATCAAGAGCCCAGTCACCCACATAGAATTTGTCAATCCGAGCATGGATAGGCCTCTGCATCCTATGGTTTGACCAGGAAAACAAAAGTGACTGAGATTGAATAAGAAATGCATCATGTGACCAAACATCTCTGCCACTGAACCTGAACAAGAAGGCATCCCAGGCTGCTCTCTCAAGGGAGTGGATACCACCTTCTCTGCCCCCTTTCTTATCAGAAGGTGCCTCAACCATGTTGAAGGATTCCTACCGAAGCAGGAAGAGAATGTAAGACCCCCTTCCCTCTGTCCAAAGAGGGAGGCACCTATACTGGATCCTGATCAAAAAGTGGTGCAGACGAGGTGCCAACAACTTGGGCTGCTGAGGAAGGTACAGCCTAATCCAAGGTTGGAGTCGAACAAGGCTCGTGAACACTAGTCTCCTCCTGAGGCTCCAAAGGGGTAGCCTCCGAAGAGGTGGAGATGTGAACTAAAGAAGAGGGCCTGCGAAGAGGTGGAGGTGTGAACTAAAGAAGAGGGCCTGCGGAACCCACCGTGGGCCAGAGGTGGTGCGGGGTGCCGAAGGGACTCGAGTAGCCCTAGGAGGGGGGAGAGCCCGTGTCTGAGGCCGTGTCTGTGGAGCGGTAGGTCCTGCTCCTGCTCTCTGTCGTAAGCTAGTACGAGCTGGTTGCTTTCTGGGCCTCTTTTTCTTCTTTGGGCAATCTGTGGCGAAGTGCCCCGAGGATCCGCAAATCCTGCACTGGTCCTGCGGACCTGCAACCTCAAACCTCTGGCGGAAGAAAGACCCATCGGGTCGCTGTAGCATGATGTGGTCATTTGAAATATTGGGGTCATGGACAATGACCCTAACCCTGGGTACCCCATCCATCCTGACCGCCTCAGCAGTCGAAGAGGGCTCGCCAGGGAGAGGGGTGATCTCTGCTACCACACCAAACCTCTCGCCAATAACTGAAAGAAGCCGGTGATAAACTGAGGGAAGACCAGGGAACCTGATGAAAACAGAAACTCCCTGCTTGTCCTCTTCAACTAGGTCAAATACCAGTTGAAAAGGAAACAAAAAAATCCTCCTGTAGCCTAGAAGTAGAAACCTGGCCTGAAGCAGGTCTCTCGTGACGTGCGGGGAATCTAGGCACACCTGAATGAAACCCCGTCCCAACAAACGAACATCCTTGAGGTGGGGGGCGAGGTCTTGAGGAAGCGCCGCCAGCATCCAATCTCTAGCTTGTGACTTGGAGGGGTGTGAGCCATGAATGCGTGCGAAGAGAGTCGTGGAACACTCATGCTCCAAATCCTTTTGCAACTGCTGCAGCTCGTCTTTTGAAAAAGTGACAGTTCTCGCGGCCGGTGTGAGTGGAGATGGTTTGACTGAATGGGAACCCATTCATCAATCGAGGTGTGTTGGCCGATTCAAACACAAAAAATAAAAAAGTCCGTCCACTTTCTTGAAACCCATGAGACCCCTATAAGAGAATAGGGGTACTCCAGATAACGGAGAGGGTGAAGGAAGAAGGGAGAGAGAAGAAGAAGCCAAGGAGTTGTCAGCAAGGGGGCAGCAAGGAGGAGGAGGGGAGAGGAGGGGAGGATAGAGGAGAGGAGTGGAGGAGAGGGGGAGGAGAGGAGTAGAGGAGAGGGGGAGGAGGAGAGGAGGAGAGGAAGAGAGGAGAGGGGGCCTGGAGCGGGGGGGGGGGGGGGGGGAGCAAGGAAGAGCAAGGGGGAGAGGAGGGGACGGGGAGGCAGCAGCACGGGGGAGTAGGCTGCAGCGGGGGGGGGAGCAGACTGCAGCGCAGGGAATGAGGCTGCACCAGGTAGGAGGGAGAGGCAGCGCGCAGGGGAGAGGGCAGCGCCGGGGAAAGGAGGGGGCAGCGAGGAGGGAAGGGAGGGGCCAGCGAGGAGGGAGAAGGAGCAGCAGCAGGAGGAGCGGGGAGAGGAGCAGCAGCAGGGAGGAGGAGCAGCAGGAGGGAGGGGAGGGGGGAGCAGGAGGAGCAGCAGGGGCAGCGAGGAGGGAGCAGGAGGAGCAGCAGGAGGAGCTGGGAGAGGAGCAGCAGCAGGGAGGAGGGAAGGGAGGGGGCAGCGAGGAGGGGAGCAGGAGGAGCAGGAGGAGGAGCGTGGAGAGGAGGAGCAGCAGGAGGAGCAGGGAGAGGAGGGGAGCAGGAGAAGTGGGGAGCAGCAGCAATCGTTCAACCTCTCATGAATGCTATGGGTCTTAAATGCATTAGGTGTGTAAATGTGCCTAGGGGCAAGTGAGTTAATTGATATCCCAAGAGAGGGGTTTTAGAGGTACCCTAGAATGAAGACATGTGGCAAACTAGATCCATCTAGGGAACTGGGGCTTTGTGGATTAGCATGAAGAGCTTTCACGTGATTGAGATCTGATGAGCTTGCTACCACACATATTTGGCTGGGAGGAATATTACTGTGCCCACACCCGTGAAAGATAGTAGTCTTATATACTTGGAATCTGTTGTACGTCGATTGATCGTTATATTTGGTATCAAAGCCGTGGTTGAAGAAGGGAGCTGGAGCGACTCTTTGCTTAGAAGTATAGATTACGTTGAGGCTGTTGGTGTACAAGTGAAGTGACTCCTCCCAATCAGCGTCGAAACAAACACTATATCCAACGATGCCCAAACGGATTTCTACAGTTAGTCACGCGATGGCTGGTGTTACGTGGTGGTTCACGTATTGAGAGCTCCTGGAATAATTGATCGTTTGCGTCTAGTTCGTCAATGGTGGGTGTGCGTTGGAATACGGGACGTTAATGAAGGTCGATGGCGAGTCAACACAGTAGCACTACGGGTTACGTTGGTTAGTTGACGATCTCATAGAGCCTTCATATGGTGGCTCGACAAAGCGGAATCATATGTTGATGTCTAATTGAAGAGAGCCATGGAAGATAGCGCTCGTTCAATTTGAAGGTGATACGACTGACGGCTGCCAGCAACGAGATGATTCTACAAGGGTTATGTGTGATCCTTGCGTACATTGGGCTAGACCGTGAACATAATTGAGTTTTGAGGAGCACTGCACTTGATCGAAATGTTTTGTTTCGTTGGTGTGTGAGCTCATGGAAGGGGTTGGCAGTCTCGCATGTTCATGGTTACAAAGCAGATTATAATACGTACTGGGGTGGCTTATTGGGACAAATTGCTCTTTCCATGCAGCGTGAATGACCAGAGGGCTTTCTATGCTTTTTAAGATCAATTGTGGTATATGTTCATTCATTTTGCCTTAGGATTTGAGGTTTCTGAGATTGCAGGAGTTTCCCTAGCGTAGGGGAAAGCGGTTAGGACTTGTAGTTTGGTACATGCCTGGTTAGTTGTAATTTTGGAAGTTGGACTTTTGATTGTAGATACAGTTTAGGTGTGTATTGAAAAAAAAAAAAACCACTTGACTTAAATGGAAGTTGAAGAAGAAACTTCTAGAAAGAAAGAAAGAAAGAAAGAAAGAAAGAAAGTTTATTAATGTCCACTGGAGACCTAATAAAGGTCTATGGGACAAAAGAGACATGCTTATACATCAGTACAGAGAGGGCCATAGGCAACCTCCCTGGCAGTATCGTCAGATTCCTTCAAAAAACAAAACACATAGAACCTAAAAACATAGAACATAAAACATAAAAAGAATTAGGTACTAGGCTATGGGGTGGCCATTACATCAGTTTAAGACTGAGGGTCTTTAGGTTTTGTCTTAAATTCTCTAATCACTGCAAGACCGTCACGATAGACTGCCCATTTTCCTGCTTCCCTAGCTGCCCGAACCTTAGCAAGCTCGGTAGCTTTGTTCTTCAGTTGGGTTCTTGTAAGCTCCTCAGCAATCCATATCTTTGTCCCCTTCAGCTTATAGGATTGTTGTAGAATCCTCTTCCTGAGTGTCTTCGAGTTGAAGGTGATGACAACGTGTCCATTCCTGGGCGATAGATGAACTAGGGAAGACTCCTCTTCATCATCATTCTTGTCATCAGTTGGGCTTGCTGACCAATCAATGGCCGGGACTGCTGTGTTGATTCTTTTGATTGCCTCATCGAAAGTGTCATTCTCGTGCTGCCAATCAGATATTCCCCCTATTCGAATCTTCATAGCATTCTCTTTCCGAAGGTGATGTTCTTGGATCTCTGCTTGGATGTCAACCTTGGGTTCAGCTATCACTTTGACCTGGATGAGCTCTCTAACCGTGGAAATCAGATGTGATGTTGGGGGCTCAGCTTTACATGTCTGTACGGTTGCTGCAATGATCTCCTACTTCCCTGGGCCTTCCAAAGCTACAATACGAGCTAGGGCTTGGGTGAGTTGGGACCTCAGGTCCCGCACTTCTTGCTGGAGATGGTAAATCTGCTCTTGCGGCTTGGTCGGCGTCGGGGGAGGTTGAATCTTATACCTGGAGTACGTCCTGTCGAAGGGAGCAGGGGTTGTGGCTGCCATGGCGGAGTAAAGCTTGGGGGGATGAGGGGAGGATGGGCTGGCCATATCGACTATCCCCCCTTTTTGGTTGGACTAACCCCTTGGCTGCAGCCCAACCAAGAGTGGGGAGAGCAAGAAGAAGAGTCTTGACGACGACCTGAGCGACCTGAGCGGCGAGAAAGCAATGACGACTTGAAGGTTGAGCGACGACGGAGGGGCCTAAAGCGGTGGCCTGAAGCGACGACGACCTGAAGGTTGAGCGAGGGCGAGGGCGAGGGCGAGGGCGAGGACTCTAGAGTGGATCTAGAGTCGGGAGTCCGACCGACCCCGCAGGTGTCGCGCCCAGCACGCCATACATTGTCTGGTAGAATTGCATTGTTGGAGGATGCCTTGCAACAGATTTTAGCTCAACAATTGCAAGCTAATGTAGGACAATCCGAGCTCAGAAAAATGGTTCATAGTATGTCTACTAGACCATCTCGTGAAGAGAAAGGTAAAGTTCCAATGGAACTTGAAACTAGTGCTCATACGGTCGAGCCTAGGAGGGCTAAGGTGCCTAATATTGCCAATTATAGGCCAGATAAGTATTCTAGTCAGATTTCTGACCATAGTTCTAATATCATAGAGACCTGGTTACACAAATGGGACGAGGCCTTCGCCATTTGTGAAATCAAGAATGATATGAAGAAAATCCACAAGGCCACCCACATGTTTAATGAGGCAGCGGATAGATGGTGGATAAAACAAAAGAAAGATGGAGTGGCATCCACTACTTGGGAGGGGCTTAAAAAAGAATTTAGAAAACACTTCTTATCTCTTGATGAAGCATCACGAGCTTGGGATCAGTATCGAAACCTTCGTCAGAGAAATTTATCAGTGGGGGAATACGCTGATAAGTTCAAAGAAAGTGTAATGAAAATTTATGAGCCTTTGCCTCAGTTGGTGCAGGTATAAGATTTTATCTTTGGATTGAATGATCGGATCAAGATGGAAGTTCCGGCTAAGTATGCGAACACGCTAGATGAAGCAATTGCTATAGCCCTGAACTATGAGGATGCCAAAGGGAACAGACCAAGTGTATTTGTGCAGGTTGGGACTCGGTATGAGTACGTGAAGAAAACTGGGTTTAAGAAAAAGTGGATTAGCAAAGGGAGTGCCTCACAGCCTAGTGGTCAAGTCAAGCTGGCGAAGCCAATTGAGACTCTTAAACCAAGTACCACCATCGAAGTGAAAAGAAAAGTAACACTAATGGCATTCCGGGCTTGGTCGAAGTCTTCTTTGAACCCCGAGAAAAGAGAAAAAGCGAGGAGAGAAGGCTTGTGTGTTTGGATGCCTTCAGCCTCATCAGTGAAAAGATTGTCCATGAAACAAGGATCATCTGATGACTGAGATGGTGATCTCAGAATGCGATGTGGAAATGGAGGAAAGTCCCAGAGCAGAACAGATGCAGATTCAGCTAGCGGGATCTTCTCAAAGGTCAGTGCCTGTTTTGTTATGTGTGTCTATTGCTAAGCTACTAAACAGTGTACTTGATAATATCCTATCAAAGCCCACAACAACGGGGTATATAACTTTTAACGATACGAAGTTAATTAAGATGAAGGGGCAAGTAGCCAATTATGAGGTCATTGTGTTGTTTGACTCAGCGTCAACGCATAATGTAATTAACTTTAAGCTTGTAAAGAGGTTGAAACTAAAGACTAGCCCATCTGACTATACACAATCAAAATAGCAAACAGAAGTTCAACTGTCGGGACCAAAGGGTTACCCAGTTGGAACTACGAATTCAGAATTATGCAAAGAAACTTAATTTTGAAATGACAAAGCTTGCTCTCGCAGATATAGCCCTAGGTAAGGCTTGGCATTCGAGGAAGAATCCAGCCATAGATTGGAAAAAGCACATTTATCAATTCAAGATGAATGATGTGATGTACGTCTTACGAAGTGAAAAAGATATACCTTAAGGGCCGTTGGTTTCGGTAATGGAAGTTGAAAAAGCTCAAGAAGAGTTTTTGTTTCTTTGTACAACATTGGTAGAGCCAATTGATGGTCCTTTCCGCAATGGAAGTTGAAAAAGCTCAAGAAGAGTTTTTGTTTCTTTGTACAACATTGGTAGAGCCAATTGATGGTCCTTTGGCTAGCAGTGATGTTACCCAAAATGGGGAGATGGCCAAGTTGGCTGATCAAATAGCAGAGGAGTTCTCAGATTGTTTTAGGGATGAGTTACCTTATGGGTTACCTTCAGAGCGGAATGTTCAGTATAAGATTGAACTAATCCCATGAGTAGAACCTGTAAATAGACCTTCCTATAGGTTAAGTTTTACTGAAGAACAAAAGGTACGAAGACAACTGGAAGAATACCTCAAGTTGGGGGAGATTCAACCCAGTTTCTCACCTTTTGCTTCGCCAGTGATATTGAAGAAAAAGAAAGATGATACTTTTCGCCTCTGTATAGATTATAGAGCATTGAATAATATCACTATTAAGCACAAGTATCCGATGGCTCGGATTGAGGATTTGCTTTGATGTGTTATATGGGGCCATAATTTTCAGTAAGATAGATCTTAAATGTGGCTACCATCAGATCCATATTAGAGCCGACGATGTGGATAAAACCGCTTTTAGAAGCAGGTTTGGACATTAATAGTTTTTGGTAATGCCGTTTGGACTTACCAATGCTCCTCCTACATTCGTCATGCTTATGAACGATTTACTACGCCTGTATATTGGGAGGTTTGTAGTACATTTTATTGACGATATTCTTGTTTTAAGCCCAAGTATTGCTGAGCATCACGAACACTTAATGAAAACACCTACGACACAAGGTGGATATGATTCTATCCTTGTAATAGTTGAACGTCTTACCAAGATGGCTCACTTCATTCCAACTAGAGAGTCTGTTAGTGCCCTGATGCATACCTCTAGAAGCCAATGGAATAGTTACAGTAGAACGGCATCCCAACAGAGGTGCGTTTCAATATGGGAATAGTCTAATTTCTTTTCTTTTCCTCACATATGTAACGTTCCAAACAAGTGTTTTTTATTGGATAGATACTTCATTAAAATTTGGCAGTGTGAGTGAAAGGAATTAGAAATTAGCAGTAAATGGGGATTGAAAAAGAATCAAATGGCTGCATTTGTATTTAATTGCTTGATCAGCCTTGGCATACATTCTATGTGTTTTAACATAAATCTACTCTAATTCATGCTCCTATGATGTTTGGTTCTAGAAAATGGAGAGCATTGAAGTGAGCATCTACCTACCAGACGACACTTTCAAGGTCAAGACTTATTTCTTCAAGTCACATGTTAAGTATGATTTGCTACATAAAATGAAGCTAACTATTCCTCTACCAGGAAAATTCCACTGACAATGGATGTGCAACAAACAATTTTTTGCATTTTGGAAAAAAATTCAATAACTTCATCAGGAAGAGCCAATATTGGAGCTATATCTGAATGAGGAGGGGAGCATATCCATCTCATGCTGCACTCTGTGAGGAGCATCATATCACAATCCATATGCAACAGAACTGTCCGGACTCCGAACACGGTCTCTTGTGGCTTGTGACTCGGAAACTTGTCCCACTAGTGGCGTAGGGTGTGAATAATGTCCATCCAAATATTTGGTAGGGGGTCCCTATTCTAGGTTTTACTACATGGTGCACAAGTCCCCCAAGACAATTCCCCATGCTGAGACCTCTGCTGCACTTAGAAGGGTCCTATTAGGTGCAACAGCCTACCAGCCTAGCAATCGTTGTTTTCAAGTGGGTCTAGGATTATTGCGCAACAGTAAGTAATGGCTTTTTATACTCCCTTTCCAACAAAGTAAGAATTAAAATGAGGACATCTTCCCAGCTTTCAAGACATTTGGCCAATGCAATGCCTTCAAGCTGAAAAAGGCAGAGGCTGAAGGAAATTTTCTCCCCCTTGAAAGTTGAAAGTGCCAACAGGATTCTGTAAAAGGCCCCCATTGATCCAATATCATGAATGCTCTGTGTGTGCTGACATGCTGTCTATACAATTTTTTACCAAATCGCAATGGACTATGGGAAGAACTTCATAGATGGAGGGAAAATCTGCAAGATCCATACTTTGAGGGTCCTCTTTGAAATAATGGATGACAGTGTAATGACCATAATCTCTGCTGAGATCTAATGTGACCATAGATTAATGATCCAAAAACTATCTTGGCATTGAGAAGCTTTGTGACTCTTGTATCCACATCCATAGACTAACAGGGATGGCAAAGTTTTTTGGTCTCCGTTGCTGGTATAAAAGCAAAGCCAAGGTGCAGCAGAGTTTGCGTAGTGTGAGGTATCCTGGGGTAAAGCAGACGGTGCTGAGACATCTACTTTGTTTCCAATGGTACCTGGGAAGATTCAACCACAAATTTGTAATTGTGTGATATATCCTGGCCCCCTGAGTCTACTTGGCTCTCAGTCCTTTCGCGTTTGGGATGCCCATTGGCAATCACAATACCAAGCCAATCCTGATCTCTTCCATGAGGTGGCATGGGTTGAGAAATGTTATGAAGAAGAAGGCTCATGTCTTCAAGTCAGGTGAGCTTAGATAGTAAGTCTCGTTTCTTTAACTCTGGCTCCAGTATCATATTGAGTTAATTGTTTCTAAAATTTGGCACCTCCAAAGAGGTGTATGAAGTTGCATACCTCTTGGTAGCAAGTAACACGTCGTTCCGCCTTTTTAATGAGTGTTGCAAATCGAGTAGCTTCCTCTTGATGAACCTAGCTGAAATTGCTGCAGGAGGAGATATCATCGCCCATATGTATGCGCGTGTGCATATGTATATACATACGTATGTATGCACATACATACGTATATATAAGGTCCATGCATTAGATTAATTGCAGGTTCAATGAGTTCAACTAGGGCTTCATTTCCAATGAGATTCGCATCATCTCCTAATTTTCTTTTTAGCCTACTAACATGAAAAATTGGATGACTCTACATCCCTTAGGTAAGGCTCATTTGTAAGCAAGTTCTCCAGTTCTCTTAAGTATTGTGAATGGACCACAATACCTAGGAGACAACTTCAGACATTTGCCTATTTTTAGAGATTTTGAAGATTCAAGTACCTTGAGGTAGACTTTCTCATTTACTTCATACTCCAACCTTCTACGGTGGGGTTTTGCATAACTTCGTGCTCTATCCTGAGCTCTTCTTATGCTATCTTTAGATAACTTAAGCATTTGATTCATATCTTCAGGAAAGTCTTTGGCCGCTTGAACCTTCTCTTTTTTTAGTCCCACTGCCATTGGGGCTCTTGGTTGAAATCCATACATCATCATGAATGGACTAAAACCTGTAGTAGCTGAATGTTTAGCACTGTTATATGCAAATTCTAATAGTGCAAATACTATTTCCAATTAGTTCGCCGTTTACTTATATATGCTCGAAGCATATTCTTAATGATTTGATTGACCCTTTTAGTTTGACCATCACTTTGTGGATGATCCGCTGTGCTCATATTCAATGAAGTTTCTAACCTCGTTAACACAGCCCTCCAAAAATGGCTGTTAAATTTGCTATTCCGGTCACTAACAGTACAGGCTGGTAACCCATATGATTTAAATGTGCTCCACAGATAACCTAGCTAGTTCTAGAGTTTTAACATCTTCATTGATAGGAATAAAATGAGGCATCTTGGTTAACCGATCAACAATTACCTACATAGAGTTGGGCAATGGTCGTTTGTAGGCAGAGAACAGAGCTCTCAAAGATTTGGGGAAGAAGGAGGAAAATGGAGAAGATGAAGAAACTTGTAGTTTATGCTTGAGATAGCATCTAATGCTAGGCTAGGCTAGATCTAGAACCTAAAGCTTTGATACCAATTGTAGGATCTCGTAGGGTAGAATAGATGCATCTTGCAAGAGGTGTGAGAGCACAATGAAAGCAATATGGCAGATCTCTATTATGATTGTGAGAGAGAAGACTCTCTTTTATAGAAAGGGGGAGAAGGTAATACCTTCCCTACATAGTGGCAATCAGCCCCTACATCAGTGGGAATCAATCCCTACATCAGTGGGATTACCTTTGTCTTACATCATCACTTAGGTCACACACTAGACACATCATAGCACTTGATGTGCCTTTACAACACACACAAACACATATGTGACTATCCTAGATGCACACATGCACCACAGAGCAAGCCCTTGATCATACTTACCCCAACACTTGGGTGGGGGTAATGACGGAAGTTCGGGAACATCTTCTACAGACTGTGGCTCTAACTCCTCAAACACCACGTCCCTGCTAATAAGGACCTGCTTCTTTTCTGGGTCGAAAAGACGATAGGCCTTGGATTCTTCACTGTATCCCACAAAGATACATCTTCGGCTATGGGAATCAAGCTTCGTCCGCTCATCTTTATGCACATGAACAAATGCATCAGAACCAAAAATCCGTAAACGAGATATTATTGGCTTCTTACCATAGTAAGCTTCATATGGAGTCTTGTCATCAACAACCATGGTCTTGGTTATGTTGAGGATGTGAACAGCAGTGTTCACGGCTTCACCCCAATAAGCTTTCGAGAGATTCCTCCCTCGCAACATGGCCAAATCTCGTTGTGACGGTCCTATGCTTCCTCTCAGCAACACCATTCGGCTGAGACGTGCGAGCTATAGTGAGATGTCTCTTGATCTCTTCAAAGCATAAACTATAGCATACAATTCCTTCTCATATGCCGAGTAATTCCGTTGGGCACGATCTAACTTTTTGCTTTCAAAAGCCACTGGTTCACCTTTATGTAAAAGTACCGCCCCAACAACAAAATCACTGGCATGTGTCTCAACCACGAATGGTTCATTGGGATCCACTACCTTTAAGACAGGACCTGTTGCTATAGCTACTTTAACTTCTTTTTTGAAGTTCATCCCACATGAAGGCGCTTCCGTTCACCTTAAGCTGGACCGTCATCAGAACAGCAATCTTAGCATAATCTTGGATGAATCTCCTATAGAATGCGGACAAACCTATGAATATTTGTAATTCTTCTAGGTTTGTAGGATGTGGCTATTCCAATATGGCCCTTACTTTTTCAGGATCCATATGAACCCCTTCTTGGGATATTATATGCCCCAAGTATTTCACTTCTTTTGCAAAGAATTCACATTTGGATTCTTTAGCAAAGAGTAAATTATCTCTAAGCAGATGGAACAATTTTCGTAAATGTTCTAAATGTTTTTTTAAAAAAAAACTATATATAATGATATTCTCTAAAAATACTACATCAAATTTTTCTAAATTTGACCTTAAGACACGATTCATAAGTGTCATGAAAGTTGCTGGAGCATTTGTTAATCCAAATGGCATTACTTTAAATTGATAATGCCCATATCTAGTACGAAATGATGTCTTAAGGACATCCTCTTCCCTAATTCGTACTTGGTGACATCCTGATCTTAAAATCAAATTTAGTAAAATATTTTTCTCCTTGCAATTGATCAAAGAGCTCATCAATGCAAGGCATAGGGTACTTATTTTTTATTGTGATTTTATTTAATGCTCGGTAATCTATGCATAAACGCATAGTGCCATCCTTTTTCTTTACTGGTAAAACTGGTGCAGACCAAGGTGAGCTACTTGGTTGAATTTTGCCCTTCCTAAGGTATTCATTCATTAATTGTCTTTCGACCTCACGTTCCTCCGTTTGACCAAGCCTACATGGGGGTTTACAAACAGGAGTAGATCCAAGAATCAAATCTATTTTATGATCTACTTCTCTCTCCTCAAGCAAATCAGACAGAAAAACATCTTTAAATTCAAACATTAAATCATTGAGAAAGAAAGAAAGAAAGAAAGTCTATTAACGTCCAGTGGAGACCAAAAGGTCTATGGGACTGCAAGAAACCCTCTAGTACATCTGCTTTAGGGAGGGCATATGGCAGCTCCCAAGGAGTGCAAAAAGCAACCCCAATTATTTAGAGTACCTAGATGATATTCTGGAAGACTAAACAGCCATACATTAGTTTAAGACTGAGAGTCTTTTGATTTTCATTTAAACTCTCTGATTAGTGCTACGCCTTCACGATAAACTGCTCATTTTCCATCTTTTCTGGCAGCCCTAACTTTAGCTAATTCAATTGCCTTAAACTTGAGTTGAGTTTGTGTAAGCTCCTCTGCTATCCATACTTTGGATTGCATGACCTCTATAGTGCAAAATAGAAGCTGGCCTGGAGTCGTCATCATCCTGCTCATCATCATTCACCCATTCAATGTTGGGCAAGCTTGATTTGCTCTTTGTCAATATTTCACTATATTAATCTCTGCTTGGATATCAGACCTACTTGCTTTGTTGTCCACTTCCACAATCACTTCCTTCTTAGTAGTTTGTACTTCAATGTGAACAGGATCTTTGATTGTAGAGACTAGCTGTGGGGTAGGGGGGGAATCTTTACAATATTTTATAGCCTCATCAATTACTGCCTGCTTACCAGGCCCTTCCAGGATGTGAAGTCGGACTTTTACTTCTGCCAGCTCCAATCGTAGCTCTCTCACTGCCTACTGCAGATACAAAATCTGATCCTGTGCCCGAGGATGGGTTGTTTTGAGCCTTGTTGTCATGGCTACAACTGTAGAGTACCGAGTCCTGATGGATGTTGAAGGAGTTGAAGGAGTTGAGGGGGACTTGGAGGTGAGAGTAGGCCAGTCCATAGTTGGCTGTAAGATGAACCCCCTGGCTTAACCTAACCCTCGGGTTGGGTTGGGGGTTTAGCCCAACTCGGGGTTAGGGAGGACTAGGACTAGACTAGTTACGGACAGGAGATATGGACAGATGGAGAGGTGTTGATGGGGGGGAGGAGGTACAAAGGTAGTACGGACGACGAAGGACGGAGGCTATGGTACAGAGGTACGGACGGGAGAAGCTGGACGGACGGAGAGCTGTACGGCTGTATGGACGGAGAGGCTGTACGGCTGTGGTACGAACAGGAGAGGCTGTACGGCTGTACAGAAGGAGAGGCTGTATGGGTGTGTTCCAAGAGAAGCTATATGGGAGGTACGGCTGAGACTGTACGGGGAGGTACGGAGAGTTACGGGGTGAGGTTGTACGGACGGAGGTATGGTTGAGGTACGGCTGTACAGACGGAGAGGTACGTAGAGGGTAGGTGGAGAGAGAGAGTGAGAGAGAGAGGTAGAGGTAGAGTCTATTAACGTCCTCGGGGGGCCAAAAATGATCCATGGGACCCGTCTCAATAGAATGTAAAATAGAGTCTCCTCAAGGAGAGGGGTCAGGAGTCTATGAGTTCATGATGCCAGGTAAAAAGATGAGTGACAAAAGATCCCAATGCTCCGGAGAGGCAATAGAGAGAACTGATGTCAGCTGAGCGGAGTCCTCCAATATCTGCTGGTAGTCCTCCCTGATATGTGCATATCGGGGGCACTGTAGAGCCACATGTGCCTTTGTCTCAACTGTCTGCATGTCACAAAGGGTACAGACTCTAGCATGTCTGGGTTGATGCATCCAAGCTCACTTCTCAATTGCAAATGTATGAGATCTGGTACGAAACCTGGCTATGTTTTTGCGATATAGAAGGGGGATAGGTGTGCTAATATAAGACTGAGCATGAGTCTCTATGGACATGTATGTAGACCAACATGTGGGATTTATTTTGTCTTGGTAATATTCCAGCTTTAGCCCTTTCATAATCCTCTTTCTTCAAAAGAGGATAATTTTGTGTTTGAGGTTTCTTAGGTGGTGCTTGAGGAGCCTCCTTAAAGTGCCCCTTCTTTTTCAAATTGGGAAATTTGTTAAACTTAGGAGCAAAACCTCTTTGTTCCAAAGTTCCAGCTTTGGATTTCCCCGTCGTATATTTGGGCATACTTAATTGCTTCTCCAAATGTTTTGGGAGAATTTCTTCTCACCTCAACCTTATAAGTCTCTTTGAGATCTCTCCCGAAACCCCTTATCTTCTAGAATTCATCAATTCCTTTCAGCTTAAGGAGTGCGTCCCGATAATTGGCTATATACTGGACTAGAGTGTTTTTACCCATAGTGCAATTGTCCCAAGCCTTCCACGCTCTTTCTAATTCATTTTCCGGTAAAAATTCTTTTAAGAAGGCTTGTTCAAACTCAGCCCAATACCTAGGAATTCTATCATTTTCTCTGAGGCTCATCCACCATTTATAGGCCTTGTTTCCAAGGGAAAGACTTGCTTCCACGACTTGATTTCCAGGAGGAGTATTCCTAAGTCGATGGAAGTCTTGCCATTTTTGTAAGAATGTATTAATCACATCTTTATTACGCTCTTTTTCTTCCTTAATGAAAATTGGCAATTTTAAGTCCTTAAGAATGTTAGAGGTTTCTCTAAGTCGAGAGGTGGACCTTTCAACTTGAAAAGGAGGAGTTGGTGATTTTTCCATAGGAGTTACCGATTGAGAATCGGATAACTTGGTTATGGCTTCAGTTAGGGTTTTTAATGTATCACTAATAGTTCATGATTGTCTCTCCATATTTTGTGTTCAAGTTTCAAGCGTATATGGCATTCCATAATCACCGAAGTCTATGTCTTCCATTTCCACATTATCCTCCTGAGTTTCATTTTGTTCTTCCTTATGTATTTCCTCTCTAGCTATAGCTTTTCTGTTTCTAGCCCTTTCCTCGCTTTCCCGAAACCATTTCATCTCTTTGTCGATTTGCCATTTTTAAAATGAGAACTCTCCAAATTTAATAAAGCAAAAAGCTTTATCGAGAGAAAAATATGATTGCCAGTTCCCAGGGATTTGTTTGATGGCCTTGGATTTGTCTTTTGAATTCGAACCCGCTCTCGTTGCGCCACGCAAGTTATAATTCTTCAATCCCGTTCTCTAACTTTTCGACTTATCTTCGATCCTCGTTTTTAAATTTGGAGAGGCTAAAATGATTTGGATTGCCTTGGAGAGAAAGAGGCAAGCGGGGGGGGGGGAAAGAAAAGCGAAAAGGCTTTTAGACTTGGAATTACAGAGGGGAAAATAAAGAATCTGCAATGCAGCTCCAAGCATAGGTCATTTTCACCATGGGTGGCCCTATTTCAGATTTATTTGTAGTTGCAGCCCTTAGACCAGGGTCATTTTGGTGTTTAGCCCACACACGCGAGGTAGTTGTAGAAAATGCAAGGAAGATGTAGGCCATTCTATGGGCTATTCATAGGTGCCACTTATTCCTTGGTATGTGCCTTGTAGGCCTAGTTATAGTCAGTTAGGACTATTGGTACAGTTAGTACATGTACCACCTAGGTCAGTTAGAACTTGTTGCACCCCTATACTCAGCCTCTGTGCTCGACAAGAAGGCAAGTGTAGGCTGTTTCTTGCTGCTCCAAGTGGAACATAAGAGTTCCATCTATAGCTCTCTGAGCTCCCGCCTTAGCGCCCCTCTCCCGCCTCTTCTGCCTCAGCCTCCACCCTCCTCTTCGCCTCGCCCCCCCCCCCCCCCGCCTTCCACCTCCCTCTCGCATCCTCTCCTCTCTGGCTCCTTCCACCCCTCCTTCGCCTCCTCCCGCTTGCAGGACGTCCCTCCCCGCCTTCCCCTTCTGTCCTTCCCTACCTCCTCCCTCCAGCAGCCTCCGTCTCCACCCCGCTCCTCCAAGCCTCCCTTCCGTCGCCTCGCCTCCTCTCGCCCCTTCCGCACCCACCTTCTCCTTCCGCTTCCCTCTCTCCGCCCTCTCCTTCCGCCCTTGCTGCCTCCCCGCCCTCTCCTTCCGCCATCCGCCTCCTTGCCGCCTCCCACATCGTGTCACCTCCCCGCCTCCATTTCTCCTCTACCCCGCCTCCATCTGCTCTCTCCCCTCCGCCCTCTCCTCCCTCCTCGCCTCCTGTTCATCCCGTGTTCGCCCCCCTTCGCCTTTCCCCCTTTGGGAGCTCTCCCTATCCATTGCTAGCCAACTGCAGGGGTGTGTACCTGTTCCCCTACAGCTGGCCCTTGGGTTTTTTCCTTCCCTTTGGACAACGGTGAGTTGTTTGTTTGTCTTCGGGCAAGATTTTCTTGGTGGTGACCCTTGGTCTAGCCAGAGGGGCTCTATGGCAGCACCCTCGAATCTCACAATCATTAAGATTCTTCTTTTCCCAATTGACAAGCAACAGGTGAAGCATGCAGTTCGGTCACTTGAGGACAAGGCGATCGTGGGCAGAATTGTGAGCCTCACTCCTACAAGGAGACAGGTGCGAGAATGGATCCAGGCGAGCTTGGCACTAGAGGCTGACCACATTCAGGAGGTCACCTTCTATGAAAGAGACGTATTCCTCATCCAGTTCAGCTCTCCTAACATTGCCTCGACACTCGTGGAGCAGAGCCCCATTCTACTTGGCCTACATCTGGTGTACCTCTTTCCTTGGTACCATGACTTTACAGTGGAGGACATGGGCACGACACACCATGTTCCCCGTTTTTCTGTTACGCTCCACTTTCTAGGGCTCCCAAAGGAGTATCGAGCCATCCTTCCCTCCATTGGCCAGGCATTTGGCACCGTGCTCGAGTGTCCGTCAGATTCGGCCGCTTTAGTGGTAGCAGATGATGGGGTCCCTAGGATGGTTGAGAGCCCAGAGTCCCTCCCAGAGTTGATCCTACTAGAGATCCTATGGCTCACCTAGCCAGAGATTGCCCCTGTGGTCAAGGCCGAGCCCCTCCCCCCCCAACCCCGCAGAGCAGATAGAGTCAGCAGGCCAGAGCCCAGCACCCAACTAGTCAGGCGTCCCCAACTAACCACACAAAGTACACACTAGGACGTCCGCCGCGTCCGGTGCGCTCCTATGGAGTACTTTGTCATAGTTACACTCGACTCAAATAATAATGTCCAAAGCAAGATATATCAAAAATATAATTTCCGTAACATCCCTTTTAAGAAAATTTGTCTGCATGTCCGCTTACAATGAGGATTTATTGAAAAGTCCAAACTTATCATTGGTTTGATGACATGTGATCCAAAATGGGTCGCTTTGTGAACTTTTAAGATTGCTTGTCGATCAAGATAGCATGTGATGGAAATTCATGTTGGGGTGTTATGCTTGGCAGGTTCTCAAACTTGATCCAATGGCAACAGCTGAAGAGGTTACTGTAGAACTTATTCAAATGAATGGACTTTCAGATCCAAAGTATTATGGAATCTTTCAAGTTTTATATGCAGGTCAAAATTCTATGAGCTTCGTTTTATTGAACTCAAATATCTATTTTCTCACTTTAGTAGTGAACCCAATCTATCCACAATTTTAATTTGTAAATATATTTTTAAAGAACTGTCTCATATCTCATGGGGAGAGGGATGTTTCATGTGGAGCAAGATTGGTTGCTCTTATAAAATCAAGTAGTTAGCTGACAGTGGTAAGCTGACATACAAAGATTGTGTTTCAATATTGCATGTCAACAAAAAAAAAATCCTCAACAGTGTTTGGTTTCCATTCAAAAATATCAATGAGAAACTATTCTTGGAATCCAAGACTAGGAGCATGTCTGAAGGGAGCGAAGGGCAGGCTGAGAGGCAGGGAAGGGGGTAGCACAGGTGCGGGCTGAGAGGCAGATAGTGGGGGCAGCAGAGGGGCGATCTGACAGGTGGGGAAGGGGGCAGCAGAGAGGCGAGCTGAGAGGGGGAAGGGGGCTGATGGGAGGGGGAGGGGGAGGGACTGAGGGAGGAGAGGAGCAGCAGCTAGTTTCTTAATTCTATAAGGCCAAGCTTCTATAGAGGTTCTTTTCAATATAATGATCTAGAGGAAACAGTGTGCCCAAATCATTATCTGCAACAGGGGGACTTTTCCACACATTTAGTTAGGGATCTTACACACTCTAGCAAGCTATGCGGGCAAATTTTAAAGTCTTCTATTGATAGGACGTGGTCATAAGGAGGACATGGTCACATGGCCTCCTCTCCCTGCCTCTCAGCTTGTCTGCTTCTGCCCCCTCTCCTGCCCCCTTGCCCGCCTCCTTTCCTGCCCCTCAGCCCCCCCCTACCTCCGCCCTCTCAGCCTCTACCCCCTGCCTCCTCCTCCGGCCCCTTCCCCCTCCCTTCCTTGCCTCTCTCCCCACCTCCCCCTCCTCTCCTCTCAGCCTCCTCCCTCCCTCTCTTCCCCCTCAGCCCCTTAAGCCCCCTCCCCCTTAGCCCTCACTCTCCCCCCCCCCCCCCCTCTCTCTTCTTCCCCCTCAGCCCCTTCCCCCTCCCCTCCGTTCTCCTCAACGTGCCCTCTCTTAGCTCCTCTTTCTTTCTCCCTTGCACCATATTTGTGGTCGTAGGGAGCTTCATTGTGGTCAAATCGGCCTCTTCACCTCGATTGACAACTGGCTTCCCATTCAGTCAATCCACGAGCGCTTCCACTGGCCACAAGACAAGTCATATTTTCTAAAGACGTGTTGCAGCAGCTCACAAAAGATGTGGAGCTTGAAATCTTTACTTCATTCCACGCCCACATCTTTGGGTCGCATTCTTCCAGGATACAGGCCATGGACTGGATGCTCGTAGCGTTACCTGGAGACCTCACATCCCATCTCACTAATGTTCGCTTACTGGTACGAGGTTTCTTCCAAGTGGTCTTTGATACTTCGGAGTCTGCGGCCACAATACTTTGGGCTAACCCTCTTGGGCACTTTGCTAGGGATTGCCCATGGAAGAAGAAAAGACCCAAGCGGTCTCTGTTGGCGGCCCCTCCTCGTATTGCTCCCTCGGCATCATCTTCCCACTCTGTACCTTAGACCACCAGGCCACCTGTAGTGCCACATTCAGCTTCAGCAGTGCGCCTAGGACCCTCAACTGCGGCACGTCTTGGCCCCTCACTTATGCCCACACTTGCTGACCATTCGGTATTGATCAGGGTTGTTGATCCTTCCTCTATACAAGAGGACACCTCCCGTGCCCCCCACTTTCCTCAAACTCAAGCAGCTGATGCTACGGATGCCCGCGCCCCTGTCCCACCAATTGCAGATTAGGAGGGGTCTTCCGATGCTTCACCCCCCGCAAGAGATATCCTTGATCCTCTCGTGGATAGGACTGGTGATGATGCTCATTCTAACTCTCAGACTCTTAGCCCCTCTCTTGTGCAGACCCCTGTCTCTTTTGCTCCTCCTTTTACCTCCATCGATAGAGACAAAGGGGTTGCCTCTTTGTCACCCTCACCATCCTCAAGTGCAGGCATTCTTCGTACTCCTCAGCTAGACTTAATTCATAGCTGGCTATTGGGATATTTGTGATCAAAGGGCTTGCTCTAGTAGCAATCACCGTACCGTTCCCCCTACAGCTCCCGTGCTCCCTGCACATCCCTGTACACCCCGTACAGCCTTGCGTACAACCTTCTCTGCAGCCGTCTACTCCGCCTCTTTTTCCTTCAGTGCTTGCCGTATGGCCATCCGTATAGCCTGTACAGTCATCTGCGCAGCTTCCTTCCGTATTTGTGTTGCAGCCCTCAATGGCTTTTGCTCAAGTCTCATTTTCCTGTTGCTCCGACACCTGCTTCTTTTGTTTTCTCTCCCTCAGCGCCTCCTTTTGCCTCTGCTTCTCCTACTCGTGTTTTTCTTCAGCGGAAGCATGGTGGTTTGTTTGCCTCGCATTAAATCGGCAAAGCTGGATGTTTCCGATGGCCCTTCTTCCCTCCAACTGGATCTTCTTCGCCAATTGTGTTCTGCGTTTGTCACAGAAGTTCCTTCATCGGGTTCCCCGCTTTTTTGTTCCTTGGAATCTGCCCTTTTGGTCTCCGGTCTTCGACAGGCTCAGTAATTTGGAGTCTACCTCTATTTTATGGGCATGGTTTTATCTTCAGCTCATCTTCGTCATTGGGCTGATGTTGCAGTGGGTCTGGATTGTATTTCTTCATTTGTCTTTCTGGGCAAAGGATTTTACTATGCCCACTGCTCTTCGACTGATGTGGTAGAGCGCCTTATCAGTCATGCTGGTGTTCCTGGAGCTGGCTTTTTTACTTATGTGATGCCCTGGGATCCCTTATTTGATCCGTCTTCCTCTCTTCTGACCCATTGTCCGGTTTGGATTACCCTCAAAGCACTGCGTGTGCCTCTTCTTCAGCATCTTGCTACTCTTGCAGCTTTTTTGGAGAGGCCTCTCCATGTTCCGAGACAGGATTTCTTGCAAGCTACCCGTGATGTTCGGCTCTATATTTTATGGAATATGATGCAGCCCGTGCCATCTACTCTAGATCTTGATCTGGGATCTGCTCATCCAATGCGCATCAGGCTGCATTTTGCTTCTTTTCCTACAGCTTGTTATCGGTGTCGTCAAGTTGGTCATTTTGCACGTGCTTGCCCTTCTGCTTCCATGACCACTCCTCCTGCTCCTTCTTCAGTTGTGAAGTTTACTCTTCCTTCTCCTCCGGTTTCTGCTAAGGCTTTACTGGATAAGCCTTCTTTTACTGCTCCGAAGCATTACTGGAGGAAGGTAGAAAAATCACAGGCCAATCTTTCTCTTGCTGAAGAAGTTCAGGATCCGACTCCTATTGAGCATCATCAACCTTCTTTTTCTCAGGATATGGATGTGCCCCTTGCAGAGGGGATCATACAGGATGTTGCACATGCTCTTTCTCAAGTTGATCCTCGGAGTGAAGCTGAAATGCTGAGTCCTACTTTATCAAATGCAGCTCTTTTGTCGAAGGATACAGATGTTGATCTAGCTCCTTTGCATCTGATGCCTGTGCCAAAGTCTTCTTTTGTTCGGGATGCAGATGTGCCATTTTCATTGGATTCTTTTCATCCCATGTTACAACATGTTTTTGACCCTTTGATTCAGAAATTTCGAGTGCCCGGCTATATTAAGAAGAATCACAAGGGCAAAAAACAGCTTGTTTTTATTGATGGTGTGGTTTCTACACTGCATCAGTTTTTACAAAGCAATAATCTGAAGCTAGAGGATGTTGTGTTTGATCCTCCTCCAGCTTGATATGTAACTTTTTACTTGGCTGCCTCATGACTTTTGCTTTGAGGCTTTACTTGTAAATTTTTCCTTTGTACTTATTAGTTGGTTTTTACCTCTTTTGGGGTTTCCCACACAGAAATATAAGATTTCACAAAAAAAAAAAGTGTGTGTGTGTGTGTAAAGTCTTTGGTGATTTTCAATTGATGTAATTTCTGCTGCCTTGTTTTGAGGTTGCTACTTTTGTAATATAATCAATCAAAAGTTTTCACTTTTAAAAAAGAGTATGTAGTGGAGCACACTTAGTGCTATTAGGTGTCTGGACAATGACACAGGTCATGATAAAATGCAAGGCCCCCACTTTAGGAGGTGCCTATGATGTAGGAGTCCCTATGATGTAGGAGAGGTGCCTATGATCTAGGCCACCCTCTCTCTCATTCTATAAAAGAGAGGCTTCCCTCTCAATCAATAGAACACACACTCTTTCGGCTCATTTGTGTTCTCACTCCCTCGTCATGATGCATCTATTCTCTCCCACTCTCCCACATGTGGTATCAGAGCCACCTCGAGCCTCTAGCTCATTCTAGCTCCAAAATGCCACCTCATCACCTTCTTCCCCACCCTCCTTCCTCCTCATTTTTCCCTCTTTCTCTCAGGCACGACTTTCAGCTCTACGACGCAGGTCAGTCCTTCGAGATCAGCCAGCGATCTCTATGGATGAGGACCTCACACCTCTACAGGTTCAGAAGAGGCGCTCTTTGCTGCAGCAGCGGGATCAGGCCCAGAAGGAGGGGAAGTGGGCAGTGGTACGAGAGGGACGACTTCTTACAGGCCCCCGTAGGGCACCTGTCCCCTCCCTTACATAGGGAAGTGGGGTCTATGAGGCTCAGATATCCGAGACCCTGTCCTGCACCATTTGGAACTGTAATGGTACCTTATGGTCAGAACCAGGGAGCTTCTCGAAATCCTATACAGGCCACGACATAGTCTTCTATATAGAGACACATCAGAGTCCAGAGCGCCCTCTTCCAATAGTCAACGGATATACATGGGAGTCTGCGTACAGAGATGAGACGAGGGGTACAGGAGGAGTTCGAGGTTCAGGTGGAGTTGCAGTCCTTTTCAGATTCACACTTCGGGGGATCATTTCAGTAGAGCAGAGAGATACACATTCCAGATTTCTTTGGATCCGGATACGACACATGGACAACCGGGATCTGTTTGTCGCAGTTTGCTACTTCCCCCCGGAGACCTCCCACTTTGCTTGAGATATTCGAGGTGATGATGAGACATCCCCATTTGCTGCCCTTTATCAGTCCATCGTTGACTTTTCTAGCCGCGGAGAAGTCCTTCTAGTGGGGGACTTCAACGCGAGGACAAGGGCCCGTCATGTACCACTTCTTGACTTCAGAGATGATTCCACTCTACTGGCAGATGTTGACCTTGAGGAGGCAGGTATGCTATAGGTTTCAGCTGCCAGGCGAGGTCCATTCTCATCTTATGGGCAAGCCCTATTAGACCTAGGCAGGATACATGATCTCATTATCTATAATGGTCTTGACAGATGGCCCGCTTCAGGTGGTTTCACATGCCTTCCACATGGGGGGGCCTCCAGTGTTATTGATTACATCATGGGATCCCCTGTCTTCACATCTCGCATTACTGACTTCACTGTAGCACCTCTCCCCCCAGGGGCTGATCATACATACCTTTTCTTTCGCATCTCCACCTCCCTTCGCACAGCACCTTCCACCCCACTCCGTGCTTACTCCACCTACCACGATATACGCTTTGATCGGGATCACTCACCTTCTTACTCTGGCCGTCTGTACATACTTCTCGCTTATATTGACTTCATACCCCTTTTAGAGGATCGTGCTGCCCTTGTCACCCGCTCACTACACGAGGGTGTCATTCACGCTTTTCTCCACACCACTCGCTCCACCTGCCCACCACCCCTTGGAACTGTACCCTATAATAGTTGGTACGATGATGAGTGTAAGGCCTTACGCCGTCAACTCAGATTCAAAACCAAAAACAGTCTTTCAAGCGCATTAGATACGCTACGTGAATACCGTAGACTGGTACGGAGGAAGAAACTAGACTTTGTGCGTCGAAACGAGGAGGAGCTACTGAATGTTTTGTTTAGTAACAACTCTAAGGACTTCTGGTGGAGATTTCTAGAAGGACGGTCCCCTCCTCCACTCACTGACACCCAGATCTGGTTTGATTATGGACGCACTCTTTATGACATCCCAAATCAGCCAGTCCCTAACCTCTCACACATGCCTCGTCCCACATCCTGCACCCTCTTCACTAGAGGAGGGATAAAGGATGCTGTAATGAAACTTCATAATGGTTGAGCGAAGGATCATGAGGGGCTATGCACTGAGTTCATTGCATATGGGATTAACCTCCTAGCCCCGATCTTAGCAAATCTTTTTAATAAAGCGGTTTGTTTGGGATTTCCACACACTTGGACCATTAACACTATCTCACCCATCCACAAGGCAGGGGATTCCATGAGCTCGGAGCAATACAGGACCATTATGATTGGACATGTCACGTCCAAGATTTATGCATCAGTACTTGACTCCGAGGTTAGCAGACTTGCAGAGTGTCGAAGACTCAGAGCAACAAGACAGGCCGGATTCTGGCGTGATCATGGAACCATGGACCACATTCTCACGCTCAGATGTATCATCGAGGAGGCGAGGTCACGGAAGCAGAGGATTTATTGTTGCTTTGTGGATTTCCGCAAGGCATTTGACACAGTCCCGAGAGCCCGCCTCATACGGCGCCTACAGGACTTGGGTTATGACCAGGAGATCATTTGGGCTATCATGGCACTTTACAAGAGAGTTTCTGGTAGAGTTCGGACAGGATCCGGGTGGACAGACGAGATCATGAGTACCATCGAGATCAAACAAGGGTGTCCTTTGTTGCCTACCTTATTTGGCCTCTACATTGACGAGCTTGAGACAGTGATGGAGACACATCTCTTGCGGGCACGCTGATCAAGATTTTTCTCTATGCAGATGACGTGGCTCTCTTGTCTTTCTCAGCAGAGGGGCTTCAGAGACACCTAGACGCACTATAGTCCTTTTGTGAGTCTCATGATTTGAAGGTCAACCTGGGTAAAATCAAGGTCATGATCGTCAATACATCTCGAGCCATCATGCGCCAGGAGCAGTTCACATTTGCGGGGTTATCTGTTGAGATAGTTTCATCATACACTTATCTTGGGTTTATCTTCTCCGGACCGAGACCTGCAATCCAGGCACGCTTGAGTAGAGGGTATTCTTCATTAGCCAGGCTAGAGAGGCAGTGCTTCCGCTCGCACTTTCAGGATCCACGCACCAAGGGGTTCCTTTTTGACTCCTTGGCTCGCCCAGCGGGGATGTACGGCAGCCCTTGTTGGGGGCCAGATTTGACGGATACAGAGTGGGCGTGTGTGGAGCGGCTACAAGTTCTCATGTTATCACGGATGATTCGTGATAAGTCATCCGTTCCTCACCAGATCATTCAATCCGAGTTTGGGTCACCCCCTTTACATCTAGATGTTGCATTTCAGGTCATCACATATCTGTACCGAGTTAGGGAATATGGGGATTATACCTCGGGGCATAGCAGGCTACCATGGATAGCTCTATCCTTTTCTATGGCACTTGCAGTAGGAGGAGATCAGAGGTGCTTGTATGCACGTACAGAGAGATGGTTTCAGCGACTGGGGCTCCGCATGGATAGACTACCTCCCTTCCAGTATAGCATGGATGCTCCGTTCTCTCACCTCTTATCACACGAGGTTAACCAGGTTATCCGTGAGGATCTACTACGGCTACACACTTTTCGGACCTGGTTGGAACCGAGTGAACTGCCAGTGAAGCCTAGCTTCTACAGAGATCACTTCTTACATATCACGCGGAGGGTTTCATTGACCCACCAGGATACACACAGATTCACCTACCCCACTCGTTGAGGATCTCTCTTGGACAGAGTTCCGGGTCTCTTCACACAGACTTCGCATCGAGAGCGGCAGAGTAGAGCGACTACCCAGGGAGTGGCGCATATGCACACTGTGTGACATACAGGAAGTTGAGACAGAGGAGCATTTCATCTTCAGGTGTCCTATGTACTATGAGATCCGAGGACGTTTCCACTACCTTTTCAAGGATAGTTATGGGATTTTAGCCCGTTTCCTCTCCTACCCAGACGAGCGGTGTTTGGCAGGTTTCATTCATGAGGCACTTAGACACCGCGAGAGGATACTCCGAGCACGGAGATAGGAGCAGACTTCTTCCTTAGTTGATCCCTCTCAGAGCTCTATCACGGAGTTCTTTCAGCTAGATCACATGGACCCCAATGAGACGAGGCCTCGACATGACCGTGATCCGGAGCTCGTGACCCGAGAACTCAGACAAAGGATCGACACATAGATCACACTTGGAAACATCCCCTTCTTGTTTAGAGTCGGAGCCTGACCGACGGGGGACATAGTAGCCCTGGTTAGACGCAGAGCTACGACGAGGAGATGTGCCAGGACCGCACCTCTGAGTGGCCGACAGCACTCTATTGCGTATTCATGCCTCCACTGCCTCATCCATCCTGATATCTTGCTATTGCTGGGGATGACAATGATATTAATGATGATGCTGAGATTGATATATAGTCGACCATCGACATAACTATGTTGTACTTAGGACTTAGTACTGCCACACTGCATTTTTGCATTTTGCATTGGTATGGATGCTCGTTTAGTAGCTCCACTACCACAGCTCATTGTATCAGGATTTTCATAGTCTCATAGACCCATCGCTCTTCCGAAGACTTTAATAAACTTTCTTTCTTTCTTTCTTTCTCCAAAGCTTGCATAGCTCAATTCTCTTGCTACACGTGACCATTCCCCAAGTCCTCTAAGCTGAAGAATCCTCTCCCTAGGGCGCACCTCTGAGTCCAAGCTTGCCCCAACATTTTGCTCCTACAACCCGTGCCGACAAGATATCCGCCTGGCAAACTTCGTGAAAATTGCGCCCCCACAGAAGAAATTCTGACCTTCCCTTCAAGCACACGTTAGACAATGTTGAAAGCTTGCTTTTGATGTAATCTTTGCCCAATTGCTTACTAGAGTGAAGAGAAATCGCTGAAAGAACAGTTGGACCGGCGCAACTCTCACAAGTGATACTGCGCCCAATTTCACCTATCCTTGTTGGTGGACAATCTCTAGTATAAGACCTTTAATTGTGCATTAAAAGCCCTCTGAGTTATGCTTCAGAGTGTTTGAATTGAAGCCTCCATGTTTATCTATTTTTATACTACAGTTTTTTGGGCAATTTTGATCATTGGATGCTTGATGCAATCTTAGAGATGATTTATTGACAGTAAGTTCTCAGTTGATAATGATTCTTCACAATGCCTAGCTCTTGTTGCTCTTCTAATGCTAGATATGTGAAAGAAAAAGGGAAGAATAAAGTAGCATCTAGATATGTCAATAGAAAAGTGAAAAAGCTTGTGAGGAAAAAACCATATAAGCCATATTATTATTTTGATGCAAAAAGACTAGGATTCTCTAATTTTATTGCTTGCAATATGCACTTGTATGGTTGAGATTTATAGCCATTTGTAAGAGAGCAGACGTTGCCTAAACATAAAGATAAGACCCTCTCATGGCTACCTTTAAGATCGACAAATTCAATGACCAAGGCTTCCATACTTGGCAAATGAAAATTAAATTTGTGCTTATGAAGGAGAATTTGCGGGAAGCCAGGGAATCAGTCATCACAAGAGGGTGAATCCACCATAACCAAAGGAAAAGGAAAGGCAAGTGACTCTACTTCAACAACACAAGCAAATGCTAAAAGGTTAGACAAAGCCTATGCAATCATTGCATTAGGTTTGGGAGATGATTATGTGCATCATATTTCATATTTTGAATCTCCTTTTGAGGCTTGGCATAAGTCAGATGTACTATTTGGTGCTAGCTCTCATAACTCTAAATTGACTTTGAAGATTAAGTTTTTTGAACTGCAGTTGGATGGAGACTTTGTTACAGCTCATGTCAACACTATGAGGAGTCTTATGACTCAATTAGCCTCAGTCAATTCTCCAGTTACTGAAGATGATGCAATGGTTGTGCTCTTGAAGAGTATGTCTTAGGATTTTGACTATGTCTCAGGATTTTGACTATGTTGTGAATATGAAGAATCTTCCTCAACCAACACTAGAGAGCATTATCAGTACTCTACAAGAAGAAGAGAGAAAGAAGAATTCAAGGAAGGTAGAAGATCAACTCAAGTACTTAAATTGAAGTTCTCATCGAAAGGCAAGTACAAAGCATGCAACCATTGTGAAGACCAATCATCTTGAAAAAGAATCAATCCATGCACTTATTTTGGCAAAAATAATCACTCTAAGAAGTTTTGCATTGACCAAAAGAAAGTGAAGGCAAATATGCTTGAAGAAATACTCTATTAGTAAATGAAGTAACAAATTTTGAGGAAGATAAAGATTGGATCTTCTAAAGTCCAATATCTTTGAACTTTTGTTATCACTTGGTCATGTAGTCAATTTTGAGGTTCTTTGCCTGGAGTTGTACTCCAAAAACAATGTTATGGTTATGTGTTTTAGTCCTTATAGTCTTTGGTTACCATATGATAGAGGCTACGTGATATGTCTTAGCCTCTGTGGTACGTCTTGCAGAAATGAGAAATTAGGTACACACAAAGGCCTAAGATTAATCCTTGTACATGCAAGAGAGAAAACCATTGGGAGGGAGTCTATCCCATTTTTGTAAACCTTGATCCTTGGGTACCCTTGCTAGCATGAGATCCTAGCCATAGATTTATCCTTGGCCACCATGAGATGGCATGTGAAACTATGTGACTAGATGTATCCTTGACATAAGCATGAGGCAAACCCTCGAGGGGTATGTTGGGATATTTGTGATCAAGGGCTTGCTCTAGTAGCAGTTGCATGTGTGCGTGTGCCCCGCTTCCTGCTACTCCGACAACTTCTGTCTCTACCCTGCTGTCTCTACGCTGTCTCCATCTGTTTGCTTCCTTAATTCATACTTTGTCTGCCCTAGCCACAGCTCCTCTTGTTCTTCTCCTCTTTTCTTTCCCTGTCTCTTCTTTTCTCGAGAGCTCTGCTTTTCCTGCTCTTCACTATGTTCGTAAAAGAAGAGGGGATCTCTTTCTTCATCCATTTCGAAAGGGGTGAAGGCAATCAAGTTTGATTCTTCTGGCTTTCCCTCTTCCTCGCTTCATAAAGATCTGCTTTGTCAATTGTGTGATGATTCAATGCTTTTGCCTGTCACTGCTGGACTTTCTTTACGCCGACCTCTCTCCCCTGAACTTTTTCTTCAAAGTATTCGCCAAGAACAACAACTTAGTGTTTGTTTATATTTTATGGGGAGAGTCATGATAGTGTCTAATTTACAAGCGTGGTCTTCGGTTGCAGTGGGTGCTGGCAAGATTTCATCTTATGTTTTCTTGGGAAAAGGATTTTATTTTGCACGTTGTGCTTCTGTGGACACTGTTTTCCACTTACTTTGGGCGGAGTACATGGGGCAGGCCATTTTGTAGTTTCTATGCCTTGGGATCCTTTATTTGATCCAGCGCGATCGCTTCTCAGCTTTTGTCCTGTTTGGATTACTCTGAAAGATTTGCCGGTTCCTCTTATCCAGCATGTGCCTTCTCTGGCAGCTCTTCTAGGCTTCATTCCCAAGTAGGATTTTCTGGTCACCAGCAGAGATATACGGGTGTGTTTTCTTTGGGATATGGAGCAGCTTATTCCTTCATGCTTGGAAGTGGATTTTGGATTGTCTCACCCTCTCCGGATTCCACTTCGTTTTTTCCTCCTTTCCAAATGCCTATTATAAATGTCGACAATTGGGCCATTTTGCTAGAGTATGCCCTTCTCCATGCTCTTCAGCTAATTCTCAGAAGCCTTCTACTCCTCATGTTCGGGTTCATCATGTTCCTATCTCTTCTTCCAGCATACAGGAAGTCAAGCATTTTGTTAAACCCTCTAAGGTTTGGAGAAGAGTTCAAGAAGACAAGGTGGTTAAAGATTCCAATCCTTTTTTCTGGATCCTATTACGATAGTGCCAGATTCCCATGTTCCTTGTGATCCTGCTTCTGTTTCTATTTCAAAGAGTGAAGTTGCAATGTTGGATGCTTCCTCACTGCTGGACAATTCTGTTGTTATGCAAGATGTCATGGATTCTTCTTCTATTTAGCAATTTCCTGCAGTAGAGGAAAATTTAGAGTGCCTTTCAGCTCTGGATACAAATGTTCATGATGCAGTAGTTCCCTTCTTCTTGGAGTTTCAACCTCCTTTGATTTAGAACACTGCTACAGTGCAACCATCTTTACAGGGTCTTTCATCTCTGGTTGCAGATGTTTCCTTTTCATTGGAGTCTTTTCATCCTTGGTTGAGACATGTTTTTGATCCTGTGGTTCAAAAGTTCCGATTGCCAACCTATATTAAGAAGAACCACAAGGGCAAAAAACAGCTTTATTTTATTGATGGTGATGTCACTCCGTTACATGGTTTTCTGCAAGCTAATAATCTTACTTTAGAGGATATCTTACTTGATCCTCCTCCAAGTGACTTGTAATCAGTTTTATATTTTCTAGCAGACTTCTGAGGTTTCTCTCAGAAGCATACTTGTAATCTTTTAAACTTTTGTACTTCATGGTGGGTTTTTTTCCTCTTTTTAAGGTTTCCCACAAATAAACATATAATTTCACCCAAAAAAAGAGTGTGTATGGTGCAAGAAGAGATTGAGACAAATTTGGCACTCTAAAGTTCCTCTCCGTAATAAGTAGGTTTTCTTTTCGAGAATTTTATTTGGAGTTTTTTCTCTGGGCAGCTTTTGGCTCATCGACATATTGCTCCAACTGCTTATCGTCGCTGTTTGGCCTCACGAGGGACTGTATCTCACATCTTCTGGCATTGTCCTCATTCCAGTGATTTCTTAAACTTCCTAGGGCAGCGTTTGCAAGCTCGTTTTCCTCACACTACTTTTGGGAAGTTCTTCTGGCTTTTTGGGATACACCCGCCTCGACAGGAGTTTGATCTGTTTTTTCTTTGGGTTCGCTACTGGGCACTCTGGACTCTATGGAAGGATCGTAATCATAAAGTCTTTGGTGATCCAGCTTTCTCCAAGTTTTCTTTTTTCCGGCATTCTTTGCAGCAATCCTTGTTTGATTGCTTGCAATCCCACTATATTGACTATGAGGTGTACTTATCATATAGTGAGACTTTCTCATGATGTAATTGTGCTGTCCTTTTTCGGGTTAGCTTATCTGTAATATAATCAGTCATAGTTTTCACCCAAAAAAAAAAAGTGTAGTGTGAAGCACACTTAGTGCTATGAAGTGTCTGGACTATGACACAGGTGATGATAAAATGCAAGAACCCCACTTGAGGAGGTGCCTATGATGTAGGAGTTATCTCCTTGATGTAAGAGAAGTGCCTATGATCTAGGCCAGCCTCTCTCTCATTCTGTCAAAGAGAGGCTTCCCTCTCAATCAATAGAACACACACTCTTTTGGCTCATTTGTGTTCTCACTCCGTCTTGTCATGATGCATCTATTCTCTCGCACTCTCCAACACTGGCCGACTTGGCGGTAAATCAGCAGATCTGTGTTTGTTTCTAGACATGGATTGCTGTTTGCAAATAAGAGGTTGCGCTTGTAGAATTTCAGCATTCAGCAGACCTCAAGAGTATCTTCTTGTGTCCTCTCCTATCCCGATCTCTTCAGCTACTTAATGTCTTTTCACTGGTTCGAGCTCGCGCCTGGTGCATTTGATTTTATTTGAAGGCGTGGAGATCAATTTTCTTATAGCTAGCTGGCAAGGAAAGCTGATTGCTCACCCCCTAGCCACATAAATACTCTATTTTGGGAGCAAAAGGGCCATTGAAAGATGCCTCCATGGGTGACAATTACTCGTGCCACCAATCCCAGCGTGTCAACCTTTTCCTCTTCTTCGAGTATACCACTAGTAGGAACCGAGCGACAATTTGAGAACCAAACCGACCTAGGTCTACATTAGTCTGAGGACTATGCTTCACTACCTGTCCCCCTTGGGGAAGGGTGCTATTGCATTCAATTTGGCAGACCACAACATTTAGAGGAGGTTCTCCCGCGGACCCTATTGACTTACGCTCGGTGAGTAGCTTTTTCACCAAGTAGGAACAGGGGCAAGACTTCTCAGCTTCAGGGGCGGGCTTGGTAGCCAACCTATCCTTTTGTGGGCTTCATTCAAAGTATTTAGCGCATATCCATGAGATAGGGCGGAGTTTCCCTCATGTGGTCGAGAGGGTTAGATCTTTTGCATATGTATGCTCCTTTCATCCAAGCAGTCACACATTTTACTAGAGTGGAGGACCTACTAAGCTTCATTTCGCTTCCCGACATCCATGGTGGAGAAAGAAAAAGAAAGAATGTTTATTAAAGTCTCCGGAAAACTGATGGGTCTATGAGACTGTGAAAAACCTGGTACAAACAAGCTGTGGTGGCGGAGCTACTAAACGAGCATCCACACCAATGCAAATGCAAAATATGCAGAATGTCAGTACTAAATCATAGATACAACATAGTCATGTCATGTAGGTAGTCGACTATCTCATCATCATAGTCATCTTCATCATCATCATCATCACCATCAAGAGATCAGGGTGGGTGTGGCAATGGGGGCATGATGTCGGTGATAGAGTGCTGTCGGCCACTCAAAGGTGTAGCCCTGGCATGTCTGCTGGTCATAGCTCTGCGTCTAACCAGGGCTATTGTGACCCCCGTCGGGCAAGACCCGACTCTAAACATGGAGGGAATGACCCCAAGCGTGATTTGTGTGTCAACCCTCTGTCTGAGCTATTGGGTCACAGGCTCCAGGTCATGGTCATGTCGAGGCCTCGTCCCGTGGGTGTCCATGTGATCTGGCTGGAAAAACTCCATGATAGAACTCTGAGAGGGATCAGCCAAGGAAGAAATCTGCTCCTGTCTCCATGCTCGAAGTACCCTCTCACAAAGTTTGAGTGCCTCATGAACGAAACCTGCCAAACATCGCTGGTCTGGGTAGGAGATGAATCGGGCCAAATCCCCATAACCGTCTCTGAAGAGGCAGTAGAAACGGCCACCGATCTCATAGTAAACAGGATACCTGAAGATGAAGTGCTCCTCTGTCTCAACCTCCTGCATGTCACACAAAGTGCATATGCGCCTCTCCCTGGGTAGTCGCTCTACTCTACTGCTCTCGATATGAAGTCTATGTGAAGAGACCCGGAACTGCCCAAGAGAGATCCTCAGTGAGTGGGGTAAATAAATCTGAGTGTACCCTGGTGGATCAATGAAACCCTCTGCTGTGATATGTAAGAAGTGATCTCCGTAGAAGCCCAGCTTCACTAGAAGATCACTCGGGCCCAGCCAGTAGAGTATCTTGGTCTTCCAAGCCAATGCTTTGTTTGGATACTATCAGGACATCTTGCTACTGCAGTTTTTCCTAAGAGTAGATAGACTCATCTTGCACAAGTACATTAAGAGAGACAGAGAGGTGCTTCGCAGGAGGACCTTGGACAGGGACAGCAGCAGAGACAATAGAGGGTATAGTAGCAACATCAGGCTAGGGTCCAATGACAGCTACAGAGGCCCCATGATCATGGAGCGGGTTGGAAAAACATGCACAATAGGTCAAGGAGAGAGATAGCCACGAGAAGAGAAGCGAAGAGAAGACGTCGACTGGCTCAACGTGGGAGTGTTCGGATAAAGTGACATCCTATGCGGTAGATTACTAAGGCATAGGTGAAGAATGTGTAAGGCAGATAGATAAGTAGGGGAGAGAGGCTAGGGGACACCCCTCAGCAAGATGCTTTTAAGGAGGGATGTGATGTTGACGAGGGATGTGGTGAGAGCGGAGATGGCAAGAGGGACTCGTTTAGACTCCTAGACGTGATCATAGGATACACACAAGTCAGATGGAAAGGGGGAGGCCTTCTCTAGCAGCGGATCATTCCATTTTCCCACCCCATGTTGGCAAAGGCTATTATTGGAGTTATTTATGTCCACAGATAGCGAGTACAAGAAATAGCCCCTGAGCCATGCAAATTTGCTGGATTCATTCCCCATCCATGAGAACTATTTCTTGGAATATTCGAGGATTGCCCTCCTTTGGCGAAAATGAGCACCACCTTTACGAAGGAAAGGCAGACATTCTTAGAGGAGAGGAGTAGGAGGCTTGGGAGGAGCTCATTTCCCATGTGAGAGGACTTGATCCTTGGCATCTAGCTGAATTCGGCCACTTACCAAGGTCCAAGATCTCTTCTCTTCTTTCGACGGGAGAGATAGGTGGATGCATGCAGGTTCTCGAGGATAGACGGGTTTTGTGTGGATGAATGGGGATGCGATAGAGGAGGATTGACAAGCATCGTTCCTTCTCCGATCTTTCTACCTCAGATATCATTCTTTGGGAGCGGCAAAGAGGAGATCCTTCACCGGTCTCTCTTAGAGAGCCCATCATGAAGATCTGGAGATCGAGACCCTTTTCATAGATGTGAAACAGCTCATAATCTAGACCATTGCTTACAAGAGATTGGTGCACTTCTCTGCCATGAGGCTGAGACCAAGAGAGGGCACTTTTTGGATAGAGAGAGGACCTCTCATGTGAGTTTGATAGCCCTACAAAGATTGGAGGAGACGGCACCTGGGAGTTCCTGGGTGGCAGATAGGATGCAGATTGCTAGAGTAGAGATTTAGGCCATGTAGGAGGCTAGATCAAAGTAAAGATTTCATAGCAGGGCTGCAATTTGTTTTTCTTGAAAGAGACTTCTATTAAGTATGAAAAAAAGACGCAAGAGCAAGCTTAAAGCATAAATACATCATTCTTGGCATGAACAAAAAGCACTCAGAAACGGGTCAAAAGAAAACCACAGTACAAACTGGAAAGAAGCCAAGGAAGAGGCTCAAAAGGCCACCTCGATCCTACTATAGACTCTGAGAAAATTTGAGATCCCCTCCATTCTCTAAGAGAAATATCCCTCCTAGTAGAGGCTGCCCGAGAGGAACCCTGTATGGTCACTCAATTGACGATCAAAGCTATGTATGATATCAGTCCATATACTGGCCATAGTATGAGAGGGATGGAGTTGAGATCTATCTAATGCCTCTATGCATTTGGCTCTCCAGATATGCCATGCTGCAATACTAGCTAGTATCTTCCAAGACATATCCACAGAAGGATGTACAGGTTTGAAGGGGGAAAAGGGAACATCATCCAAAGAGTACTGCTCAACTAAGTGTCGTTGAGGTGAGATAGCCTAAGAAGAGTCTTGCTCTCAAACAGGACCTGAGGCCCCAAGCCATTGAACCCCATATGTCGTATAGAAACGCGAAGGAGCAATATAGTGAAGATCTTGGCAACCCCCTTACAAATAACCCTCGCCCCTGCAATCCCCTAAGCAATGATGAATGGACTCCTCAGCAGACCTGCAACAAGGACAAGTAGAGTCTTCCCCGAACCTGAACCTCCGAAGGTTCACAATAGTCCCTCCATGAATAAATAGCCAAGAGAATAGAGTGATTTTTCTTTACCTAAGAGATTTCCTGAGTCTCCTCCAAAAGACTCTACAAATCAGCAGGGATATGAAGGCTCTTCCAATGAGGGGCTTCGGAGGGCCTCCAGCATCTAGAACTGATTTGAAACTTCCTAGCAGTACTTAAAAGAAGGGGAGACTCTTCTCTTGGTACCGTGTATCAATCCATTCCCTCTCCCTAGGATCCCACTACAAGAACTTGATGGGGACCCCTCCATATAGCCAAATCCCCAAGAACCCAAGAGAGTAAGACGTGGGTATGGATCTAAGTGCGATTGTGAATCCTTGTCGTGATGCACAAACCCTATGATCATGACATGATGAAACGGAATGCCCAAGACAATATAATCTAAAGATCTAGAGAGCCTACAATCTGACTGAACACATCAAAGACCAAGACATCCTCATGTGCTCCTCGAAAGGCTATGATCTCAAGTGGAATGCCTATCCTCCAAAAAGCCCCCATCCAACTAGAACAAATAATCGGCTTGTCATCATTATCCACTCAATCCTCGAATAAGGCTGCATCTATCTGCTGAATTCTCTCTGCACTTCCTATGAGATGACTTACCATTTTGTCTTTACTACCCTGAAGGCATTCAAGGATCCTACAGAGGAGGCCATTTGGATCACTGCATGTAATGGGATTGGCCAAGTGGTCTGCCATGCTCGTCAAGTATGCTATCATTCCACATGATAGGTTGCCTACTATCAAACTTTTCCAGAGAAGATGGGGAAACTTTCCGAATAGTATTTTTGATGCTTTTCCGAGATTCAAAATAGTAGCCATAAGAGGGGAGGAGGGACACCTGGAGGGGCTGAAGTAAAAATCCACCTTGTGCTATCTACTTAGTCTCCACCTGAAGAAGGGATATATGCTTGTATACATCGAATAAAGAAGGAAGGATGCAGAGAGCAGCCACGGTGGAGCAATTTGCAGCAGCCATGGTGGAGCAATTTGCAGCAGCCACGGTGAGGGTTGTTTTTTTGAAACACTGTTGGAAGTCCAAAGAGTAAGCTACAAGACCCTGCAAGAAGATTATGATAGGGCTGTGCACGAGCTTGCCACCGTGGCTTTCGATAGTTATGAAGTCCGTCGTCCTAAGAGACTGTATCAACTATAGAGGAGTAACCCCAAACTCTGCTAATAGAATATGATATGGGACCAATGGATTTCTTCGGGTCATTAGAGCAAGAAGCAGAGCCTGTTCCCTCAAAATGGACTACCATACATCTTGCTGGGCAGACAAACGAGTTAAAGAAAAGAGACTTGGTTCTGGGGTCCTAAAAGCATGAGTGAAAGCATTGATGCTTGAGTTGGCTAGTGTGGCATACCCTCTGCTCAAATGGGCCTACATGGTTTCTCGAATGCTTTTTCTTAGATATACTCACGTTCTCTATCATGCATAATTAATTATCTTGATTATTTCTAATGAAGAAAATCATTGCTATAGTTTTAGGGATATGCTTGGATGGGTTTTTCGGTTTCTAAATATTCCTTGTTTTCCCATATATAATTCATTGGTTTGCATTGCAGATGTGATGATAGATAAACTATTTGAGAGGGAGAGATACTGAACTGAGACTGCATGCCTTTTCAAATGCTTTTTCTTAGATATGCTCATGTTCTTTATCATGCGTAAATAATTTTCTTGATTTCTATCTCGAAAATCATTGCTAGATGGTTTTAGGATATGCTTGGATGTGCTTTTCAGTTTCTACATATTCCTTGTTTTCCCATTCATAGTTCATCATTTTGCATTGCAGATGTGACGATAGATAAACTTATAGGGAGAAATGCTTACCTTACGGAAGTCCTTTCTGAATGGAACAAATCATCATTGCCTGCACTAGAGAAAGATTTGCGATTAATTGCAAAAGCAAAGACCCTTATTGAGAAGCATATCTTATGTGTTCCAAATGTGAAATTTGGGATGTTTGATGATGTGTATTATCAACAAGGAGAGCAAGGACTTGCAGCAGAGATGGATCCAAGCAAAAGTGAGATGCTATTGAAAAGGAAGCTTTATATTGAAGACTTGAGTAGTCTATCCCAGGCAGTCCAAAATGTAGTTCAAAACTTTGACTATGTACAGGCCAGTAATCCTACCGACATTAATATGAAAACTCAAAAATAAAAAAGGGAAAAATACATGTATGCAAGTAAATGCAATCATTTTATTTAAAGTAGATGCAATTACAAAAAAATTGATATCAAATGGCATCCACTAGACAATGAGCTATTATTAGCATCAGATATATGTGAGGATGCAATATGCAGATACCTGACGATTTGAAAAGGTTATAGGTAAACTGCTAAAAGGATTGTGTGGAAGGACTTAAATGCAAGAGGATGCGTGAAGGGAAAATTAAATTTCACTGAAAGGAGAAAAAAATTATATTGGAATATTTTCATTCGTGCTATTCAAATGCATCAGAAGGCTGTTTAGATCTAACATTGGTCACTCTTCATTTTGACACTGTGTTCAACTCCCAATCTGTAATATTCCTTATGTAAAATGTTTCTTACAAATAATGATGTACTTTATCTGCTGACTCCATCTTTCTATAGTGGCTTTTTTCCCATTCTACTTCTTCTTTGTATTTATAATCTCGTTTTATAGGCTGGTTTGTTTGCCACATTTAATTGTACTCCTTTCTCCCCACCAAGAAGAAGAAACTGACAAATTATGCTTAGAAACTTCATACGATATCAGCTACCCACGAGAGCATTGACAAAAGGAGAGAGCAGCTACTTTGCAATTTACTTCTCACGGTTCCATCTTATGTCACAGCCAATAGAAACTGAACTTTTCTATGCTACACCAAGATCACCAAGGAATCTTTGAAGCCCAATCGCTTCACATACTGCTGCATTTTCTGCTTAGCCTCAGTGGAAGAAAGAGAAATAGTTAGTTACCAATGAAATCTTGCCTATGCTGAGAGAAAAAGTGTAGCCTGCCTGAGCCCGTCAGGTACTGCAGCAGCTCCCGGTTGCCTCTCCCTCCCTCACTCTTGCTTCCTCACCCGCCCCCTTGCTACCTCACCCTGCCCTCTTGCTGTCCCCCTACTCACTGCCATTGCAGCTGCCTGCTTCCTTCCTTGCCTCCAGCCTGCTTCCCACCTCAGCTAACCCCGTCCTGCTGTCTGCCTTCTTTCTCCTCCTCGCCACTTCTGCCTTACTTCCTCCTCCTCCTCTTCCCCACCACTTCTGCCTTTCTTCCTTTCCTCTCAGCCATTTCCTGCTTTCTGCCTCAGCGAATCCCATCCTACTGTCCGCCTTTCTTCCTCCTCCCCACCACTTCTGCCTGCTCTCCCTACCGCCTTCAGCCTGCTCTCTCTCTCTCTCTCCCCCCCCCCCCCCCCCCAAAGCTATCTTAGCCTGCCAACCCACCTCTGCTTGCCCTCTCTCCTGGCCTGCTCACCCGCCCTCTATCTGCTGCTTTACAGCCTGCTAACCCCCACTTGCCCACCCTAATCCCCACAAATAAGTACAAGAAGGGGGTGAGAGGGCATCCTTGGCAAACTGATCTTGAACTCTGAAATCTTTCTCCCCTTTCTCTTCTGATAAGCACCTAGCTATGGGCTGATCTATATAAGGGGAAACCCCTCCAATCCACACATTTGAGAATCCAAAGCATGCAAGGGTACCCTCCTAAAAACTCCAATCTACTCAATCATATGTCTTCAAAATCTAGGAGTAGAATGGCAAGGCACTACCTCTGCATAGCCCAGAAAGAGAACATACTGTCAAAAATTCTTATGCCATGCATGAAGCCCATTTATGTATCATGAATAAGATATGGGAGCATGGGCTGCAACCACAAACTGATAGCATTGGCCAGAATCTTATTCACCTCTCCTTTTCTTGTATCCAGAACTGAAAAAACTAGCTGCTACATACATGATCCACTCAACGCTGTCAACATCAATGATCACTCTAAATCTGCAGCATTGTGGTTGCTGCCCTCTTCATCCTCTTCATCATCTCCATCATCTGGATGATCTGCGTGTAGGGAACGGCTTAGGGAACGTTCCCTAGACGTTCCACAAGGGATGTGGAACGTTTCATAGACCAGACGTTCCACAAACGTTCTCCTTAAGCTTAGTGAAGAGAACGCCGTTCCAACATTCCATAGCTATGGAATGGCGTTCCCTGGCAACTATGATCATGTCTCCAGGTGTTAGCAATAGTATGGTAAAATACACTAGTACCAGATAGGGTTGCTGCCACATAGGAAGGAGATGACACTCCACCCTACAAATGAGAAACCCATATCTATAAAACATCCTTCGTGAGGCCCTTCTCTGCATACAATGGATCTGGAATCCTGATACTTACTAAGCGGCACCACGCATAAGGCTCAAAAATTACAAGAACTACTAAAAAGTGATCAGAGGTGGTAACTCTTGGTGTGATGCATATCAAGCCACCTCTGTCTAATGCCCAGTCATCAACATACCATCTATCAATGTGTGCATCAATAGGCATCTAGAACCTCCTTTTTTATCACATGGCCAAGTGCGAAAAACATCATCCATCCAAGCATCTCTACCACTGTACTAGAATAAGGCATCTAGCTACAACTAAGGTGGGGAGCACAAAAGGAGGTCGGGGCACTAGATTGAGGCGAGGAGCAAGGAATGAGGTCAGGGGAGGCTAGGAGTGAGGAGGGGAAGGTAGGAGCTGAGGCAAGGCAGTAGAAAGCAGGTGGGGGGGCAGAAGTTGAAGGTGGGGGAGTAGGGAGCTAGGTGAGCGGAGGGGCCTAGGCTAGAGAGGGCAGGTGAGAAATCTTTGCAGAAAACAATTGTTCCATAGTTCTGTTTTTGGCGCACTTTACAACATACCTCTGAGTCTGTTTTATTTTGCATGGAAAGCATGCTGAGAAGAAATGATTGGCTGTAGCTGTTCCACGTTTAAACCTATGTTTAGAACTTATGACCAAAGGGAAGTCATTTGTTTCTGCTTGAGACCAATGAATCGCTTCTTCTCTCTATTATCACATATTTTGTAAGGAATTTATTGTTACTTTAAGACACATGTTGCCTGGTTCTCACAGGCTGTCAGAGACATTGCACACGGGATTTATCCGATTGAAGAACATGATGCTGTGATGCTTGGTGCATTACAACTTCGAGCTGACTCTGGTTTCTTTGAGAATTTGGAGGATGCACTTACGTAAATATTTTCCTTCATACAACATAACCAATTTCAATATCTTTATTCAGTGTAGATTTTCAAAAGAAAAGCTTGAATGATTCAAAAAAGTTATGAGGATGTATTCTTCCTGACGTGTTCTTTAACATCTTCATGTTATGGTAGAGATGAAATGGTTCGGAAATTTGGACCAAAAATATATGTGGAAGGAAGTGAAAGAGAGTGGAAAGCTGCATTGCTGAGGACTGCAGCAGCACTTCCACATGAACCTGATACTTCCACATGCATAAATGATTATATAGATTTTTTACGGAGCCGTTGTACTTTGTATGGATCATGCTGGTACTATGTTGAGGTAACTTGACTGCAAGGTAGAAATGTGAATTGAATCACCAATTCTTATAAGTTTAATCAACCTTCACAGTCGATCTGAATGAAATTGTTATGAGCATAAATCTCACATGTATTCTGCATCCTTATCGAAAAGTCACTTAAGAAATATTCGTAACCTGAATTTGAATCATTCAACGAAAATAATTATGGATATCCTTATATTTTTTGTAGCAAAAGGCAGATCCAAGGTTACCACATGAGATGTTAGTGGCCATCAATACAGCAGGGGTCTATTTTGTTCAGGTCAAAACTAAGGTAATATTCGTAGAAAGATGACATTATTTTCTATCCCAATCTTAAAATCTACAATGTCACACAAACACCTCTAAGGCTATAATCGACATGTGAGATAACAAAGGAAGGGACAAGAAGTAAGGGGGAGAGTGAGGGGACAAGAGGGGATCCGAATTGAAGTAACAACAGCGTGATCCATTCCTGCACCAAAAGTGGTATTATATGCAAAACGACAAGACCTTCAGGATTTGGCTAACTTATAATTAAAGCCAATGTGGGGTAAATGCCCACATTGTCAAGTGGCACTTGGGAAAAAATAGACCAAATTACTATGAACTTGAATCCTATGCCCAAGTAGCCTTATAGTGATTATCCTATACAGTTTCTCCTACACATACTCATCCATGTCCGTGTAATTTCTTGGAGCCGGGGTGAGGGAACATGGTGCCATCCAAAATAGAACAACATTGAAAAGTGTTGAGGCAAGCCCCAAGATGGCATCTGTTACGCTCAAGTCGAGGTAACATGACCTCGGAAGGGTCAGTCGGCATTTTCCTTTAAAGGACCAATGTTTGTATTATATTTGTTTGGGCTTCATGTTTGTATTATATTTGTTTGGGCTTCATGTAAATGATAAAAAGGAATCAAGGTCAAGGTCCTTGGTGAGGATGACATGGCACTAGACTAGGTGGATCTAAGGCTAAGGGACCTAAATGCATGAAATGTGCCAAGAGGCAAATGGTTTCAATGATATCCCAAGAGAGGGGTAAATGATGCATTAAGGAGGGACCCTAGGATGAAGACGTGTGGCATACTAGATCCATCTAGGGAATTTTGGGGCTTGGTGGAATTTTGTAAGCAAGAGCTTTTACGTAACGAATTTGAGAGAGAGAGAGAGAGAGAGAGAGCTTACTACCACCGAGGTTGGCTGGGAGGAAAATCCTTGTGCCTGTGCCCGTGATTTGATAAAAAGCTAGGAGTTAGCAGTTTTGGATGTAACAATTTGGTATCAAAGCGCAGATTGGTGATTGTCGTGGTCTGAAGCTGTACGTCGAGTTGACAGACTAACGATGAATTCATGGAGGGACTGCAAAGGTGATAACAGGGACGACTCGGAGTAATTCAGTGGCAAATTCTAGAGACAAGTATCCGGTCAAGAGCCTTTTGGTAGCGGAAAGGTGCAGCGCTAGAGGATGGAGCAGGGAGAAGAAGGTCAGAAATCGGCATGCATCCAAAAAAAGGTAGAAGAAAAGGCTGCTCCTGACAACAATCTTTGTTCTGCTTTTGAATCGCGATCATGGATGCTAGTAGAGTATTTTCCTCGTCTTGTGATGGCATGCCGCTCGCCAGACACCACGGATTGGGTTCCTTCTGTTAGAATGCGTGCATTGGCACCATCTTGTCCTCATCTTCACTCTGAAAACACCTCGCCATCCACAGATTGGTGCTCTTCTCAATTTCCGCTCAACTTTTGGTGTCTTCAACCAACACTTACAGAGTTTGGTCGCTTCACCGGCTCTAGCACAGTCAGACCTTAGGTGAATTCTTTTGGTGGAAGGGACCAGTCCTGTTCGTACTTTCCTCGCGTAAACTTGAAATGGCTACAAAGTACCACTCTAGCCCTTTGCATGGCAAGTTCTCTGTAAAGATTGTTTCATCACCTTTTGACGTCTGAGGCGATTTCATGTAAAGACTGTTTCATCACCTTTTGGCGTCTAAGGCGATTTCATTACAGAAGTTCGCCCCTTGTTCCAAAAAAAGGAAGCACAAGCACCTAACGATCTTGTTCGCCTAACGCACGTGCGTGGGTGTTAGCCTTTGCTTTGGTTGCGTCCAGAACAGATACTCACAGAGAGTGGGTGCAGAAGGAATTGGTACGTGTATTTTGCTGTGATTGAATATGAAGAAGCTTGGTTATATTTAGGCGTATCATTTGGACTGTGTTCACGAACGCCTATATGGTCAGCAATAGCCAAATCGACGTCACGTACATGAATTCGTTCAAGGAGTCCCACTGAGAATGATGGAGTAGTTTTTAAGGACAAGTTAATCTCGTCATGGAGCAAAAATATGACCAGGGAGCTCTCTATGCCTTCTAAAGTTCGTTTGGAATATGTACTCGTTTATCTGTATCCATGTTAGAGTTATTTCAGATTGCAGGAACTTAACCTAGCCTAGGGAAAGTGGGTTTTGGTTGAAGTGTGATATATGCCTGGGCAGCTGTAAATTTGGAAGTTGGACTTTCGAATTGTAAATACAGTTTCAAGTGGTGTGTTTTTTTTTTTTTTTAAAAATAACACCCATCGACCTAAATGGAAGTAGAAGAAGAAGCTTCTAGGGTGGATCCCGTAGAGTCGGGAGTCCGGCCGACCCCGTAGGTGTCGCGCCCAGCAGGTCATACACTATCTGGCAGAATTGCAATGTTAGAGGATGCCTTGCAACAGATTTTAGCGCAACAGTTACAAGCAAATATAGGGCAATCTGAGCTCAAAAAAATGGTTCATAGTATGTCTACTAGACCATCTCATGAAGAGAAAGGCAAATCTCCAATGGAACCTGAGTCCAGTGTTCATACGGTCGAGCCTAGGAGGGCTAGAGTGCCTAATATTGCCAATTATAGGCCAGAAAAGTATTCTGGTCGGATGTCTGACCGTAGTTCCGATATCATTGAGACCTAGTTACACAAATGGGACGAGGCATTCGCCATTTGTGAAATCAGGAATGATATGAAGAAAATCCGCGAGGCCACCCATGTATTTAATGAGGCAGCGGATAGGTGGTGGATAAAACAACAAAAAGATGGAGTGGCATCCACTACTTGGGAGGGGTTTAAAAAGGAATTTAGAAAACACTTCTTACCTCGTGACGAAGCATCCCGAGCGTGGGATCAATATCAAAACCTTCATCAGAGAAATTTATCAGTGGTGGGATACACTGATAAGTTCAGAGAAAGTGTAATGAAGGTTGATGAACCTCTACCTCAGTCAATCCAAGTAAAAGATTTTATCTTTGGATTGAATGATCGGATAAAGATGGAAGTTCAAGCTAAGTATGCGAACACGCTAGATGAAGCAATTGCCATAGCCCTGAACTATGAGGATGTAAAAGGGAACAGACCAAGTGGGTTTGTGCAGGTTGGGACTCAGTATGGGTACCCAAAGAAAACTGGGTTTAAGAAGAAGTGGATTAGCAAAGGGAGTATCTCACAACCTAGTGGTCAAGCCATGCAGGCGAAACCGATTGAGACTCCTAAATCAAGTACCACCATTGGAATGAAAAGAAAAGTAACATCAATGGCAGCTCAGGCGAAGTCTTCTTTGAACCCAGAGCAAAGGAAAAAAGCGAGGAGAGAAGGCTTGTGTTGTGGATGCCTTCAGCCTCATCAAAGAAAAGATTGTGCACGAAACAAAGATCGCCGGATGGCTGAGATGGTGATCTCAGAATGCGACGTGGAAATGGAGGGAAGTCCCAGAGCAAAATAGATGCAGATTTAGCTAGGGGGATCTTCTCAAAGGTCAGTATCTGTTTTGTTATGTGTGTCTGTTGCTAAGTTAGTAACTAGTGTACGTGATAATATCCTGTCAAAGCCCACAGCAACGGGGTATACAGCCTTTAATGATACGGAGTTAATTAAGATGAAAGGACAAGTAGCTAATCATGATGTTATTGTGTTGTTTGACTCAGCATCAACGCACAATGTAATTAACTCCAAGCTTGTAAAGAGGCTGAAACTAAAGACTAGCCCATCTGACTATGCATATACAAACATAATGGCAGATGGAAGTTCGACTGAAGTATGGGACCAAAGGGTTACCTAGTTGGAGCTTGGAATTCAGGACTATGCTGAGAAGCTTGATTTTGAAATGACAAAGCTAGCATGCAGACATAGCCTTGGGTAAGGCTTGGCATTCTAGAAAGAATCTAGCCATAGATTGAAAAAAGCACATTTATCAATTCAAGAACCGTTGGTTTTCGTAATGGAAATTCGAAAATCTCAAGAAGAGTTTTTGTTTCTTTGTACAACATCAGTAGAGCCAATTGATGATTCTTCAGCTAGCACTGATGTTGCTCAAAATGGAGAGATGGCCAAGCTGGCTGATCAAATAACAGAGGAGTTTTCTTATTATTTTAGGGATGAGCTATCTTATGGGTTACCTCCAGAGTGGAATGTTCAGCATAAGATTGTAAATAGACCTCCCTATAGGTTGAGTTTTACTGAAGAGGTGGAGGTACAAAGACAACTGAAAGAATACCTCAAGCTGGGGCAGATTCAACCAAGTTTCTCACCTTTTGCTTCGCCAGTGATATTAAAGAAAAGAAAGATGATACTTTTTGCCTTTGTATAGATTACAGAGGATTGAATAATATCACTATTAAGCACAAGTATCCGATGGCTCGGATCGATGATTTGCTAGATGCATTACATGGGGCCGTAATTTTCAGTAAGATAGATCTTAAATGTGGCTACCATCAGATCCGTATCAGAGCCGAGGATGTGCATAAAATCGCTTTTAGAAGTAGGTTTTTGGTAATGCCCTTTGGACTTACCAATGCTCTAGCTACATTCGTCATGCTTATGAACGATTTACTATGTCCGTATATCGAAAAGTTTGTAGTACACTTTATTGACGATATTCTGATATTCAGTAAAAGTATTACTGAGCATCACGAACACTTAAGAATAGTGTTCAGTACTTTGAGAAAAGCCAATCTTTATATAAATAAAAAGAAAACTATACTGTGTATGGTAAGACTTGAATATTTAGGATTCATAATTACTCCTGAGGGAGTAGAAATGGATCCAAAGAAAGTGGCTGCGATACTGACTTGGCCAATCCATCAGAGTTTAACCGCTTTGCGATCATTCTTGGGATTTGTCCAATTTTATCGAAGGCATATCAAAGAATATTTCGAAATAGTATCGCCATCGACTGATCTAACCTCAGATAAAGTACCTTTTATATGGGGAACGAAATTGGCCAACTCATGAATTAGAGTTGTATGCTATTGTCCATGCTCTGAATACATGGAGACATTATTTGTATGGGTCAGAGTTTTATGTTGATGTTGATCATGATACTCTGAAACATTTTTGTAAATAACTTGACTTGAGAGGCCGCCAAGCTAGGTGGGCAGAACTCATGCAGGAGTTTGACTTGACGATTCGGTACCGAAGAGGGAAGGATAATAAAGTTGCTGATGCGTTGTCACGCATTATGCATAATATGAGTTTCACGGTATTAGAGAGTGCTCTAATGGCCGAGATTAGAGAAACAAAATGTGAACGAGTTCGTACAGAGCCTTTGGCCTAAGTCTCACGTATTCAAACCCGGGGAAAAGGATGACCTGGCATCTAGAAAAGGCCAAACTTATGCAAGATATGCCATAAGGGATGGTATGTTGAAAAGAAATGGCAAGGTAGTAGTACCTAATCAGAATGATCTCACGCAGAGAGTCATTCAACAATGCCATGATAGTCCATGTACGGGACATCCAGGAGTCGAGAAGACATATGATCTTGTGAAACGAGATTTCTTTTGGCCAAAGATGAAAAAGCATATTCATGAATATGTGACACGTTGTTTTTCGTGTCAGGTAAGTAAGGCAGAGGAGGTGAAGCCACCCGGACTTTTACAGCCCTTGGAAATACCACTAGGTAGGTGGGAGAGCATTTCCATGGACTTTATTGTAGGTCTACCTACGACACAAGGTGGATATGATTCTATCCTTGTGGTGGTTACCAAGATGGCTCACTTCATTCTAACTAGAGAGTCTGCTAGTGTGCCGCAAGTAGCGGATTTGTTTATTAGACATATATTTCGTTTGAATGGATTACCCAAATCCATAGTGTCAGACAGGGATGTCAAATTTACCAGTCATTTTTGGACTGCGGTGTTTGAGACACTAAGGACTGAGTTGGGAATGAGTAGTGGGGATCATCCAGAAACGGATGGTCAGACGGAAAGAATCAACCAAATTTTAGAGGATATGCTTAGAGCATATGTGTCATTGAGGCAACATACATGGGACAAGTGGTTACCATTGTTAGAATTTGCCTACAATGATAGAAAACATTCCTCTACAGGGTTCAGTCCTTTTGAGCTGAACTATGGTTATAGACCAGCGAATCCAACTATAGTTGGAATACCTCAGAAAGTGCCTAGTGCCGCGAACTTTGTGGTTTAGATGCGGGAGATGCTAGCACTTGCGAGAGCTAACATCCGCCAAGCTATGGATAGAGCTAAGGCATATGTGGATGCAAACCGATCCGCTAGAGAATTTAAGGAAGGAGATCAGAGTTCCTTCGCACTCTGAGTCTTTGACTGTAGGAGAGCGTGCTAAGTTATCACCTCAATATTGTGGGCCATGGTTAATTCTAAAAAGAATAGGCAAGTTAGCCTATTAATTAGAATTGCCACAGGATTGTAAGGTGCACCCAATGTTCATGTTTCTCATTTAAAGAAATTTTTGCATACAGGTGACTCACTAATTGAGAGTGTTGTTTTATTTCAGGAGATAGAGGATAATGCAAGACGCAAACCAACAGGATTCCTGAACCGAGGAACAATGCAAGTACGCAATCAGAAGATACCCACGGTGTTGGTTGCATGGCATGGTTTACCTCTATCAGAAGCTACCTGGGAATCCGTTTACCAGTTATGGAGAGTGTTTTCAGACTTTATCATCGAGAACGCTGACGCCTGAAGAGGGAAGGAATGTTACGCTCAAGTCGAGGTAACATGACCTCGGAAGGGTCATTTGGCATTTTCCTTTAAAGGACCAATGTTTGTATTATATTTGTGTGGGCTTCATGTAAATGATAAAAAGGAATCGAGGTCAAGGTCCTTGGTGAGGGTGACATGGCACTAGACTAGGTGGATCTAAGGCTAAGGGACCTAAATGCATGAAATGTGCCAAGGGGCAAATGGTTTCAATGATATCCCAAGAGAGGGGTAAATGATCCATTAAGGAGGGACCCTAGAATGAAGACATGTGTCATACTAGATCCATCTAGGGAATTTTGGGGCTTGGTGGAATTTTGTAAGCAATAGCTTTCACGTAACGAATTTAAGAGAGAGAGAGAGAGAGAGAAAGAAAGAAAGAAAGAAAGTGTATTATTGTCCACTAGAGGCCAAAATGGGCCCATGGGACATCAAGAACTCTGTATACAAGATAGCACAAAATCAACGTGCCCCAAAGAAGAGGCATCGTCGAATATCATCTAAGTGCTACGCAGTATAATGCAAGTGAAAGTACATAATGTCAAATCTGAGCCTAAATACAGAGTAAACTAGATGCAAGGAAACCGCCCCCGGGTGCAAAATGGGGGGGATGAGCACAATATGCCAATGCAAAGATACAAGTCCAGGTGTCACGTGAGGTTACTACCACCGAGGTTGGCTGGGAGGAAAATCCTTGTGCCTGTGCCCGTGATTTGATAAAATGCTAGGAGTTAGCAGTTTTGGATGTAACAGCTCCTCAAAGTTCCCTCCTTTCAGTGGTAATGTTACAAAATCATGGATCTCTCAATGGCATCTTGATATCCACAAGCCAAAAGTTAAGTCATGCACTTCTATGAAAAGAGACTCTAATGACTCTAAGGAATTGTTACATTTGGGGAGCTCAAAGCATAAAGATGACCCCGGCATGAGGAGTCATGAAGACGAAAGATGATCGTCATTAGGGGTCGCAAGGATGATGGTCATTATGAGAGAATAGGGAGTTCGGAACACTAGGGACATGGAGCCCACTAGTTTTAGAACCAATTAGAGGCGAGCAGACCATCTCGGATCCACCAAAGAGTTGCACATGGCAACATGGAGCAGTTATAAGAGGAGCCTAGAAGATCACTCGGGGACCGTGAGCGCTTATAGGAGATCCGAGGTCATCAATGCACAAGTAGCGGAGCAATAGCTCAAGAGGAGCTTGGGCAATCACCAGTGGAAGTGGTGTGAGTATGATAGTCACAACTAGGAGTTAGGAAAGGGTGTACAAGGCCGATTGGAGAAGGGAGAGAACAAGACGGAGATATAAAGAATACAAGGAGAGGGGATTGTGGCTACCGGGGGAGAATCGAGAGAAAAGTGAGAGAGGGGAGAATGGAGAGGGAAGCAAGAGACGGGAGAAGCTGAGCTACAAGCTCGCAAGATTGACCTTTGTATGGAGGAGTTATGTTTCCAATGGCATTCGCGTCAGTTACCGTACTAGTATGGTTATCCCCATCAGTCTTTACCTCACCTATGGCCTCTACACCTCCTCTCACACTGGCACCAGCACCGGCATTGCTTTTTCTAGTAACCTCGCGAACCATGGTACCTAGATTGGGACCAAATGGTGTTAGTAGAGCATGTCACAGAGAGAGGCCGACTTCTGGAGTTGTTCAACAAAGTCCATGTGAAGACGCAAAAGATCAACGGAGAACCACATGAGGATGCAAAGAACACGTCTGGAAGTTTCATGGCTTTCCAGATGATTGTTCAGGCGCTTTCCAGAGGGATGATGAAGCTAGGGGAGAGCATCTTTGATTGTGTACCCACACAAAGATTCTCGCTGCCACGATGCCACTCCTCCTAACGACATCATCATGAAGGGGTGGTTCTTGCGAGCCTTGCCCTCCTCTATTGCAATAAGGTTGACTGATAAGCTGCCGAATATGGTGCTCTCCAAGTGGTTAAGATGCGTTGAATCCATGTCATCAACTATGAACCCGTGGTACCAAGGGATGAGGTAGACAAGATGCGGGCCCAGTAAGAGGGGCTCCTCTCCACCAGTGACCAGGTGGCATAGGGGGAGTTCAAGTGGAGAAGGAAGACCCCTCTCTCATAGATAGTAGCCTCCTGTATTGGTCACCATCAAATGATAAGCTCGCCTTGATCCAATCACATACATGGAACCACCATGCATGAATTGATAGATTCTATGTTGAGGATTGGGCTTTGGATAGAGGTGGGTCAATATGCATTAGCATTGGGGTGTCCACTTCAAACCACTTTCGGTTGTTTTGATGGTTTCATAGCCTTGTTCGAGAGGCCACTCTGTCAATATCAGGATCCCAGATGCCTTTTATGCAGAGGAAAGCCTCACCGAGGGCGTTTTGCGGATTTGGGTTTCTCACATATAGGGTGCTCAAGAGCGCCTTGCTGTAGCAGGGGCTCATCAGGAGACATTGTTAGCTGAGAGAGCAGAGTATGTCTTGCATACGCGAGAGTCATTCCGGACTTAAATCGAAGGTAGAGTCAATAAGCAATTTTTCTCCACTCTTGGCCCTAGACATAGTGGAGAAAGTGTTTCACAGCTTATTGACTCAAATGGGGTTCTACAAATAGATCTTGATGCCGTCATGCATATTGCTATAAATTTTTATGCCTCCCTCTTCACAGCAGATCCTTCACGCAGGCCAAAGATGATGCTAGGGATGCTATTTGTTAGTGTATACCTGTGTTGGTGAAGAAACCAAATATGAGTCTCACTTGATGCACCTTTCACCAATATAGAGTTTAGGACTGCTCTTACTGCCCTTCACGAGGGCAAATGTCTAGGTTCAGATGGACTTACTCTCTCTTTTTTCATTGCTTTTTGGGATTAGATTGGGGATCACATTACCTCAAGCCTGCAGAGCATTTGGGACTCAGGTGAGATGCCTGACTCACTTACAGAGGGTCTCATTTATCTAATTTCAAAAGTGGGTTGTAAGAATTTAGTATATTAATGGAGACCCATCACTCTATTGGGCACTTTGTATTAGATTTTAGCGAAAGCAATCAGCCTATGTTTGCAGCCCATGCTTCCAGATCTCATTCATGATTCGCAGACGGGCTTTGTACATGGAAGAAGCATATTTGATAACATCTTCTCATTTTGGGAGGCTTTTGAGTGGGGCATGCATAGTGGCAAAAGTTGGCCATTCTACTCCTGGACTTTGAGAAAGCCTATGACAGGGTAGATTGGGGCTTTTTGGAGGGAACCCTTCTTTGTTTCGGGTTTACTGATGCTTGAATTAGAGGGGTCTCCGCTCTTTGTAAATCAGCCCACAGTGAGGTACTTATTGGAGGAGTCAGGGTAGACAGGTTTCGGATCTCTAGATCAGTTTGCCAGGGATGCCCTTTAGCCCCCTTTCTTTTTTTGTTTGTGGCTGAAGCTATGAGCTTCGACATTAGACCTCAAGCTGATATTGTTGGGCTGAGACTTTCGTTTGAGATAGGATGATGAGCTATCGGACAGTGAGTTGGCAAATGATACGGCTGTTTTTTTGGATGCCACGCTAAAGACACTCACTTCTTTTAGGATAGCCTTGGGTTGTTTTGCATGGTAGCAGGGGCACATATAAACTGGCACAAATCCAATGGCTTTTGGATCAGCGAGATGATGAGGACACTCGGGACCAGGGAGCTGATATTGGTTTCACGTGGATTTAGAGGGGTGTCGCGTCAAGTATTTGGGATGCCAAGTAGGTGTGGGTTCTGCACAACAGTTTTCTCTTGTGTTGGAGAGCATAAGGAGGAAACTCATTTTTTGATGTTGGCCGAGCTAGACCTGGCATCTAGGATCATGGTGGTCAACCAGGTGTTACTGGCCATTGCTTGCTTTGTTTGTTCATGCTGGTGCCGTTCCCGGGATAGTATCACTCAGCTCAAGAGACTAGTAAGAAATTTTTTATGGAGTGGACTAGATGGCACGGAAGATGCCATAGCTAGGGTGGCTTGGGAGACCCTGATTCTCTCCACTGGGGAAGGGGGTCTCAATATTATTGACCCAAACTTGCAATGCAGGGCATTACTTTGTAAGATGGTGGTGATAGGATTGATGCGTGGACAAGAGCGTGAAAGGATTTTTTTTGTACGCAACATACAATCCTGCACACCCACCTCGGGAGGAGACTGGATGGACAACACTAGATGGATCTATACTTCAGCCCAGCTCAGATCTCCTTCTTCCACTCTTATGCATGCCATTGTGAAAGCTTGGGACCGCTTCAGAGGTATGCTTCGGAGAGTCCCCCCCCCCCCGCGAAGGAATTGATAGGCAGACCATTATGTGGAATGAAAGCATACTTGATGAGCATGGTAGACCACTAGGCACTTCACATTATTTACAGTGGTCCAAATGGGAGAGGGATCCTGCCTCCACTGTGGGGTGTTGGAAAGCTTTCAAAGAGCTACCAGAGGATCATAAAGTTTTATCAGTTAGTCATCTCAGAGGGGGTGCAGGGGGGATTCAGCAGATTGATGCAGCCATACCTATGGAGTGGATGGATACAGATGATATGCCTATTACAGATTCCACTTGGTTGGGTGCTTTTACTAGGAATGGGCATTCCTCTTCAAGTTATTGCTTTGTGGGATGCACATGAAAATGCCATTGTTTTTTATGTTTAGTCTAGAGGGAGGCTACACATATCTTCAAATGAAATCCTTCAAGGGATTCCCTTCCAGTCAGTCGGGATTGCAAGCTATATGGAGCATGGTAGATTCACAGTGGTACCTAGATCCCAACCCACTTCTTCTGGCCCTAGGTTCATGGAGACTTTGGCTCTATGGAGGTGTCCCCATCAGATCTTTGCAGTGGGACCCTAGGGAGTGGGAGTGGATTGATGAAGGGCACCGAGAGAAGAGTGAGCACCGAGAGAAGAGTATCCCCTTCGTTCGCTACACGGTTAGAAATGCCAGGATATTTCAGTGTAGTGGTAGAGGTTAGAGGCTCTCCAGATCTTGTCATTGGTATAGCTTTCACATTTCTATAGATGTGCAGAAAAACTATTGGAGGAGACTCTGAAAATTCCTCAGGAATAGAAAAATCACTCTCTTCTTTTAGCTCTCTATTGCAATAAACATGTGCATGTCCAGGTTCGGTACTGACCCTACATGTCCTCGTTGCCATGCTGCAATTGAGTCAGTTCAACATTGCCATTGGGAGTGCAGACAGGCGAGGACTATCTGGAAAGTTGTTGCTAGGATCTTATGCACTTTTCATAGAACACCCTTCTTCATGACCTGGGACTCAATTGCTTGGCTATCTCTTACGGGGCCTCAGGTCTTCTTGAGGGACGTGGCTTTTTCCATTAGACGACATGTAGTAGAGTCATGTTCTCTCCAGGATGTTTCAGTCGTTCCTTTCAGAGTTGCACATGCTTCTGTAGACACCTCATGGGAGATTCTAGCTAGTATTGCAGCATGGCATATCTGGAGAGCCAGATGTACAGAGGCATTGGATGGATCACAGGTTCACCCTTCTCAGACATTGACCAGTATATGGACTGACACTATACATTCCTTGATGGCCATTTGGGTGAGTATGCAGGGGTCATCGAGAGCAGCCTTTGCTAGGATGGAGATATTTTTCAGAGTATGAAGGGGATCACCTTTCTTCTCTAATTCTGCGTCAGGATTGACGTGGCATTTTCAGCCTCAACCCTGGTTATTTGCTAGCTCTTTTTGACTTTTGGTTTTTCTCATGCATGCCATGATGTACTTCCCGCATTGAGCTTGCTCCTGCGGTTTTTCCTTACTTAATAGGAGTATTTTTTTGATTAAAAAACAAAAAACAGGAAAACAAAATGCTTTTCATATAACTTTTTCGTTCAATTTTTCCTTAGAAAAGCATGGTCGGCATTTTTTTTTTGCAACAATCTCATTGGGGCATCATCTTCTTTAACCAGGAACAACTTTTGCATTTGCAATTCACTGAGATTTGTAGTTGGGGATATTCTACATCGTCATTTTCCCTTGTCACAGGAAATATGTAAGTCTTTCAGCCAAGTCAATGTCTTCTTAAACATTTAACAAAGTGGAAACACGTCTGCATTATTTTTATGTCTTATGTAAACAAACATTCGTTTTCCCATTGCTCAGCAAACATTCAAAATGTTGTTTACACTTATACATCAGTACACAGAAAATCCCAACAACTTGGAAATGGAAATCATCCCATCTGTGTCATACATAAAGACTACAGTGGTTTGGCGCTTTAGGTTTTTTTTGGGGGGGAGGGAAAAGAGTGTGTTAAGTTGATCAAAATAAATGATCAACAATCCTCTATGACCAAGCAAGCAGATGGTCTGAGCTCCGCCCCCTCTATCCACCAGTTGTTCCTGCTTGCTCTCTTGCAACCCTTTTAGCTCCTCTGTCCTTCCTTTGATGGCTCCCCTCCTGCTCCCTTTTTTTACTCCGTTTTTGGTTTCTACTCTTCCTGGCCACCCACTCATGGGCCACCTCTTCTCCAGAAATACCCTGCTGCTTGTGCTGCTGCCCTGCCTTCCTGCTACAGCTACCCTCATTTCTCCTGCTAGAGGCTTTGTTTTTTGTCCCATTTTGTAAATTCTTGTTTTCCATTTTAATCTCCCTTTCATTAACTGTTCAGCTCATTACCAGCTATAGTGGCCCCTCCATTTTCGCTTTTCTTTTCAGTTTTACTTTTCAATCTCTTACTATTGCTTCTCCTTCATTTCATTATTACACGAAACCATTTTAGCCACTCTTCAGGAGGAAGGCATGCTCCCAAGGGCAGAAATATAGAAATGAGGGGACCATCATTGATTCTCTTAAGATAACCAGCTACATTTTCTCATTTATTTTGGAGGCTAGTGATCACCATGTTGGAAGGCCTGGGAGGCAAGGGATGCCTTGAATAAACAAACATCAATTTCATCTTCCACACATTTGAGGTGCAAATCAAACACACAACTAAGGTTAGTTGCAACTTAAGCAGGGGGGATGTTATGAAAATTATTTTCATGATCATTTTCTTGCTCATGGAATTTGCAAAGTGATCCATAGACCTGCACCAGATGTGGCAGGAGTTCACAGGGTGCAGTTTTGCAAGGTTTAATTGGAGATGCCAAATCAAATCTATGTTTTGCCAAGCTAGATGGGTGTTATTGTGGGTAATTCCGCACTAATACCGGTAGTGTAATTGCTGTTATTGCAACCGGACATATTTGATGGCTATGTGTTTTGATGTTTGTATATCAGGCGTAATAGTGTTGGAATGGTTCATTCTATTGCTTGTTATTGACATGATTGGTAGAGAAATGGCCACAGGCCAATATTGGTAAAGAGTGCGAGGGTACCAATTGAGGTTTTGCATGGACTATCTTGGACATGTGCCACATTTTTTGTGTTTAAGTTATAATTCTAAGCCATGGGGAAAAGATTGATGGTGAAGACATATAAAGCCTTAAATTATTTCGAGCTTGTGGAGCTATGTTGAGAATCCATGATTAGAGGTAAGTCTCTAGATGTATTGTTGTTGGCTCTTTGCTTTTTGAGATAAACAATTATAAGTACTCTAGATGGGAACCTTGAGCTACCATCTAGAGGAAGGAGATTGTACCCAATGTTGCATCGCATCATCTTTCTTCTTGGTTTGCCTTGTGTCTTTGGTTCATGATTTCTCTGCTCATAAATTTGTGGGTATGGTTGATTTCAGTTCATGATACAAATCTCCTATTAGTGATTGCCTCTCGGCACAGCAAGTAAGTGTTGATTGAAGCTCTTGTGTCATGAAACAGGCATCCAACTAGAACCTTATATTTGCTATGACCAGATAGGGCATGTGCTCCAACTCTGCATTGGCCTCTGCATGTGGCTGGGGTGGAGGCCTTGGCTGAAAAGAGGGAGGAGTAGAAATCCGTAGCAATAAGTCTAACTACTTGGGGATCTGTTTGGAGAACTCTGTGAGACTCCTGAAGCTGCCAGACACTGTCTTTGGCCCATGATGGAAGAGTGATTATTGCATCTTTCTTAATCTGGAGCCAAAAGGCCTCCCATGTGGTAATGATACCCTGCTCTCTGTTCAAGAAGGCAATGTTGCTCCTGGCATGCGACCGTAAGCCTCTCATGAACCTAGGGGTCCACGGGGTGCTTCTGCTCCTCTCTTTGTAAAGTAGACAGTTTCCATCTCAGTACCCTCTCTTGGAGAAGAACCGTCTGCTCCTCTTTTACATTGCCTGATAGTAGAGGTTGGTAGCGAGATGAAGAGCTGTGGTCAGGCCTAGCGAGTGGTTTCCAGCAGAGAAGGTCCTAGCTGCTCCACATGTCCACGATCGTCTCTGAATTCAAGTACAAAGACTCCGGTATACACTCTCATAGATGAAGCTGTTTGTATCAAGTCCCTGATGAGAAGAGCAGGAAGGTGGTTGGAAGCAGTGGTGCCTGCTGAAATGAGAGTGCAGGCTCCATGCCTAGTTGTCCATGTAGATAAACTTACTTGGATTCCATTAAGCATCATCGCTGAGATGATTGAAATGTATCTTCAAGAAATGTTAACTTCCTTCATTAGTACATGACAAATTATCTAAATTGAAACCTATGAAAGATCTGTAAATTATTACTATTATTATCCTATACTAGCAAAAGTTTCTATACTACTAATCCTTGATCGTGTTAATTTGGTATAGGTCCAAGCATTGTTATTGTCAAATTTATCAACATGTATACCATACCATACTAATATGACATTGAGGCAAATAACAAAGACAGCTTAGTTTTTTGAATCTTTCCCTTATAATGTGAGCAATCACAAATGGCATTAATTTGTGGCCAGCAGAAAATTACATGTACATCATTGTCTAATCACACTTCAGGTTGACTTAATCTCCATTCTAGCTAGTAACAATCCAACAAGTATAGAAAGTGCATACAAGATATTATCTATTGAAGCTGCAAGACATGGAATGGAAAGGAAAGTAGAAAAGCATGACTAGGCAAACATAAAGAAATGAATGAATGCTAGAAAGAAATGTACAGCCAAAGAAAAGTACTTACATGACCAAGAAAGGATTGAGGCTTGATTAATTTGACATGAGAAAGTACAATGCTTTTATAAGTGTCAAATGTATATGGGATAAGTCCCATAGTGACACGTGGCACTCTAGGATATAAAATAGTATAGTACTACTCTAGAACTCATAGAAACACACTAAAAGTCACTCAAATTGATTCCATTTCCTAACGCCTCCCCATGGAGGAAAGGTGAGGGACTACAGGAATGGAACCAAAGTCATGACGGTCATGAAAACTGTGCATGCCGGTCTAGAACTAGACACGGTTCCCACACAATCTCAGAGGCAAGTGAGCATGGCTCAGAGGCTAGTGAGCATAACATAGAAAGCTCATCTAGCACCAGAGGCTCATTATGCATGGATGCATGATCAACTCAGAGATCTACGAGACCAATGCACCAACAAATAGACCTATCAAAGCCAAAACATATGGCTCCCACAGTACCCCCTCCTGGCTCCAAAGACTAATGAGAAACATGGAGCCACACACCAAAAATAGAAAAGAAATACATCATTTTAGGAAGACTATCCAAGGCAGAGTACCTTTATTGACTCAACACACATGATTTATTGCATTCATTTTTGGAAAACACCCTAGGGCAGAGTACCTAAACACATCATGCTCAGAAAGCAAATGAATCATTATCTCCATCATCCTCTAGATGTTGGAGACAGACATGTCAGATTTGAGCAGTAAGAGCATGATCTTGTATCGGATGTTCATCTTCATCTACATCATCACTAGTGGTGGCAGATGCCACCCAACTGGCATGATCCTTCGATTGTTGTTGGGCAAGCTTCTGGTAGCACCTATCCTCCGTATGACCAAGCTTGTTGCAATATGTGCACTTGAACGATTTGAATGTCTTCTCTCGTGTTGGTGGAGGCGATGGCCTAGGTCTCCATTTGCTGGTGGAGGCAAGAGCCTGTGTAGTATCCGATGAGTCGGATGGAGATTCTTTGTTGCGGCGATCCTTTTCAAGAAGAAGAGACACCATATCTTCGAAGGTAGTCAATGCAATTCGAAGTACTTCAAGAGCATTCTCAAAGCGAGAGATCCCTTCCATACTCGTCATGAGGACAGCCATTTTGTCCTCGTCATCCGGGGGACACTTCAAGTTGGAGAGTTGTTGAACTAAAGATTGAATTTTTGCTATATGTGTACTCAAGGAATTGTACTCTTCCATTTTCAACTTATAAAATTGCATTTTCAAAAAAACCTTGGAGTTAGTGATTTTGTTACCAAAAATATTCTCGAGGCGTGCCCAAATCTCCTTGGCCGTTGACTTGAAGTCAATGTGATGAATCAAAGAATCATCTAGGCAAAGCTCGATGATTGCGATGGCTCTTGAGTTGTGTTGCTTCCAAATTTTGCGTGTTGGAGACTCCGTTGATGTAGCAATATCTTCATCATCTTCCATGGCATCCCAAACATTCTCCTTCATGAGGAGTTGGACCTTCATTTGCCATGTAGGGAATCCTTCCCCCGTGAACTTGTCCACTAGCAAGGAACTTGCAGATAGTAAACCCATTATGAATATACAAGCTTGTGAATGGCAGGTAGCTCTATAGGACAGCTAGAAGAGCTCGAATGTTTTCTGCTGTAGAACGGGCGGCGGGCGGCTGACAGTAGACGGAGTTGTTGCTGGTGTAATGGCGGGCAGAGAGGTGGCAGAATAACGAGTAGATCAGACGGCAGAGAATGGCAGGCAGAGAAGCAAGATGGCGGGCAGAATGGCAGACAGAGGCGCAGCAGGATGGCGGGCAGAGAGGCGGGTAGAATGGCGAGGGATGAAGTAGGCTGAGCAGAGGCAATGGAGCAGCACGAGCTTCAATCATCACGAACTGAACAGTCACCTTATTTTCTTGATGAAGCCATTGTTGGTGAGGCTCGGGTGGTGAAGGAGTTGAGCTCAAAGTGGAATAGAGAAAGCAGCCCTCCAAGGGGAATGAGGGAGAGAGGCTTCAATGTCCTCAACCACTTGGAAGTTAGCCTAGCTCTGATACCATATGAAGATGCAAGACATGGAATGGAAAGGAAAGTAGAAAAGCATGACTAGGTAAACATAAAGAACTGAATGAATGCTAGAAAGAAATGTACAACCAAAGAAAAGTACTTACATGACCAAGAAAGGATTGAGGCTTGATTAATTTGACATGAGAAAGTACAATGCCTTTATAGGACAGGCACACACACACTCTAAGTGTCAAACATATATGGGATAAGTCCCATAGTAACACGTGGCACTCTAGGATATAAAATAGTATAGTATTACTCTAGAACTCAATAGAAACACACTAAAAGTCACTCAAATTGACTCCATTTCCTAACATCTATAACCCTCCTTTAAGATATTATTGAATCTTTATCAACAATATTCATATATGCAATGTCACAAAGAAGTTTTTAAAGCTAAAAGTTATATTTTTCTAGAAAAAGCATTCATGTTTTCCCTCCAGCTTAGCAAGAATGTTATCATGTTTCACCTGATTTTCTTTCCCAATCACGCTTGGAAGTAACGGACAAACTTCCAAAAGTTTTCAAGTCAACCTTCCACCTAAGATTGGTAAATGGCCACCCATTCAACCAATTTGTCATCCCTTTCAACCGGCCGTGAATGCATTCACATTTTTCAATGACGAGTTGCAACAACTTTACCAAGACGTGCAACTTGAGAGCTCCACTACCCTTTTGGTTAGGGACTGAATGCTTATTGTCCTTCGTTCTAACTTCTCTCCACACCTTTTAGACATTCGTTTGTTGGGGAGAGGTTTCTTTCATATGGTCTTTGATTCCCTTAGAGGCGCAGTTGCAGTGCTTCAAGCTAGCATTTAGCACTTGGATCGAGGATGATCTTCCTCTCACCTTTCTCACTAGGGTTTGACCCAATGAATGAGGAAAGATGGGTCACTTCCTTATTTATCAGGTTCTTCTACCGTCTCTTGGCCACGATTGAAGCCTCTTTTGGTTTGGTGGTCAAGGTTGCCCTTCCTCCTAATTTTCCTTCTTCCATAACAGAGACAATCATGGTTGACAAGTCATGGCCGATAGGGTCCCAAGAGTTAGGGTCATTGTCGTTGACCCTAATATCTCTAATAATTATATCATGCTTCAGCGATAGATGGCTCTCTTTTTTAAGAGAGTTGAGATTACAAGTTGACAAGATCAGTCTGGGATTATAGGTTGACAAGATCGAGAGAGTTGAGATTACAGGTTGACAAGATCAGTCTGGGATTTGTAGCCTGTTTGGGCACTTTGCTAGAAATTAACTAAAGAAGAAAAAGAGGCACAAGAATTCTCATCGAACAAAAGGCTCCAACATCCCCTAGCACTCAACAACAGATTGTTTCATAGACCCCAACTTCCCCTTGACAAAGATGTGGTATAGAAGAACCAACTTTGTTGAAGGAAGTGCTCGAACCTCATTAAGCAAGCTGCAATATAGCTAGCTTTTGTTGTCAACACTTCTGGATAGATGACTCTATGTATTTAAAAGGTACTTTTCTTGAAAAAAAACTATATTTCAACTTGACCCACAAGAAGGAGAATAGTCAATGTAGATTACATACAGTCATAATTGGCTTGACCTTTACTATTGAATTGATGTTTATTTGCTTAAATTTTGTTTTCGTGAAACATAGAATCAACGAAGATTCTAAACACATTAAAGTATCCATGAAAAGTTGAGATGTCATCTCTAAGTTGGGAGACTTATTGCTTCATGTGTAGGAGTATATTGAAAGGTATTGTAATAGTGTAAATTTGTTATTAGCTAGAGAAGAGACCATCCTCATTGTAAAAAGAAAATAGAGAGAGGCATTTCATATGTAGTCACACTTTTGCTTATTTGACATCAACTATGGTTGTTAAGCCTAATCTATTTTTTTATAATGGAATATGGTAACTTACGGTACTAAATGTTTTGTCACAGGACATACAATCATGACCATCGGCTTATTACAACACAGGTCAGCAATCTATCCCTCCCAACTTTGGTACATGTTTTTTAAAGGGTACCTATAGGCACTGCATTTATAGAGTTTAGATTGAATCTTTGTGTCAATTCAAGATTTTACTACAGTGCAAACCTAAAAATGCATTGTTTTCATGAAAACAACTCCTCTTGATGTCCAAACATTTTAAATGTGGGAGATACTTGCAAAGATCCAGTTCATATTCACCATTGTATCTTTAAATCGTATTTATTACAAAGACAAGATAAGAGAGGATGATTTGCGATTTGCATAAATATTATTTGCTGACTAGCATGTTCAACTTGTACATGACACTTATCATGTAGGAAAACTGCAATTGATGAGTTGCAATTTAGACTTGATTGAATCTTACATTTTCAAAAATCAACAAAGGTCTTCCCCCCCATCAGTCCCCTTTCATGAAGATGCATACAATCACCAACTGGTCAAAGATACCATGCTCCTTGCAAAAACCTGCTTGCCCCTTGGCCCTCTTGTTATTAATAATCTTCAGCCAATTGGCTAATTTGACCATCCTAAAGAACTTAGCCATTTGCGACCTAGATGTTCCCGCCTTCTAAGAAACACTTGATCTAATTCTTGGTTCAATCTGCAAGAAACCATCATACATGACTGAGGTGAACATATCACAAATCCATGAGCTATTGAGCTACCCATTTGACATCTCCACATCACAATGATGCAAATCGACAACCTAGAAGGGGACATTTGCTAGACGAAATACCAAGGGTAAATGAAAATGCATGCCAAAAACAACTCATGCTATGTGCCTTTCCTTCCATTTCCATGTGCCTCTTGCCTTATAGGGCAATGCCTTCAAATTTTCAGTATTTGCAAGTGTCACACGATTCATTCATCCATTATAGAGGATGAGATTGAAATGCCAAGGAGCACTCATGCTATTTCATGGCCTCTCCATCTGCCCCTTCAGTGCACTTGCCTCATATGGAAATGCTTTCAATAGTACTTGCAATTGTCCATGGTTATCGTGTACATGTTTCACTCACCAGCATAGAGGATGAGATGGAAATGATAAATACATGCTAAAAACCACTGTTGCTATCTCATCACCTCTCCTTCCATTTCCATGTGCCCCTTTGGTGCAATTTCCTTATATGGAAATGCCTTCAATATTTCAGTACTCGCAAGTGTCCATGGCCATCATGTATATGATTCACTCATCCAAGTTTACAATGCCCAAAAGCTCGTCAAACTGGCTTCTAATAAAAAGCATTCATGGCATTCTAGGCAAGGAGAGTTAATAATGAAATGGGTGAATTTCCATGGAGGTGTTCCCTTTTAACTTTAATAATGGAGTTTTAAATTGATAGAATCATAGAAATGATATACAATCATTGAAATTGAAGTGAAAAAAAGAGTCTATGCATTTTCAGGCTGACTCCGCAGCATAGGTTTTAAGCTCCCTCAACTTGTGTTTAACGACAAAAAGGTCAAAAATGCGCACAAGAGAGCTGCCATAAAAGATTTAGCCTGGATCAACTCTCTTTTAAAATCTCTGTATCAGACTTAAAGAAAATTATCCTCTTTTCTTAGAAACTATGAGAAATCTGTCAAAGAGTAAAGAATCAGACAAAGAAAAGCATATTGTGAAATAGATCTTGAAATTGTTCCTGAATAAAAGGGTGTGATCGTAATCGAACACCAATGGAGACTAAAATATGGATTTTTTCTTTTCAGGGAGCAGAAATAGGAGAGACTCTTCAAATGTACATAAATCGCCTACAATATTGAGATTGTAGCATAGAAATATCCATCTCGATGGATCCACAATTTTACAGCTATTGGTCTCTCTCTCTCTCTCTCTCTCTCTCTCTCTCTCTCTCTCTCTCTCTCTCTCCATCCACACACATACATTTTCTTTTTGTAAAGAAACTTTGCTTTAAGAAGAATGTACATTTGTAGCTGTCCCAGAGTGAGACCACACACACACACACACTTTTTTTTTTGGGGTGAAACTATGAACATAATATTATGAAACAATCATTTTAGAAAAGAGCGGGACTCCAGAAAAGAGCCAATGCCCTATCCGTCAGAAATAGTAAAAGAAGCTTAATGCAAGAGACATCCAGATCCTCCTCTTGCAAGGCATCATCTAAGGACTGCCGCAATGAGAAGGATCTGCCACACACATACGCACACACACACACATGTGCGCCTCAGCTCCTCCTTGAAGCCGCAGGCATATTATAACAGCTGCCTCGAAGCACTGTATTCCCATGATTGGAATAATTATCCTCTAAATGCAGGCAATTTTGCATGCACTACAACATCTTCATGTGCTGAAATGAGCTATTCCACACCACCATATACTGAGATCCTTCTTCATTGCTGGTGCAGTTGCTTCACAAGGTACAATATCATCGAACTGCTCTAGAGCACATCAGCCAATTGCCACTCCAAATACCAACCAGATGAAGAAATGGTACCTGCTGCCGTTCTAGTGTACTCTACAAGCTTGATTTGCTTAACTTGTATATATCATGTGACTTGTGGTGATCACAAGGCATCTTGTACATATGCTATGCTTCAATTAAGCAACTCCAATTGGCCCCCTCTCTCTCCCCCCCCCCCCGCCCCCCTCTCTCTCTCCCCACCTCTCTCCCCCATTCTTTGCAATGTTAGGTAGTTTCCGGAAGTTAGTATGTAGTGATACTAGGACTCATTGAGCAGGGTTTCATAACATGCATAGTATATTTTTGGTTTTGCTTTCGTGGAAAACAAGCTCCCTCAAAGATAAGACTTTAGCCTTTTCTTTTTGTGTGCCTTGCATAAGATTAAGGTTGATAACTAACACCCTTCTATTATCCAATATTCTTCAATCTTTGTACTATTTCTTGTTCCCTAGGCTCTTTGGCACAAGATGCCCTTGCTAAAGGTTTTGGGATTATATGTACAAGGAATGCTTTGAAATCATTTGACCAATATTTCTTCTATGGCATGTCTAATATGGGATGATGGTCAAGGTACCAATGCTAATCTCACAAGCTATCATAGAAGGAATGGCACGTTCTATTTTCCATCCCTTCTTGTAAATATGGCATTGTTTCTTCCTTCCTTTCTTTTCTAGTCTATCTCCACCTCTCTTATGGTGCAAGGCTTGCCTATCAAGCACACAATGATTTATACATGTTTGAAGGGAATGGTGACCCTCTATTGATCCCATAGAGGGCCGCATGTCTACTTGAAGTGGCAAGCCACTCCTTGAAGCACGCACATGGATGTGAACCTCATGGACCATTCTTGCAGTATGTATGACTCAATATAGTTGTTGCAAGTGTCACCCATATAAAATTATTTGTTGCAAGTGTCACCCATCAGAGGGATGGAGGCTGCCATTATCACCCTAACACCTCCATGGCCACACACCACTAGAGGATAAACGGCAGCACTTTCTTTCTAATGCAATTACCACCACGGCAATACATTGTCCTAGTACATGGGCCTCCCACACAAGAAATTGTTAGCCATTGCACCACCCTATGAGCAGAGCCAAGAACGTGCTGCCATGACACATGCATAACCTTTTAATTGAGAATTTCCCAAGGGCAATCACTCCCATGATGTCCATCATAGCAAAAAGTGTGTATTCCAAATTTCATTTTGTAGTCCATGTGCTAGGGATCCTACTGCGTAACCCACTTCACCACCCAAGGTTTGTCTCCCCAAAGCGTGTAAAGGGGGTATGGACCCCACAACCTAGTATAGTTCCACAATCCTTATGTAGGATCACTCCATTTCATGTGTCATGGATGAGAAAAGTGGAGCCCATCACCTTCCCAAGAAAGATTAAATGACATGTTGCATGCAAGGGATTTAATAGAAACAATCCACAAGCACTTTGGAAAGTTAAAATGCAAGAGCAAAGCTATTTCTTAATGCATGGTTCAATGAGGACTACAAGAGAAGGACAAGGTGGAAAAATGCCAAAGTAAATGAAAACTCAGAAAAAGTGCAAGAATACAACAAATTGTGAGAAACAAAAGAATATCTTTTAGAAAACAACAAGAGCAATCATGTGACCTTTTGCTGAAGCACCCGAGGACATTTTTAAAAAACTACATGACCAAAAGTTTGAAGCTAGGACAATGAGTGGGAGGATATGAAACGATTTGTAAGACTATTGAGAGGAGATGGAGGAAACAAGCACTCAGTCTTTGTACTTCTTTAGAACAGAGGTGGATAAAGATATCAAACATCAGAAAAATGGAAGAGCATGTGACCACCTCACTCTAGGAGCTGATATGATTGAATAAGGATAAAAAACTTTAACCACATCAAAGACAACATGTCTTCTAGGGATGGAAGAACAATTTTCGTGCAACTGGCAATGTAAAACAATAAGGACACTACACAAGGGAGGTAATTAAAAAAAGGCAAAAAACTATAAGAAGTTTGATCATGGTAAGAAGTTTGATGGCCAAGATATTTGAGACAATTTTAAAGCAAAACTTAAGCAAGTGGACAAACAAAAATAATTTTGAGAGTTCTATTGTGCAGGATTCAAAACCAAAGCACTCAAAAATCGATCACACAGTTACCATGAGATCAATGATAGCTAGTATGTATTCTTGAGGTTCTCTTTACGGCTTAAGGTGAACCCAATATTATAGTCCTACATGAGGTTGTCTCTATAGCTGGTATGTATTCCTAAGGTTCTCTTTATAATTTAAGGTGAACAAAATATTGTAGTCATAGAATACATGCTAGCCATGAAGAGAACCTTAGGAAGGTGAAAAAATATTGCAGAAAAGGAAACTCTATTTTATGTTCCTTTATAAATTTCAAGAAATCATTTGACATAGTGCCAAGACAAAGCTATGAGAGAGAATGGTAACTTTTGAAGTGTAAGAGTATATAAGAGAAGAAATTTTAGATTATATGAAAAGGTTAAGGCTGAGTTGGCAAGATGCATGGGAGATAGTAAGATTGGGATGAGACAAGGCTCACTATGCTTAACCTTGTTAGGGATACCCATAGGTGAGCCTAAGACTTGATGAGGAGGACTCATCCATAGCTTCACGTGCCCTTATTCTACTACAGCATGCAAATGATCTAGTGTTACTTGCGAATAATAAGTCTAATCTCCAAAGATGTTGAGAAGATCAAACTTTGTTAGGCTCAATAAAATGCAGTGGTGGGAGGATTGGATGAGCACGTGACGATTGCATGCATGCATGGCTGATATTTTGAGGGGATGCTGATTAAGTTAGCTGGATCACTTTGGTGGTTTGTGGTCCTTCATTTGAGGCGAGATCTGCTCTATGACTATCGGCTAGCTTCACGCTTCATCTGTTACGCTCTAGCCGAGGTAGCATGACCTCGGAAGAATCAGTCGACATTTCCCTTAAAGGATCTATCTCTGTAATATATGTGTTTGCGCTTCATGTAAATGATCGGGAGGGATTTAATGTCAAGGTCCTAGGTGAGGGTTGATAGCACCAGACTAGGTAGATCTAAGGCCAAGGGCCTAGTGCAAAGATTGTGCCTAGGGGCAAAGGATTTAATGCATCCCAAGAGAGGGGTGGAATGTTGCTTTTGAAAGACCCTATATGGATGACATGTGGCATCTAGATCTATCTAGGGAATTGGGGCTTGCTGAGGCTAGAGAGAGAAGAGAAGGGAATTATTCACGTGAAAAATTTTGAACGAAGATCTCTGTCTGCTTGTTAGCTTCAGTGAGATATGGCTGGGAGGATATACATGGTGCTACTCCCGTGATACGAAAGAGAGAACTAGATTAATGTGTGTGATAATTGGTATCAGAGCTTGTGGAGAGAGCAGGGACAAGTGACGTACAGAAGAAAGGTCGGGTTCATGGGCTTGGTGGTGAGTCGTCCAACGGTGGCCTACACAACGGCGTCGAAGAGAAAGACTGTGACAGCTTGTAGCCTCATGTAGGTGGTGAGATGATGCGCTGATCGCAAGGAAGCTCCGCAACGAAGTTGCTGACGAGGTCCATGATAGATGGCGCTCCCGTAAGGTGATTTGACGAAACGAGGTAGATGAAGAGTGCCGAAGGGTCCTGCTACTCGTGACCTCCATGCGACGGACTCATTCGACGAATAGCAGAGGCGTGTTGACTGTTTCGTGGCTGGAGTTTGGGGGTCCCGTATGGCAGCGACGACAACGGGTCTGGAGTATAGGTGGAGCGGTTGGTAACACGCAGGCGTTGAAGCTGCTGTTGGAGCGGAAGGTTCCGGTAAGGTCCTGCGACAGATGTACTTTGTGGCTGACCAGATCGATAGGAAGCCCAAGGGAAGGTGCTGGAACGGACAGCAGAAATTCGGTAAAGCTGACGCAGAATAGCAGAGGTCTAGACGGGATTGGTGCACGTAAGTGGTGACCTGGGGTGCAGAGACAACGCTGATAGCGTGGAGCGCTAGTCAACGGACAACTATCCCACATAGTCCGAAATTGGCCAGCGAGCGTGGAAACGGTGATTGCAGACTATTGGCGGGATCTGCATGGAATTAGAAGGGCTGTGACGAAACCGTTCTTGACCAGGGAGCTTTCTTTGATCTCCATTAGTTTCATGTTGTTTTTTTCCTCCTTGACTTAGTCGGGTGATGCTCTATTTTCGTAGATAGGATCTCGTGATTGATTAGCCTGTATGAGGCTTTAATGCTGTAGCAGGGATGGATTATGCCAGTGTGCTTCAGTCAGAGTCAGTTTGCAGGAGTTTCCCTAGTATAGGGAAAAGCGCTATTTGGGTTATGCATATATCGAATGCCTAGTCAATGTGCATGTGGGATTGCAGGAATTCTCTAGTATAGGGAATTGTGCTAGATTGTTAGTACACTGAATTGGGTCAGCTTGTAAATACAGTTTTCTAGTGGTGTTAAAAAAACAAACAAACAAACAAAACAAAACAAAACACCCATTGAACGGAATGGAAGCAGAAGAAGAGGAGAGACCCTGGTGAATCAGGAGTCCAGCCGACCCAGCAGGGATCGCGCCCAGTAGCTCACACTTTATCTGGCTGGAGGATGCCTTGCAATAGTTGTTAGCGCAGCAATTACAGGCCAATGCAGGGCAGTCCGAACTTAGGAGAGCGATACAGAGTATGTCTGCCAGACCTTTTCGAGAAGAGAAGGGAAAGGCTCCAATGGAACTGGAGTCTAGTGTCCATACGGTCGAGCCTAGGAAGGCTAAAGTGCCAAATATTGCCAATTACAGACCGGAAAAGTATTCTGGTCGGATGAACGACCGTAGCTCCGATGTCATTGAGACCTAGTTACACAAATGGGACGAGGCGTTCGCCATTTGTGAAATCAGAAATGACATCAAAAAGATCCGCGAGGCCACCCACATGTTTAGTGAGGCAGCGGATCAGTGGTGGATTAAACAACAAAAAGATGGTATAGCATCCACTACCTAGGAGGGGTTTAAAAGAGAGTTTAGGAAACACTTCTTACCTCCTGACGAAGCATCCCAAGCTTGGGATCACTATAGGAACCTTCGTCAGAGAAATTTATCAGTGGCAGAATACACTGATAAGTTTCGAGAGAGTGTAATGAAGGTTGACGAACCCCTGCCTCAATCAATCCAAGTGAAAGATTTCATATTTGGATTGAATGATCGAATAAAAATGGAAGTTCGGGCTAAGTACGCGAACACGTTAGATGATGCAATAGCTATAGCCCTGAACTACGAGGATGCCAAGGGCAGCAAGCCAAGTGGGTTTGCACAGGTCGGAACCCAGTATGGGTATCCGAAGAAATCTGCGTTTAAGAAGAAGTGGGCTAGTAGAGGGAGTGGTTCGCAGCCGAGTGGTCAAGCCAAGCAGGCGAGACCGGCTGAAACTCCTAAACCAAGTACCACCATTGGAGTGAAGAGGAAAGTAACCCCAATGGCAGCCCGGGCTTGGTCTAAGTCTCCCTTGAACCCAGAACAAAGGGAAAAAGCGAGGAGAGAAGGCTTATGCTTTGGTTGCCTTCAACCTCACCAGTGGAAGGATTGTCCACGTAACAAAGATCGTCGGATGGCTGAGATGGTGATCTCAGAGTGCGACGTGGAGATGCAGGGAAGTCCCAGAGCGGAAGAGATGCAGATTCAGCTAGCGGGATCTTCTCAGAGGTTAGTACCTTGTTTGTTATGTGTGTCTGTTGCTAAGTTAGTGACGAGTGCACCTGATAACATCCTATCTAAGCCCGCAGCAACGGGATATACGGCCTTTAATGATACGGAGTTAATTAAAATGAAAGGGCAAGTGGCCAATCATGATGTCATTGTGTTGTTTGACTGAGCGTCAACTCACAATGTGATTAACTCCAAGCTCGTGAAGAGGCTGAAATTAAAGACAAGTCCATCTGACTATGCGTATACAGTCAGGATGGCAGATGGGAGTTCAACTGAAGTATGGGACCAAAGGGTTACCCAGTTGGAGCTTCGTATTCAGGACTATGCTGAGAAGCTTGATTTTGAAATGACCAAGCTTGCTCGTGCAGATATAGCCCTGGGTATGGCGTGGCATTCTAAGAAGAATCCAGCCATTGATTGGAAAAAGCACGTATATCAATTCAAGATGAATGATGTGCTTTATGTCTTGCGAGGTGAGAAAGATATACCTCAGGGACCGTTGGTTTCCGTCATGGAAATCCGAAAAGCTCAAGTAGAGTTTTTATTCCTTTGCACAGCATCGGTAGAGCCGGTTGATGATTCTTCGGCTAGCACTGATGTTGCGCAAAGTGGTGAGATGGCCAAGCTGGCTAATCTTATAACAAAGGAGTTCTCTGAATGTTTTAGGGATGAACTACCTTATGGGTTACCTCCAAAGCGGAAAGTTCAACATAAGATTGAACTGATCCCGGGGGCAGAACCTGTAAATAGACCTCCCTATAGAATGAGTTTTACTGAAGAGGCGGAGGTGCGTAGACAACTGGAAGAATACCTCAAGTTGGGGCAGATTCAACCAAGTTTCTCACCTTTTGCTTCGCCAGTGATATTAAAGAAGAAAAAGGATGATACGTTTCGCCTCTGTATAGATTACAGAGCATTGAATAATATCACTGTTAAGCACAGGTATCCGATGGCTCGGATTGATGATTTGCTAGATGCATTACATGGAGCCGTGATTTTCAGTAAGATAGATCTTAAGTGCGGCTACCATCAAATCCGGATTAGAGCCGAGGATATGCATAAAACCGCTTTCAGAAGCAGGTTTGGTCATTATGAGTTTTTGGTAATGCCCTTCGGACTTACCAATGCTCCAGCGACATTCGTCATGCTTATGAACGATTTACTACGTCCGTATATCGGAAAGTTTGTAGTATATTTTATTGACGATATCTTGATATTCAGTAAAAGTCTTACTGAGCATCGTGAACACTTAAGAGTAGTGTTAAGTACTTTGAGGAAAGCCAGTCTTTATGTAAATAAAAAGAAAACTATACTGTGTATGGTTAGGCTTGAATATTTAGGATTCATAATTACTCCACAGGGGGTAGAAATGGATCCAAAGAAAGTGGCTGCGATACTAACTTGGCCAATCCCTCAGAGTCTGACCGCGTTGCGATCATTCTTGGGATTTGTCCAGTTTTATAGAAGGCATATCAAAGGATATTCCGGAATAGTATCGCCATTGACTGATCTGACCTCAGATAAAGTACCTTTTATTTGGGGACAGAATCAACAAGAAAGTTTTAACACCATAAAACAAGCTGTGGTCACAGGACCGGTGTTAAAAATAGTTGATCCCCAGAAACCGTTGTTCCTAGAAACCGATGCAAGTGGCATTGCGGTAGGAGCAGTTCTCCTTCAAGAGGGAAGGCCAGTAGCCTTTGAAAGCAAGAAGCTTTCTCCCTCTCAAAGGAATTGGCCAACTCATGAATTGGAGTTGTATGCTGTTATCCATGCTTTGAAAACATGGAGGCATTATTTGTATGGTTCAGAGTTTTATGTGGATGTGGATCATGATACTCTGAAACATTTTTGTAAACAGCCTGACTTGAGGGGCCGCTAAGCTAGGTGGGCAGAGCTCATGCAGGAATTTAATCTAACTATTCGGTACTGAAGAGGAAAAGACAATAAGGTTGTTGATGCGTTGTCTCGCATTGTGCACAACCTGAGTTTCACAGTATTAGAGAGTGCTCTAATGACCAAGATAAAAGAAACTCAAAAAGTGGACGAGTTTGTCCAGAGCTTGTGGCCTAAAGCTCATGTGTTAAAACCTGGGGAAAGTGAAAAGGATGACCTGGCATCCAGAAAAGGCCAAACTTATGCAAGATATACCATAAGGGATGGTATGCTAGTTAAAAATGGCAAGGTTGTAGTACCTAGTTAGAATGATCTCAGGCAGAGAGTCATTCGACAATGCCATGATAGCCCGTGTGCGGGACATCCAGGAGTCGAGAAGACATATGATCTCGTGAAGCGAGATTTCTTTTGGCCAAAGATGAAAAAGCATATTCATGAATATGTGACACGGTGTTTCTCGTGTCAGGTAAGTAAGGCCGAGCGGGTGAAGCCACCCGGACTTTTACAGCCCTTGGAAATACCACTAAGTAAGTGGGAGAGCATTTCCATGGACTTTATTGTAGGGCTGCCTACGATGCAAGGAGGGTATGATTCTATCCTTGTGGTGGTTGATCGTCTAACCAAGATCGCTCACTTCATTCTCACTAGAGAGTCTATTAGTGCCCCGCAAGTGGCGGATTTGTTCATTAGACATATATTTCGTCTGCATGGATTGCCTAGATCCATAGTGTCAGACAGAGATGTCAGGTTTACCCGTCATTTTTGGACGGCGGTATTTGAGACACTAAGGACTGAGTTGGGAATGAGTAGTGGGTATCATCTTGAGACGGATGGTCAGACGGAGAGAGTCAACCAAACTTTAGAGGATATGCTGAGGGCATGTGTGTCATTGAGGCAACATACGTGGGACAAGTGGTTGCCATTGTTGGAGTTTGCCTACAATGATAGAAAACATTCCATTACCGGGTTCAGTCCGTTTGAGCTGAACTATGGTTATAGACCAGCCAATCCAACTATAGTTGGAGTACCTCAGAAAGTGCCTAGTGCCGCGAACTTTGTGGTTCAGATGCAGGAGATGCTAGCACTTGCGAGAGCTAATATCCGCCAGGCTATGGATAGAGCCAAGGTGTATGCGGATGAAAACCGGTCTATAAGGGTATTTAAGGAAGGAGAAAAAGTTTTTCTCAGAGCTCCTTCGCACTCGAAGTCGTTGACTTCAGGAGAGTGTGCTAAGTTATCACCTCGATACTGTGGGCCGTGGTTAATTCTAAAGAGACTAGGCAGTGTAGCCTATAAATTAGAATTGCCACAGGGGTGTAAGGTGCACCCGTTTTTTCATGTTTCGCGCTTAAAGAAATTTTTACATACAGGTGACTCACTAATCGAAGGTGTGGTTTTGTTTTAGGAGATAGAGGATATTGCAAGGCGCGAACCAACAAGGATCCTGGACCGAGGAACAATGCAAATACAAAATCGGAAGATACCCACGGTGTTGGTTGCATGGCACGGTCAGCCTCTATCCGAAGCTACCTGGGAATCCGTATATCAGTTGCGGAGTGTTCCCAGACTTTATCATTGAGGACGCTGATGTCTGAAGAGGGAAGGATTGTTACACTCTAGCCGAGGTAGCATGACCTCGGAAGAATCAGTCGACATTTCCCTTAAAGGATCTATCTCTGTAATATATGTGTTTGCGCTTCATGTAAATGATCGGGAGGGATTTAATGTCAAGGTCCTAGGTGAGGGCTGATAGCACCAGACTAGGTAGATCTAAGGCCAAGGGCCTAATGCAAAGATTGTGCCTAGGGGCAAAGGATTTAATGCATCCCAAGGGAGGGGTGGAATGTTGCTTTTGAAAGGCCCTATATGGATGACATGTGGCATCTAGATCTATCTAGGGAATTGGGGCTTGCTGAGGCTAGAGAGAGAAGAGAAGGGAATTATTCACGTGAAAATTTTTGAACGAAGATCTCTGTCTGCTTGTTAGCTTCAGCGAGATATGGCTGGGAGGATATACATGGTGCTACTCCCGTGATACGAAAGAGAGAACTAGATCAATGTGTGTGATATCATCAACCTGTGGCTGGCTACTAGCTTCTATATTTACTTGTTGATTGTTATGGCTCGATGACCGTGTGGGTATCAGATCAGTTTATTTGCCATATAACCCTCCAATAAGACCTGCAGTTCTGAGGAGGCTTAGCTATGCAGTTTCTATCAGATTTATCTTTCTAACAGATCTCAATTCTAGTCCTTTACATGATGGCAACTCTCTCTTTCTTTGCTTTATTATGCTTCTAAGGTTTATTTACTACATGGATTAGATTATGAATCAGTGTTATTGTATCAGTGCCACTTTAACGGATCCTATGCATGAAGGCTCAACAAAAGTTGAGAAGTTTACCAGCTCAAACTTTCCTGCATGGCATCTCGCGCTCTAATGGAGAAAGGCTTGTGGTCTGGCGTTGTTGGACCTGAGAAAAATCCCGGGCAACAACCAGGGCTCAGAGAAGGTCTCACAGTGGGAAGAGAGCTCTTGGAATTCTTGGTAGAGCTCTTGGAAGTAAGTGTAACCATCATCTTGACTTGTCAAAGCTTGCAAGGGAGAATTGCATTACAACTGACAGTCTGTTTAGGTCAAGATTAAAGGATTCTAAAGTTAAGCTCAAGCAAGAGTTTTTTGGCTTAAAGATGTCTAAGAGCAATTCAAATGCTAGTATTGCAAGAAGCCAGGTCATAAAGAAGACTATTGTTTTAACAAGAAAAATGATGCTGAAAGAAGAACATTGCCAATCCCATGACAAACAAATATGATGGACTCTGTATCGTAGAACCTGACAAATGTGATGATGACTGCACTTTCTAAACAAGTCTGATTCTCAGTAGTATAGGCTATGTGTTTTGGTGTCAATCTTGACCATGTTTAGCTCTTCATGTTTCAGCAAAAGAGATTGTTGTTTACTGAGTTAAAGTCTTTTGTTTGAGATTCTCTCTGTTGAGGGTGATTTCTTTAAGGCTCCTACTCATTATTTTTTGTAAAGGAGAACATTGCCAATCCCATGACAAACAAATATGGACTCTGTATCGTAGAACCGGACACATGTGATGATGACTGCACTTTCTAAACAAGTCTGATTCTCAGTAGTATAGGTTATGTGTTTTGGTGTCAATCTTCACCATGTTTAGCTCTTCATGTTTCGGCAAAAGAGATTGTTGTTTACTGAGTTAAAGTCTTTTGTTTGAGACTCCCTCTCTTGAGGGTGATTTCTTTAAGGCTCCTACTCATTATTTTTTGTAAAGTGAGACTCTTCGTTTTGAGTCTCAACTATTTTTTGGGAAGCGTCTTTTCAATCAGTTTGTCTGCTAGCCCCTATATGCTTTTTTTTTTTTTTTCAAAAAAGAGACTTCTATTAAGTAAGAAAGGAACTCGCTAGAGCAAGCTCTGAGCGAAAATACAACATCATGAAATCATGAGGATAAATAAAACCCCCTCAAAGTGAGGTGGAAAGCAACCAAGGCTGAGGCTGAAAGTGCCACCTCAACCCTGTAGGAGTCTCAGAGAAGAAAGGAGAGTCCTTCCATTCCCTGAAGAAAGAAGTCCTCCTAGCTGAGGCTGCATGGGAGTCTCCCTATATACTCATCCATATGGCCATCAAAGTATGTACGGTGTCTGTCCAGATACTAGCTAAAGTGTGCGAGGGATGAACCTGAGTACCATCCATAGCCTCTGTACATCTGGCCCTCCAAATATGCCAAGATGCTATGCTCACTAAAATCTCCCAAGAAGTATCCACCGAGGCATGTACATCTGTAAAAGGAAGGTGTGGTACCACATCCAACGAACAGGACTCAATCTGATGACGTCGAACCAAAATGGCCTGAGAGAAGTCAAGTCTCTCATAGAATACCTGAGGCCCTGTAAGAGAAAGCCAAGCCACTGAGCCTATATGCAGTTTGAAGGGGGGGTGTTGAGAAAACTTTGTTAGGGTCAATAAAATGCACATGGCAATTGCATGCATGCAGTGGAGTTGGAAGAGCACGTGGCAATTGCATGCATGCATGGCTAATATTTTGAGGGGACGTCGACTAAGTTAGCTGGACTTGGTGGTTTGTTATTTTTCATTTGAGGCGAGATCTTCTCTGTGACTATGAGTTGGCTTCACGCTTCATTAGCCTGTGGCTGGCTACTAGGTTCTATACTCTACTTGTTGGGTGTTATCGCTCGATGCTGGTATGAGTATCAGATCAGTAGTTTTGCCATGTACCCCTCCAACAAGACCCATAGGTCTTTGGAGGCTTAGTTATGGAGTTTCTATCACATTTATCTTTCTAATAGATCTCAGTTCTAGTCCTTTACGTGTTATGCTCTAGCCGAGATAGCATGACCTCGGAAAGATCGGTGGACATTTTCTCTTAGATGACCGACTTTTGTAATATTTTATGTGCGTAAATAAAATGGTCAAGGGAAGTAACTGCCAAGGTCCTAGGTGAGGGTGTATTGGCATCAACTAGGTGGTTCTGAGTGCTCAGGCCTAGGTGCACCTAAATGTGTAAAAATGCCAAGGGGCAAATGTTTTAATTGTGCCCCAAGGGAGGGGTAAATGGTGTACCAAGCTAAAGGTCTAGAATGATGACATGTGGCAGAGGGAACCATCTAGGGAACTGAGGGCTTGTGGATAGGCATGAAGGAAATAAAGTTACGTATCTTTGTGAGCATGCTATCCATGAGATAGGCTGGGAGGATATTCGGGATGCCAGCGCGTGTGAATTTCGTTTGTGAATCGGTGGAAAAAATTAGAGAGATTAGTCAGGGAATGTGTCATTTGGTATCAGAGCACAGAACATCTGGGAGCGTGGATGAACGAGTTGCATAGAAGGGACAAGCTGTCTACGTGAATCCGTTGGTTTACGGTCAGCTTGGAGCCAGGGAACGATGGCGCGTGACACTGAAGTTAGGGGCAGGCCCTTCGACACGATGAGCGGTGTTGGGTGAAACACCTGTGAAATCAGCGTGGCTCAGGTGGACGAGGGGATTCATGCGAGAGTTATAGAAGCAAGGCTTCAGCGCAGGATTACACTGTGGATAGTCACGCACGTCATCGCAAGCGTGAGGAACTTGTGGAGGACCTTCTCCTTGAATAAGCTCAGAAGGTTATATCAGAAGAAATAATTAATGACCGTCGGCACCACTCAGCGTGAGGAAAGCTAGAAAAAAAAGCACATTGATGTCACGGAGTGAATGAAGACGACGAATGAGGATTTCAATTATGCCAGAGCCACAAAATTGCGATGAATAGCGTCTGTTGCTTAAGAACAACACTATCAAGCTTGGGAAACCTTCACCGGCTGCGGAGATTTTTCCGGTAAGGACGTGCAAGGAGAAAACGTGCGCCACGTTTTCGGAAACAATTATCGAAAAGACCTCAGTAGCAAGCTATGCAAAGCGCAAATGTGGGTAGAGAGAGTGGTAAAAGCAAGGGGCAACAAACGTATTCCTTGCCTGGCTATAGCTTATTACTTCTCTCGGAAGCTGGGCCAAAAGATGCTTGTAAAACTCAGATCTTGCGAAGGCTCAAGTAGGCGGTAGCGATGCAAGGATGCAGAAGATTTTCAGATTTGACGATTTTACCTATCAGGTGCTTGCAGTGGGACCCAGGAGAGTGGGAATGGATAGATCATGGGCACCGAGAGAGGGGGATTCCCTTCTTTCGTTTCACCGTTGGTAATGCCAGGAGGTTTCAGCTGAACAATAGGGGTTGGATTCCCTCCAGAGCCCCCCATTGGGAAAGCTTCTTCATCACCGCAGACTTGCATAGAAATTTCTGGAGGAGGCTCTGGAAATCCCTCAGAAATAGAAAGATCACTCTTTTCTTTTGGCTTTCTATTCATGGAGGGATTGCAGTGAACCTGTGGAGATTACGATTTGGGGCTGATCCCACTTGTCCTCGATGCCATTCTGCAGAGGAGTCAGTGCGACATTGCCTTTGGGACTGCAGTCAGGCGAGGACTGTTTGGAAAGGGGTTGCTCGGATACTCAGCATCTTTCACACTTCCCCTTTCTTCATGACTTGGGGCTTGGTCGCATGGTTATCTATTACCGGGCCCCAGGTGTTTTATGAGGGTGAGCCGTCTTCTTGGGCACTCTCGGTCTGCCGGCAGGTGATAGAGCCCTGCTCTCTACAGGATGTACCACTTACTCCCTTCAGAGCTTCTCATGTTTCAGTGGACACCTCTTGGGAGATTTTGGCTAGTATTTCCTCTTGGCACATTTGGAGAGCCAGATGTAGTGAGGCCTTGGATGGCACCCAGATACACCCATTACAGGTGTTCACGAGTATTTGGTCTGACACGGTTCACACTTTGATAGCCATATAGGCTAGCATGCAGGGCCCTTCACGGGCAGCCTCTTCTAGAACGACTATATTTCTTCGAGTTGGGAGAGGTTCTCCCTTTTTCTCGGAGGTTTCTACCGGATTGAGATGGCACTATCAGCCTCAATCCTTTCTTTTTGGCTCTTGAGCTTGTCGTGCATTGCATGATGTATCCCGTATGGAGCTTGCTCTAACGGTTTTTCTTTAATACTTAATAGAAGTCTCTTTTTGCCCAAAAAAAAAAAGATGAAAAAGCATATTCATGAATATGTGACATGTTGTTTTTCGTGTCAGGTAAGTAAGGCAGAACGGGTGAAGCCACTCGGCCTTTTACAGCCCTTGGAGATACCACTAAGTGGGAGAGCATTTCCATGGACTTTATTGTAGGACTGCCTACGACACAAGGTGGATATGATTCTATCCTTGTGGTGGTTGATCGTCTTACCAAGACGGCTCACTTCATTCCAACTAGAGAATCTGTTAGTGTCCCGCAAGTGGCGGATTTGTTTATTAGACATATATTTCTTCTACATGGATTACCCAAATCCATAGTGTCAGACAGAGATGTCAAATTTACCGGTCATTTTTGGACTGCGGTATTTGAGACACTAAGGACTGAGTTGGGAATGAGTCATTGAGGCAACATACATGGGACAAGTGGTTGCCATTGTTGGAGTTTGCCTGCAATGATAGAAAACATTCCTCTACAGGGTTCAGTCCGTTTGAGCTGAACTATGGTTATAGACTAGCGAATCCAACTATAGTTGGAACACCTCAGAAAGTGCCTAGTGCCGCGAAGTTTGTGGTTCAGATGCGGGAGATGCTAGCACTTGCCAGAGCTAACATCCACCAAGCTATGGACAGAGCTAAGGCGTATGCGGATGAAAACCGATCCAATAGAGAATTTAAGGAAGGAGAAAGAGTTTTTCTCAGAGTTCCTTCGCACTCTAAGTCTTTGACTGCAGGAGAGTGTGCTAAGTTATCACCTCGATATTATGGGCCATGGTTAATTCTAAAAAGAATAGTCAAGGTAGCCTATAAATTAGAATTACCACTGGGGTGTAAGGTGCACCCAGTGTTTCATGTTTCTCGTTTAAAGAAATTTTTTGCATACAGGTGACTCACTAATCGAAGGTGTTGTTTTGTTTAAGGAGATAGAGGATAATGCAAGACGCAAACCAACAAGAATCCTGGACCGAGGAACAATGCAAGTGCGCAATCGGAAGATACCCACGGTGTTGGCTGCATGGCATGTTTAGGTATATACCCTTGTGCATGTTTGACATTGAGAGATGGTTTGACTTTGATCAGTCCAAGGGACCAGAGACCTTTGTAAAGGTGAAGGACAGCTGGGAATCCGTATACCAGTTACGGAGAGTGTTCCCAGATTTCATCATCGAGGACGCTGATGCTTGAAGAGGGAAGGAATGTTATGCTCTAGCCGAGATAGCATGACCTCGGAAAGATCGGTGGGCATTTTCTCTTAGATGACCGACTTTTGTAATATTTTATGTGCGTAAATAAAATGGTCAAGGGAAGTAACTGCCAAGGTCCTAGGTGAGGGTGTATTGGCATCGACTAGGTGGTTCTGAGTGCTCAGGCCTAGGTGCACCTAAATGTGTAAAAATGCCAAGGGCAAATGTTTTAATTGTGCCCTAAGAGAGGGGTAAATGGTATACCAAGCTAAAGGTCTAGAATGATAACATGTGGCAGAGGGAACCATCTAGGGAACTGAGGGCTTGTGGATAGGCATGAAGGAAATAAAGTTACGTATCTTTGTGAGCATGCTATCCATGAGATAGGCTGGGAGGATATTCGAGATGCCAGCGCCTATGAATTTCGTCTGTGAATCGGTGGAAAAAATTAGAGAGATTAGTCAGGGAATGTGTCATTACGTTATGGCGACTCTCTCTTTCTTTGCTTTGTTATGTTTCTGAGGTTTCTTTACTGCATGCATTAGGTTATGAATTCATGCCAACAAAAGACACTTGAATGCACTCAGTGATTCTACAAGTTCTCAAAGATCGAGGTGAACCTAGACTAATCTAAAGGGAATTCAAGAGGAAGATGGGGATCTTTTCCTCTTCTTTTTTGCAAGAAGATGAACTTCTACTAAGTATGGCTAAAATACATGAATTCGGGACAAAATCTTGTGAAAATCCTCAAATAAATTAAGTAGACTTGAAGTGAGGCTGGCATAGCCAGTCTAGAGAGTGGAGCCGCCATGAAGACGCTATGGCTATGAGTGTGAAGAATAAACCATGTCTCACTAAAGCCATCTTATGGCCAGTACTACGTGTGAAGAACCTTGGACTTTGCTCCAAGTGGCTATGAGGGTGTGTCTGACATCCTGCTAGATCACGCCAATTGATTGGAGGCAAACTTTTGGGTCCCGTCTAGGGCCTCAACACATCTGGGTCTCCAAATCTATCATGTGGTGATGACTTGCCGCCAAGCTAAATCTATGGGGTCATCTAATGTCTGTGCAAAGAGGGTGGCAATACATCTAAGTTGGTGCGTCATCTTGGTTATCCTCTCAGGTGGACAGTTTCTCAGTGCCAACATATGGAATGGGTACTTGAAAAGTTGAAGTTGGCTAAATGGCTATTTCGTGTTCGCCTGTGCATAGTTCAGTCGATCCTGGTTGCTTACATACAGTTCTATCTGCCTTTGATGATGTTTTCAAAGCAAGACATTTCAGTTTTTATGTCTTCTATCATGGAACTTTATTGGCAATCCTATTATGACGTAAAGCCCTCAAGCTCTTTTCAATGGATTACCTTTGCTCTCCAAAGATGCATGGGGTATTGAATATTCTGAATATTCATTTGCATTTATAGCTTATAAGAGGAAGAATCGGTTCATGTAGGGTGATCAGCCTTGGATTTTAATGATGCGGCATGTGTTTTCCCATTTATCTACTCCAGTTTTTGGTCATTGGCAGCTTACCTCATCGGGACTTTCTCGTAGAGCATATGATTGAGGGTTGTCCCTTTGTCTCTTGCTTATTTTTGGATTGGAAACATATCCTATCTCATCTTAAATGGAATGGTAGGGATTTTCTTGCTTTTTTTATTATCTTTTAAACAAAACTTAAGTTCGAAGATTTCCTTAATCTCTTGTACTTGAGCTCTCGTGTGACCTCTCCATCCTCACTGTCCCGTCCATCTTGTCCATTGCGTCCATCCTCACCATTTTCTCCATCTCTCCCATTTTGCCCTTCTACCAGCCTGCTTTTTTCTATACAAAATCTGTAGATTTTTGAACTGCTTGACAATAAACAAGGACTTGCCACCAAGGGCCACTAAGCTCTATTATTAGATTCGTTTACATGAAGCTAATTTTGGCAAGCTATTATGGATCTTCAGTGTTCATCTTGTCAAGTAGGGATCTGATTTTTTCTTTTATTGGGTTCATTATTGGGCACTATGGACTCTATGGAAAGACCGAAAACATAGTCTTTGGTGACCTGTCACATGCACCCCTGCATTTGGGTGCAAGGTGACGATTGGCTACATTAGGAAGTGCAAGTAGATCCCTATTATAGGTGATTTTGTCGTATGCCATGACCCCATTGTGAGGCCTAGTCCAGGGACAGTCAGGCACGAGAGCTAAGTAGGTCGTCTCCAGCCTTAGGTCAAGTGAAGCCACACAGAAAGTGTTTCTAATAGTCAGGTTTGTGTCAACTGCAACTCAATCCCTTTAAAAGCGTCATTGCAAAGTAGCAATTGGAAATAGTAGAGGAGCTAGGGGACAACCTTGCCTAATTGATCTTTTCAATAAAACAAACTGAGTCGTTTTCCCATTTACACAAATTTTGGTGCAAGCATTAGAGAGTAGCAATGCCACAAAAGATGTGAATTTCTCCCCTAGGCCCAATCCGGAAGGGATTGTATTATAAAATCCTAGCTTAACCTGTCATAGGACTCATCAAAATTTATTTTAATAAAGCATATGTCTTGATTTGTCTTTTCTACTTAAGCACACCCCTCCCATTGCTTCCAACATGTGTCTACCCTTAATAAACCCTTGTTGCTCCTGTAAGATCCATTTAGTGATCTTGTTCTAGCAATCTCAGAGCCAAATCTTGGCAAATATTTTGTAACTACAGTTAAGCATTGTCAATGGTCTCTAGTTTGTAAGCTCAGTCTTGTCTCCTTCCTTTGGAATAAGTTTTATGACACCTCCATTTAAGTGCTCAGGTAAGTTTCCCAAAACCACACTTTCCTGCCAAAGTTTCACCAAGCTTGGTCCAACAGTGTTCCAGAAAACCTTATAAAACTCGTCCCAAAGTTTTACCATCTGCCATAGAAAAGACAGCTTCCTTGACTTCTTGCAGTGACAGCTCAAAGTGAAGTTGGAGCTTGTCTAAGTTCGATACCACTTTTTGCCTTGCTTGCTGATATCTCTTACGAGCCTCCACCTTGTCATCAATGAGGTTTGTAGTCCTAAGCATTCCTTGAAAGCGTTTAAGCATTATTTCCATATTTTCTTCATCACATGAAGCATAGGAACAGTCATCCTTTTGAAGAAGAGTGACTTCTTCTTGAGATCTCTTTTTCCTTAATGAGCTTGAAGTTTTCCTTTGTAGGTCTGTCCAACTTTCCAGCCCACCATTCCCTGCAATAAATCTTGGCATCCCTTAACCTAATCTATTCCTAGTCTCTAGCATCTGATCTCTTTCTTTTTTGTAAGAAGCTGCCGTTGAGCCCGAGTATCTTGCAATCTTGCTCTTTCTTCCGATTCCTCCAATTCCTCTCTCAACTTGTCCTTCCTTTTAGCTCTGATTGTTGCTCTATTTTTTCTTGCATCCTTGAGAATTCTCTGGGCATTTAAAACTGCCTCCTGCCACCCTTGGGAGTAAGAATCAGCTGAAGAAAAAACCATGTTTCACATCCTAATAATCTCGTACTGTACAGACTGTAGCTTGAACAGAGAACAGCCAAGGCAAGTTGGATGCAAAAGAATTCAACATGGACATCTATTCAGACTGTTGGGAATACCCATGAGCTTCAAGGTAAGCATGAAAGAAAGATGGGAGTGGTTTCTGAACAGGCTGAAAGGTAAACTTGATAGATGGAGAGGCTATCAAGCCAATCTTGCTGGAAGAAGGGTTGTGGTATTTATCCTATTTCCATCTTTTATTTGTCATGTTTGTGCCCCTTTAAAGTAGGGCTAGAAAAATTTATTCGAATCTTTAGATCCTTTTTATGGCAAGGCAATGACACTAGAAGGAGAATCTCTAAGGTTAGGTGGTCATTTTGTACCAGGCCAAAAGAGGAAGGAGGGATGGGAGTTGTCAACATCCAACAAGAAGCTTTTAAACTTGCAGCTACCTAGATTATAAAAGCTATTGTACAGCTTGACATGGATTGGGCAAATTTGGTGCTTAGAAATTTTAAATGTTCGGACCTTTGAGGGCCCCCAAGTGAAAAAATTATCCTATGTTGTCAGCAATGAACCTTGTCTGACTAAGGGAAGCCACTTGTGGAAAGCTCTGTGGTTTGCCTTTGAACAAATAAAAGAACAAATTGGTTTTTTTGGGAAACGCTCTTTTATGGGAATAGATTCCATTTGGGTATCTGTTTTATTTAAAAATCAAGCTATGAATGACCTAGAATTATTAAGATCTCGGCACTTATAAAAGTCTTCAAACTTGGGAGCAGCTGTGGGATAAAAAAGAGCTCAAATGGAAGTCATGGCCTGAGATAAGGAGGGAGTTCAGACTATTAAATCAAGATCAGGCTTTGGTCATGGGCAGACTGCAATTGTGGAACAATGATCTCACATGGAAAGGAGGTAGAGTCTTATTACATACCAAAGAGTTTAGTTGGGTGGGACACTCTCATTTTCTGCCAATTCCAACACCCTCAGATGGTATAGAAGAAATAGTTTTAACTTTAAATGGCAAGTGGAAACTCTCTAACAATTTATTTAAATATTTTCGCTCAGCTGGGACAAAAAGATACCTGAAAAAATGTCTACCTTATTATGGCTTATCCTACACAAGGCCATGTGGACTAACTACAAAAGTGAAAGGATTGGCAAAGGAGATGGAACTTGCAAGAGATGCCCTGATTTCAAAGAAGATGTCTTCCACGTCTTCATCACTTGCCCAGGTGCTGGAAGTTTGTGCAGTGCCATGTAGGAGAACCTTTGAACTGGAAATCTCTCCTGCTTGGGGATGCACTCATGATACCTTATCCTTCATGGGCCTTGATCAGAGCACATGCACTATGGTTTATATGGATTGCCAGGAATGATTTGCTATTTAATGATGAGTCTATCATTGCTGAACATCTCTTTGCAAACTGGTTTTTCAAAAATGCTCCTCTTACTCGGAACTAATGTTTTACTTGTCTGCCTAAGGCTTAGCTGCAGCTTGATTAAGATATGCATAACTACAATGCTGAACTTTTTTAGCTACAGGAGGAAACCGAAGAGCATCACAAGATTTTACTAGATGCAGCAATACACTTCAGAATCTGCAGTCACATGCTATCCGTTCCCTTTTCCCAGTTAAAGAGGAACCATGGACTGATCTTGTTACTTTTTATGTTTAGCTATCTAACTGCATAGTTGGATCTGCTGTCTACCTACAGAGTTAGGTCTAATGCTCTGAAACTTTCAGCTTTTCTCTTTGGACAGAATATTTTGTATGACAAGGACTTGATTGCACAAATCTTATGAATATAATATAAAATTGCTCCTTTTCTGCTTTTTAAAAAAAAGAAAGCAAGCTCATGTCCACTAGACTAGTACCCACTGGAACACAGTAGGTTAGTGTTTCCATCTTGAGGTTTAGGTAGGTCTAGGTCTCAGCCTAGGGTAGGAGCCCAAAAGGGCCCCCAAGGGCTGGACCAAGTAATGGGGACAAAAGCAGCCAAGGAAGGATCCCCAAAAGGACCCCTCCACAGCAAAGGAAATGGGCGGGGGGAAGGCACCTTTTATAGTTTCCTTGTGCCCCTCCCTAGGCAGCCTTGAGGGATGTCATCATAGAAGTCCCGTGGTAGAAATACTGTCAACAACTAGTACTGCAGTGTCACCAAAGTCCTGAAGGGGTGGAGGTGCAATTACTTCTGGCATAAGACCAGCAGTGGGCTTGGGCTTCTTACCCTTCTGATCATCCTTCTTTTCTGCCCTTGTCTCACCTGCTCCGATGAGAGAAACTTCCTTTTTCTATTCAGGCAATCATATGCTCTGTGGCCCTCTTCTACGCATATGTAACACTTATTGGCATCATAAAGGGCTTGCTTCTCTTCAACTGTCATCTTTGGCCAAGGTGGTACTCACCTCTATCTTGCAACAACAAAGCGAGCCTTAGTGTGTTGTTCAAACCTCCTGAACTTTCTAGGGGTTTCTTTCTTGCTGCCCTTAAAACTTTTGTGCTTCCTGGTTGCTGCGTTGAACCCAAAAGTCTTTCTTTGCAAGAGGGCATAAGCTGTAGTGGCATTTTCAATAAGTTGGAATATGTTTGAAACTTTCGTCTTGGTTCAATAGTCCCGGATTTCCTTTGGCAGCCCACAACAATACTTCTCAATCTGCTTGGACAGCTCCACAAGCCTATAAGAACTCACGGGCAGCAAGGCTTCCCAGAACTTCTTGTTATACTCTTTCAGGTTCTTACAATTGGCTGCATCTAGCTTGTGCCAGGCTGTCATAATGTCTACCTCAAAGGTGGTGGTGAGCCACGCAGCTGAAAACACTTCATGTGGTAGGAGCTCTACCCTGCAAAAGTAAGTTGGTTCACCACTGAAGCGCATTGAAGTTGCCACTGGCATATGCTGTATCAAGCTGTTGTACAAAGGTTAAAGCGTTCAACCTGTCATGCATTCCATTGAAAGTTTCAAACTTGGCTGCAGCCCCACCTTCTTTGAAGTCCTTCAACTTGCCCTTAGGTGCTACATTGTCATACACAGGTGGCTGCGAAAATGGAGGTGCCATTGTCTGTCCCATGCTCTGTGGATTACCCCCACTTCCCATGGCTGGGTTGACCATTCTAGGTCCCATTCCCTGCATCTGAACCATATTCATTGGACCACGCATCATTCCAGGCATTCCCATTTGCATTCCGAGCTGCATCCCAATGTTGGCATACATCATGTTTGCATTACCTGCCTGCATACCTCCCATCATAGGTTGCTGAAAATTCGACATGCGGGGCTGCATGCTTGCCAAATAAGTTCCAGGCATACCCATCTCCTCTGTAGGCTGTCCAACCATAACCTGAAAGACAGAACCTCCTCCAAAATACCCTGGATGCATCATTGAGAGGAGAAAAGTCTGTTGTCCTTGATTAATGGACTGAAAATTGTTGGCCTGTTGGGGATTTCCCATTCCAGGATCGAGGCATCACTGGTGGCCCTCCACCAGGGGGTGAATGTTGATGAGTACTTCTCTGCTTCTTTTTGGCTGCCTTTTTCCTTTTGGGAGGAGCATTCAAAATCTCAGCCACTGCACTTGCCAACTGCACCTTAAAAAGAGCTTCTGCATCCAACTCTTCAGCCCCATCCTGCGAAGCCCTAGTGACATGCTCTAAGGGAACATATTGTTCCTCATTATCCTGTACCCAAAGATTCTGCTCTTCTTCACTTTCTTCATCCAATGGCCTATATTCAGAAGACTCTCAGTTCTGCTCCCGATCACTGGTTGTGCCAATCATTGTGGCTGAACTATGTGTCTGTAATGAAAGTGCATGCAAAGGCTTTCTGTTCCCAGCACCACCAAGGCTCACCTCTGTGGGAAGATGGTGATTGTCTCGGCAATGGAACCATTGAAACCAGCCTTCAGTTAACTAAAGGGCAGTAAACTTTACAGCCACATTGCATCATTTCCAGCCACTTTCATTAGTTAAACATCACCTAGAACAATTTCGGAAACACTAAAAGGGAGGCTAGAGTGCCCCTGCTCAGAAGCCAAACACAAAGGGCACCGATTGGTCCTAAATGCTTTGGTCCTAATGTATTTATTTAATTCTTCAGGCAATGTCGATTGTGCTATTACATCAAGGGCTCACCCTTGCACTCTGATACACTAGCAGTCTACTGCCCAAGCCATAACTTGGCATCAAAATGCATCCAATCCCTAGTGCACACTAGAACCCATCTGCCAAGGAAAAGCTAAGGCATTCACCATTGTCTATATCCGACATTGCATTCCACAAGTCCCTGAAATGCTCAAGTGATCTCAAGGCATGAGAAAATGACACACTATCCCTTTGGCTCCTTCCCAGACACACCCTTTGTGGCTAGGTGTCTCATTATAGCCTATAAGCCCTAGAGAGTACCTCAAAGCAAACGAGCAATTGCAAACTTCAAAAATGATAAATGGAATCCAAAAGGTAGTCAGAATAAATGCACGAGGAAGTCAGAATAGTTGCACTCGTTGTCCATGGAAGAGGGGCGAGCTTTGTCCTTACACCTCCTCTGTTCAGGCCCCCAGCAACGCACAGATGGCTTCCAGTCAGGGAAAGAGAGAGAGAGAATGAGAGGAATGAAGAAACTGGGTCCTGGGAAGAGAAACAAGAGCAAGGCTCATAGATGCAGAGGCTAGACAATGGAGAAAAAGGCAAAGTAATGTAGCCATCAGGGCAATTTTATAGCAAGAAGAAACACCCATGGCATATTGTAGCAGAAAGCTCAATGCTATCGAAAAGAATTACTCGGTCTATGACTAGAGAATTTCGTCATGATCCAAGCATTGAAGCATTGGAAGCCATTCCTTTACAGACGGACCTTCAATGGCAAGACAAACCATCAAGTCTTAAATTGCCTTACACAATGCCTAGCTCTTAGTAGAGCAATCGGCAATCCCAATGGAGTCAAATCTTTCAACAATTCAGGGGCATGATTGAATATGTCCATGGAAATCATAACCCCTTCGTAAATGCTCTAAGCAGGAAAGCCTCCATTTAGACAAGTGTGCTAGAGATTCAATGGAAAGACCTTGATTCTATGAAAACACAAGACTCAACAGAGTATGGCATCCCATATCAGTTCACCGCGACTCTTCCTCGCCATTATCTAATCCAAGATGGATGATTATTTTGCAAGCATATACTTTGTGTGCTCGAAGACAAGCAGTAGGCTCTACTCCATGACGCCCATGACGCCCTCACAAGTGCCATAGAGGCATCAATTGTACATTGGAGAAACTAGAGTTTTTATTAATCAAAAAAAGCGGAAGGATGTGTGTAATTATATGGAGAGGTCAAATTTGCCAAAAAGTAAAACTGTCCCTTCAAAAGGCGGTAGGATTGCTTCATCCCTTGCTGATCCTAGAAGGTCCTTTTCAAGACATCACGGTGGATTTTATGTGACCCCTTCCCACATTATAGGTATGTGAAACACTTAATGCCTAACCATTGTTGATCATTTTATCAAATTTTGTAAGATTATTTTGTGCAAGCAGTTGGCCAGCGCAAATGATGTAACCCCCTTATTTATCAAGTATTAGTATCCGATTGGAGGATTGCCACGGTCTATTATCATGGACAAGCATTCCAAATTCACCCACATCTTTGGAGGGCTCTATTGGAAAAAATTTGGCATCAAGCTCCAAATGTCCAATGCATTACATTCGCAAACGGACGGCAATCAAAGGTCTATAATCAATTGGCACTTGACGTACTAAACTATGATTGTCATGATGCGTAATCCGAATGGGAGTAGTATCTTCCACTCGTACAAGCCATATTGAACAATACATACTATCGAGCATTGGTCGTACACCGTATGAAGCAGCCTTTGGCAAGAGATTTTCTTCACTCCTCACCAGGATTCACCAGGATGATATCACCATCTCTCGAAGCTAATAAAACTATAGAATCCATGGCCGAGATTACGAAGTCAGTTACACGCACCAAGCTAACAAGTCTTGTCGAAATATCAACTATAAAGAGGGTGATTGGGTTTATCTAAGGATTATTAAGCAAATGTTAAAGCATGTGGGCAAGCAATGCCCCAAGTTGTCCTTAAGAAGTTTTGGACCATTCCTCATCATTAAGAAGATCAATGATGTCTCTATGAAGCTGTAATTACGAGACAGTTGGACAATGCATAAGGTCTTTAACGTGGCATGGTTGGAAGCCTTATATTAGCCTAGCACTCAATGATATTGCAAATGAGTAGCAACCCGAAGTGATTGATAATACAGAAGTCATAGAGCCGAAGCAAATTCTCCTCCACAAATTGAAGCATGTGTCAGGACAATGTATCCACAAATTTTACATGAAGTTCGAGATCAAGGAACCCATGAAGCGGGTTAGCTAGATGAAAGTTTCCTCCAAGAGTTCACGCAGATATTGGTGGACCACTTGGAAGCCATGTAATTACTGCCAAGTTAGGGAGGGAATGTCACATGCACCCAAGTGCAAGGTGATAACTGGCTACATCGACAATGTCACATGCACCTTGCACTAAGGTGCAAGGTGATAACTGGCTACATCGATAAGTGCAAGTAGATCCCTATTGTAGGTGATTTTGTCATATGCCATGACCCCATTGTGAGCCCTAGTCCAAGGACAGTCAGGCATGAGCTACCTAGTATCAGTCCATGTTCACTAGTACCCGTTGTTGGAGAACAATAGATTAGACACCTTGCCCTCCCAATAGGATACCAACACTCCCCATTGGTAGCTCTCTCTCTCTCTCTCTCTCTCTCTCTCTCTCCATGAGAGCGGCAAAGAGCCCCTCCCAATAGGATACCAACACTCCCCATGTGCAATAGAGAGGCCCCAGAATACACTTTATTGAGGTCCGACCTATCACAGATTTCCTCAGGGAAGACCAACGGAGATGAGGGGTCACCCTAGACATAGCCCAGAGAGTCTAGAGAGCGAGAAGACCGCGTCCCCCAGCGCAACGCGAGATAGCTCAACCGATGCAGATACGAGACATCTTCGCAACCCACCAGAGAGCCGTCACTGTACCAGGTTTCAGTTTGTCCCAACACCTAGATAGATTGATTGAATGATATGGCCCACTCTGCAGTTGTAGTTGACCTTTTGTTTCTATGATTATGATTCTGTTAGCATAGATTAGTACTCAGCAAGGGTCCTAGTGTACCCTTTGCTTCAGCCCACTGAGGCTTGTATGAGTTCGCTTTTCTGTGTACTTTGTCCCATACTGAGACCTCCCGTGGACGTTAATCTCTCTCTCTCTCTCTCTCTCTCTCTCTCTCTCTCTCTCTCCCACAAACTCACAGAGGATAGCAATGGCAAGCACTTCCTTATCAAGGGAGAGAGGAGATGAAGTGGCAAAAAGAACACAACAACCAGACGGATGCCAATGTAAAAGCATATGAAAGAGCAATGACAAGAGCATGGCGAAAAGGACTACGATAGCCACTCTCCATCTCCGTGGCTACGCAGCATTCATGAGGGAGGGCCATTGTGCCCACCAAATGCAAATTTGTTGCCACTGTCATGTCATAAGTTATGTTTATAACTTTTATGTCCGCTATAAAATATACTTGGACATTGCTTAATGCATTAGTTGGTGTCTTAAGTAACAACTCCCATATGCAGCCTAAGTTTGACATAGAGTTGTACAGGAAGAAGTTTATAACAATCAATTTTCGACGATATCAGGCAACCATGGAAAAGTTGAATGAATCAATATTTATCCATAGTTGTAATGATTGCCAAAATGCCAGGACACCCATGGTAGGCGATGGTAGATGATTAATATTTTTAATTTTTACCAGGTTAAAATATGAACTCGTAGTCCATAGTGGACATAAAAAGAAAAACCATAGTACTAGATGAGATAAAAACCATCTCCCTTTTCCATCCAATCGAACAGATGTGTTTTACAAGACTATCAACATACTTGACTATTGACTTCTACTCTTCCACAAAAAATAGTCTTTGGAGAGCCTACTTCTTCCATGTTCTACTATTTCACATGTGGCTCAAGCAATCCCTTTATGATTGCCTATCTACTCGTCAGATAGGTTACAATGCTTACTTGTCTTACAATGAAATCTTTTGATTTTGTAATAGCTCGCCTCCACTTTGGAGATCAACTATTGTAATATAAATACTTATGGATTTTACCACAAAAAAAAGAGAATGTGTGCGTGCGTGCGTGCACTATATTGAAATTTTTTTATGTTTATAATGACACGTTCCCTCTTTGGGAACTGCTTCTTGTAATATAAACAAATATGGATTCCACAAAAAAAGTGTGTGCGCGTTCAACGTGTGTGTGAAAGGGGGGACAGGGGGCACTCTTTTCTAGTCCACCAGGTGTGGTGAGGAGTTTGATTCTGTCTACTTTCAAGTTGGACATGGCTTCTCTGTGCTCCATGTCATTGCTGCCTCTTTTCCTTGTAATGCAGTGTTTCATGAGGACCAATAAGTTAGTCTACCAGTAGCAGGCACTGACACTCCTGCAAAAAAAACACCTCTCTGTCTTGTCAGAGCCTGCCAAGGCTGAGCAGGACATCTCTCAGCTCTATGAGAGACATTTGATGGAGCTCACAAAACTTAAATCAAACACAGAGACTTGGAGAAGTCACATGACGATGTACAAACGTAGTTGGCATCCCTTTTAGCCACTCTCGCAAGCGAAGCATAACAATCTTAGATACTACTACACAAAAAAGAAGTATGGAATTGCAAAATGTTATGGATACCACTGAGAAGGAGAATGCCACCAAAGCTCCATGATGCTATTTCCTTTTGATGTGCGTAGCATTTTCTTTCACTTTGATCCAACAAGCATTTGCTCTTGGACACAATTTTCAAATTTTCATGCTCAGTTTTCAGCTTTTGCTCTAGTTTGAGATCTCTGAGGTGTTGTATATGTGAAAATGGTTGCTTTTCCTTGAAGTTGGCTTTTTATTAGGGATGCACACATACATGCGAGGCTGTGCATGCTAAATTTTGAGTCCTATCCCTTGAATTTGAGACAACAATTAGAACAAACTTTTGGCACAAACTTAAGTAATTATAGAGAAAGTTGGCATCACAAGGCTTGATTCATATTTTCTTTGTGGGTAGCTACATCCAAACAAGAGAGTACATGATGAACTCGAGAGCAATGCCTTCATCATCTCAATTTCCTTTTTGGTGAGGTGAGTGATGTCCTTTTTCCCCTACTTTTCTTTTGGTAAGGTATATAATGTCCTTATAAATTATTTTATAATAAATAAGAGGTTAATTTTTTTGACAATTTATCTATGTCATATGTGCAATACAAGGCTTTAAGGAAGTTGTGGGTATCTTTCCCAAGGTTGTACTAGTAGCATACTTGTATACGATGTATGCTCAATGGAGAATATTTGAACCCCTACTACATATGGGTCCCTCTATTATTAATATTATATTGTAAGTATTCTATCTCTTCTTGAATTCTATGTGATTGTTTTGTGTTGTATTCTTAATCTGTATCACATCAAATATTTCTTTAGTTATATTAATGTCAAATTTTAAACATCAAATATTTCTTTAGTTATATTAATGTCAAATTTTAAACATTTGTATGATGAAATTAAATCAAGTATGGATAAGTTTTAAGTTGTTAAATTATTTTCTTATTTTAGACATTTGTTCGAATAAAAGAGAAATGCAAGGCAATATTAAACTGGTAAACTGATAATGATTATGTTTTGTTGTTTGTTAAATTTTGTATAAAAAGCTTGCTACATTTAATGTTTCTTCAATCCATGATTTTTTTTCAATATTAATTTTATAAGATGAACTATGAGAAACAAATATTATTTTTAAAATTGACAATATTTATGAAGTTGGATGCTTGCAATTGTCATAACATCGTCCTCTCAAAGTTTGCAAAATAAGTGAGTCTCCTTAATATTTGAAAATTGTATGGAAATAATGCAATGTCTAGAGACATGTATGTAGAAGTTGATCATTCAAAAACGCGTGTATTCCAATATACACCACATTGGAAACATTCTTCTGGTGCGTATGTGACCTAGTCAAGGTTTGTTTTTTAATACCATAATTATTTCGATTATTCTTTGTTTAATCAATGTAAGAGTACAATAAGATATGATTCAAGTATAAAGCTTTTCCATTGTAGTGGTATTGCAGTCAATAGGCAAATGCTACAACATACTATACAATAATTTGACTCCTAAGTTGTCCAATTGACGGATAAATGATGTAATGTCTTCAACCAAGGAGATCTTTTAGGGAACTCTAATTTTTTACTGCTCACCATTTTTGGCTTTGTACCAATTAGCTAATACAAAAAAAAAAGGTTACTGAGTTGAACTCACATTTAATGGTCAGATTGTGTTACCAAAGGCTACTCAAAGGAGTTTGTTGTATTTTGTATCAATATTTGTTTCGAATATACCATGTTCTCCTTTTTTGTGAATCCTCCTTGTTGAAACTCACTCATATGAGCCTTTGTTATCTATCTTTTACAAACACCAAACATTGATCTTCTCTGTCTTTCACATTTCTTATGCAAATAATCTCATTAAATCCCTACTCTCTTAAAATGTCAGTCCTATTTAATGTTTAATAAACACGATTGACACATATTTGATTGTTAAAGGTGACAAATCAATGCTCTCTAAAAATCTCCATTAAATTTAACGTTTAACACCTGCATACATGTTTTTTGTTTTTTTCAAATAAAGTTTCAAAGTCTCGTGAAAGAGTTTCAACTTTAAGAAGATACAGAAAGAAAAGGAAAGTTCCATAATTCAACATTAGTAAGAGGCAATCGTACGCTTGAGCACAACCTGTTGGTGGATATCAATAACAAGCCCACAATATGCATAGCCTGCTAATCCTCGAAAGCAATTAAAAAGAAAATGGGTGATGTAAAATTGCCAAGAGTAAGCAATCGAACAACTAGCCCCATTTAAGAGCCCACAAACCCCATCATGTATAAAACCAAGTCCGGGGAACTTGTTGGGAGCAATGGCGAAAGAACACCAAAAAGGAGTGGCCTTAACTCCTCTTCTACTATTTTCAAAGGCAAAGGTGCAAAACCTCACCGAATGATACTCACAGATGCAGAGGCTAGAAAATGGAGAAAAAGGCTAAGCAATTTAGCCATCGGGACAATTTTATAGCAAGAAGAAACACCCATGGCATATTGTAGCAGAAAGCTCAATGCTATCAAGAAGAATTACTCGGTCTATGACGAGAGAATTTCGTCATGATCCAGGCATTGAAGCATTGGAAGCCATTCCTTTATGGACGGACCTTCAGTGGCAAGACAAACCATCAAGCCTTAAATTGCCTTACACAATGCCTAGCTCCTAGTGGAGTAATCTGCAATCCCAACGGAGTCAAATCTTTCAACAATTCAGGGGCATGATTGGATATGTCCCTGGAAATCATAACCCCTAGTTAATGCTCTAAGCAGGAAAGCCTCCATTTAGACAAGTGTGCTAGAGATTCAACGAAAAGACCTTGATTTTATGAAAACACAAGACTCAACAGAGTATGGCACCCCATATCAGTTCGCCTTCACTCTTCCTTGCCATTATCCAATCCAAGATGGATGATTATTTTGCAAGCATATACTTTGTGTGCTCAAAGACAAGTGGTAGGCTCTACTCCATGACGCCCATGACGCCCTCACAGGTGCCATAGAGGCATCAATTGTACATTGGAGAAACTAGAGCACTATTTTTATTAACCAAAAAAAGTGGAAGGATGTGTGTAGTTATATGCAGAGATGTCAAATTTGCCAAAAAGTAAAACTGTCCCTTCAAAAGGCGGTAGGATTGCTTCATCCCTTGCTGATCCCAGAGGGTCCTTTTCAAGACATCAAAGTGGATTTTATGTGACGCTTTCCCACATTATAGATATGTGAAACACTTAATGTCCAACCATTGTTGATCATTTTATTAAATTTTGTAAGATTATTCTGTGCAAGCAGTTGGCCAGCGCAAAAGATGTAACCCGCTTATTTATCAGGTATTAGTACCCGATTGGAGGATTGCCACAGTCTAGTATCACAAACAAGCATTCCAAATTCACCTCACATCTTTGGAGGGCTCTATTCAAAAAAATTTGGCATCAAGCTGCAAATGTCTAATGCATTACATTCGCAAACAAGCGGGCAATCAAAAATCTATAATCAATTGGCATTTGATGTACTAAACTATGATTTTCATGATGCGTAATCCAAATGGGAGTAATCTTCCACTCGTACAGGCCATACTGAATGATACATACTATCGAGCGTTGGTCGTACACCGTATGAAGCAGCCTTTGGTAAGAGATTCTCTTCACTCCTCACCAGGATGATATCCCCATCTCTCGAAGCCAATAAAACTATAGAATCCATGGCCGAGATTACGAAGTCAGTTACACGCACCAAGCCAACAAGTCCTATCAAAATGTCAACTATAAAGAGGGTGTTTGGGTTTATCTAAGGATAATTAAGCAAATGTTAAAGCATGTAGGCAAGCAATGCCCCAAGTTGTCCTTAAGAAGTTTTGGGCCATTCTTCATTATTAAGAAGACCAATAATGTCTCTATGAAGCTGCAATTACCAGACAGTTGGGCAATGCATAACGTCTTTAACATGGCATGGTTGGAAGCCTTATATTGGCCTAGCACTCGATGATATTGCAAATGAGTAGCAACCCGAAGTGATTGACAATACAAAAGTCATAGAACCGAAGCAAATTCTCCTCCACAAATCGAAGCATGGGTCAAGACAACTTATCCACAAATTTTACATGAAGTTCGAGATCGAGGAACCCATGAAGCGGGTTGGCTAGATGAAAGTTTCTTCCAGGAGTTCATGCAAATATTGGCGAACTACTTGGAGGCCATGTAATTACTGCCAAGTTAAGGAGGGAATGTCACATGCACCCTTGCACTTCAGTGCAAGGTGATAACTGGCTACATCGACAATGTCACATGCACCTTGCACTTAGGTGCAAGGTGACAATTGGCTACATCGACAAGTGCAAGTAGATCCCTATTGTAGGTGATTTTGTCATATGCCATGACCCCATTGTGAGCCCTAGTCTAAGGACAGCCAGGCATGAGCTATCTAGGTCAGTCCATGTTCACTAGTACCCGTTGTTAGAGAACAATCGATTAGTACTTCCATCTTAAAGTTTAGCTAGGTCTAGGTCTTAGCCTAGGGTTGGAGCCCAGAAGAGCCCCTAATAGTTGGACCAATTAATGGGGACAGGCACAACCAAGGAAGGAGCCCAAGAAGGGCTTGCAAAGATATAAGCCTAAGAGAGAGTGTGAAAACACCCAACAGAGCTACCAACTGGGGAGAGTTGGTATCCTCTTGGGGGGGCAGATTGCATATGTGCGGTCTTATGCCAACCGAGTGCCCCTTTCAATATGGAGACTATACAATTCATATGTACATTTGAAAATGGAGTTGTTATTTATGTGCACATCTAAATCACAAGCAATAAGAAAGGATGTTATTTGATTGATCTCATCTTCCAAAGAGATATGAATGCTCTTGTTGCATGTGTGACCAAGTTGACGACGGAAATCTTCAACCATCGAAGAGTTCCCCTTCATATCCATAGCCCATTACAAGGAGACTTTTAGGTTAGAAGTCAACTAAGGTCCTCGAAATAGTCATTGTTTTTTTTCAAGCATTCAGATAGTATGGTTGCTTTAACTATATGTACAACTTATTGTGTATACCTTTCAAAGTGTTTGATTCTCACCACATGATCTGATCCCCATGATATTATGGAATGGCTTCCCTAATTTTAGGTGCTCTTGGGGCCGCCATTCCATAATAATACCATGGGGATCCGATGATGTTGTGAGAAACAAGCACTTTGAAAGCTATACACAATAAGTGTGCATAAAGTCAAAGCAACCATATTGTTTTGAATGCTTGGAAACAAACAATGAGAATTTTGAGGTAACTTGATTGACTTTTGCTTGAAAGTCTCCTTCTTGTAATAGGTTATGGATGAGAAGGAGAACCCTTAGGTCATTAAAGCTTTCTGTCTTCTCCAAGTACTTGGAGAGACATGCTACAAGAGCATTTATATGTTCTAAAATCAATAGAAGAACCCTTTCTTATTGCTTCTGATTTAGATGTGCATAGAACAAACAACTCCATCTCAGATATACCTGTGAATTGTACAGCCTCCACATAGAAAGGAGCACTTGAATGGCACAAGACCTCACATAGACACCTTGCCCTCCCAATAGGATACCAACACTCCCCATTGGCAGCTCTCTCTCTCTCTCTCTCTCTCTCTCTCTCTCTCTCTCTCTCTCTCTCTCTCTCTCTCTCTCCCCCATAAATTCACAGAGGTAGCAATGGCAAGCACCTCCTTATCAAAGGTAGAGAGGAGACGAAGTGGCAAAAAGCACACAACAACCAGACGGATGCCAATGTAAAAGCATATGAAAGAGCAATGACAAGAGCATGGTGAAAAGGACTACAATAGCTGCCCTCCATCTCCATGGCTATGCAGCATTCATGGGGGAGGGCCATTGTGCCCACCAAATGCAAATTTGTTGCCACTGTCATGTCATAAGTTATGTTTATAACTTTTATGTCTACTATAAAATATACTTGGATATTGCTTAATGCATTAGTTGGTGTCTTAAGTAACAACTCCCATATGCAGCATGAGTTTGACATAGAGTTGTATAGGAAGGAGTTTATAACAATCATGTTTCGACAATATCAAGCAACCATGGAATAGTTGAATGAATCAATATTTATCCATGTTTGTGATGATTGCCAAAATGCCAGGACACCCATGGTAGGCGATGGCAGATGATTAATATTTTTAATGCTTACCAGGCTAAAATACGAACTCGTAGTCCATAGTGGACATAAGAAGAAAAACCATAGTACTATATGAGATAAAAATGATCTCCCTTCTCCATCCAATCAAATGTGTTTTGCAAGACTATCAACAAAACCCGACTTTTGACTTCTAGTCTTCCACAAAAAATAGAGTCTTTGGAGAGCCTACTTCTTCCATGTTCTACTATTTCGTATGTGGCTGAAGCAATCCCTTTATGATTGCCTATCTACTCGTTAGATAGATTACAATGCTTACTTGTCTTACAATGAAATCTTTTGATTTTGTAATAGCTCGCCTCCACTTTGGAGATCAACTATTGTAATATAAATACCTATGGATTTTACCACAAAAAAAAGAGAATGTGTGCGCGTGTGCGTGCACTATACTGAAATTTTTTTATGTTTATAATGACATGTTCCCTCTTTGGGAACTGCTTCTTGTAATATAAACAAATATGGATTCCACAAAAAAAGTGTGTGCGCGTGCAACGTGTGTGTGAAAGGGGGGGCACGAGGCACTCTTTTCTAGTCCACCAGGTGTGGTGAGGAGTTTGATTTCTATCTACTTTCAAGTTGGGCATGGCTTCTCTGTGCTCCACGTCATTGTTGCCTCTTTTCCTTGTAATGCAGTGTTTCATGAGGACCAATAAGTTGGTCTACCAGCAGCAGGCACTGACACTCCTACAAAAAAAACACATCTCTATCTTGTCGGAGCCTGCCAAGGTTGAGCAGGACATCTCTTAGCTCTATGAGAGACATTTGATGGAGCTCACAAAACTTAAATCAAACACAGAGACTTGGAGAAGTCACATGACGATGTACAAACATAGTTGGCATCCCTTTTAGCCACTCTCGCAAGTGAAGCATCACAGTCTTGGATACTACTACACAAAAAAGAAGTATGGAATTGCAAAATGTTATGGATACCACTGAGAAGGAGAATGCTACCAAAGCTCCACGATGCTATTTCCTTTTGATGTGCATAGCATTTTCTTTCACTTTGATCCAACAAGCATTTGCTCCTAGACACAATTTTCAAATTTTCATGCTCAGTTTTCAGCTTTTGCTCTAGTTTGAGATCTCTGAGGTGTTGTATATGTGAAAATGGTTGCTTTTCCTTGAAGTTGGCTTTCTATTAGGGATGCACACATACATGTGAGGGTGTGCATGCTAAATTTTGAGTCCTATCCCTTGAATTTGAGACAATAATTAGAACAACTTTTGGCACAAACTTAAGTAATTATAGAGAAAGTTGGCATCACAAGGCTTGATTCATATTTTCTTTGTGGGTAGCTACATCCAAACAAGAGAGTACATGATGAACTCGAGAGCAATGCCTTCATTATCTCAATTTCCTTTTTGATGAGGTGAGTGATGTCCTTTTTCCCCTACTTTTCTTTTGGTAAGGTATATAATGTCCTTATAAATTATTTTATAATAAATAAGAGGTTAATTTTTTTGACAATTTATCTATGTCATATGTGCAATACAAGGCTTTAAGGAAGTTGTGGGTATCTTTCCCAAGGTTGTACTAGTAGCATACTCATATACGATGTATGCTCAATGGAGAATATTTGAACCCCTACTACATATGGGTCCCTTCATGATTAATATTATATTGTAAGTATTCTATTTCTTCTTGAATTCTATGTGATTGTTTTGTGTTGTATTCTTAATCTGTATTACATTAAATATTTCTTTAGTTATATTAATAGCAAATTTTAAATATTTGTATGATGAAATTAAATCAAGTATGGATAAGTTTTAAGTTGTTAAATTATTTTCTTATTTTAGACATTTTGTCGAATAAAAGAGAAATGCAAGGCAATATTAAACTGGTAAACTGATAATGATTATGTTTTGTTGTTTGTTAAATTTTGTATAAAAAGCTTGCTACATTTAATGTTTCTTCAATCCATGATTTTTTTTCAATATTAATTTTATAAGATAAACTATGAGAAACAAATATTATTTTCAAAATTGACAATATTTATGAAGTTGGATGCTTGCAATTGTCATAACATCGTCCTCTCAAAGTTTGCAAAATAAGAGAGTCTCCTTAATATTTGAAAATTGTATGAAAATAATGCAATGTCTAGAGACATGTATGTAGAATTTAATCATAAAGAAACACGTGTATTCGAATATACACCACATTGGAAACATTCTTCTGATGCGTATGTGACCTAGTCAAGGTTTGTTTTTTAATACCATAATTATTTCGAGTACAATAAGATATGATTTGAGTATAAAGCTTTTCCATTGTAGTCGTATTGCAATCAATAGACATATGCTACAACATACTATATAACAATCTGACTCCTAAGTTGTCCAATTGACGGATAAATGATGTAATGTCTTCAACCAAGGAGATCTTTTAGGGAACTCTAATTTTTTACTGCTCACCATTTTTGGCTTTGTACCAATTAGCTAATACAAAAAAAAAGGTTATTGAGTTGAACTCACATTTGATGGTCAGATTGTGTTACTGAAGGCTACTCAAAGGAGTTTGTTGTATTTTGTATCAATATTTGTTTTGAATATACCAGTTCTCCTTTTTGGTGAATCCTCCTTGTTTAAACTCACTCATATGAGCCTTTGTTATCTATCTTTTACAAACACCAAACATTGATCTTCTCTATCTTTCACATTTCTTATGCAAATAATCTCATTAAATCCCTACTCTCTAAAAATGTCAGTCCTATTTAATGTTTAATAAACACGATTGACACATATTTGATTGTTAAAGGTGACAAATCAATGCTCTCTAAAAATCTCCTCCATCAAATTTAACGTTTAACACTTGCATACATGCTTTTTGTTTTTTTTCAAATAAAGATTCGAAGTCTCGTGAAAGAGTTTCAACTTTAAGAAGATACAGAAAGAAAAGGAAAGTTCCATAATTCAACATTAGTAAGAGGTAATCGTATGCTTGAGCACAACCTGTTGGATATTAATAACAAACCCAAAATATGCATAGCTCACTAATCCTTGAACCTACATCAAACTATTTGGTTTGTCGACTAAGCAATTCAAAAGAAGATCGGTGATATGAAATTGCCAAGAGTAAGTAATCCATTAACTAGCCCCATTTAAGAGCCCAAAACCCCATCATGTATAAAAACCAAGTCCGGGGAACTTGTTGAGAACAATGGCGAAAGAATACCAAAAAGGAGTGGCCTTAACTCCTCTTCTACTATTTTTAAAGGCAAAGGTGCAAAACCTCACCGAATGATACTCGTATGTCAAATGAGTCCTCAACTATTCGTACAAGATTTGGGTAGGCACATACTCAAATAAAATAATGTTTCATATGCAAAGAGCATCCTTTTGGTCGGTCTTGCATTGGTGAAAGAGAAGCCCAAATCATGCACATTTAGGCAAATAGAAAGGTAAGAAAACATCCATAAGGGGAGCAGTCAAGTGAGGAGTCCACAATGATCATCCAAGGGGAGCTTCATGGCAAGAAATGAGTCTCAAAACTCCCTAGTTACTTGAGAATCTGGCTTTTGTGAGAAGTCTACCATTGTCACTTTGTAATTCAACCTCCATGTTGCATGCCCACCAAAAAAGAGCTGAGAACTTCCCCGGCCATCCTCAATTCGGTCATCTATTGGGATAAATAAAAAATGAGAGAGAGTGCAACATCTGCCTTCAAAACATATTGGTACTTGTTGGCATCTTGGCAAAAATATAAAACGAGAGTGCAACGTCGACCTTCGAGACATATTGATATACAACATCAAGAATTGGGAGCCAACTGGTGGATTGATTCTTGTGTGACTATGCGTATGCTTGTCGACCCATCCACAAGGAACTTCTACCCATTCACCATATAGTTCCAAATGAGAGAAACTAGGAAAAGTCCTAACTAGAGAAAATGGACCACTTCCTAGATACTCTCCCTTTTTGTTTTTTTAAGGGATTTTTTCCTATATAGTTATTTTTTTCCTACATAGGGGTTTTTTTCCTATATAGTTAATTTTTCCCTCTATATCAACTATAGAATATAGAGAAGACTTGGAAAAGAAAAGTAAAATAAATAAATTTTGTCTTTAGAGTAACTTTTCGTTTAAATAAAAGTGTTTATTTTTCTTCAATCTTGAAAAATAATTATTTCAACAAAGTTCAATCTATAAAATATATAAGCTATATAAGTTTACTCAAAAATCATTGTTAATGAAAGAATAATTGTTTATCAACTTTACTATATAGAGAGAACTTGGAAAAGAAAAGTAAAACAAAGTAGTTTTTTCTTTATAGTAACTTCTTATTTAAACAAAAGTTTTTTTTTTCAATCTTGAAAAAATATTATTTGAACAAAAATTAATCTACAAAATATATAACTTGTATGAGTTTAATTAAAAGTTATTGTCATGAAAAATAATTGTTAAAGATGTTATAATTATACCAATTCTACATCATCAAGATGCAAAATTGGTGCTCCATGATTTTAAATGGCTATTTTGCCTTCCTGAAAAAGCCATTCTACTACATCCTCTCTCATGGAATGATAATCCTTGTCACTTCCAATGACATTTGAATCTTTTCCCTTATCCAAATAAGTTTTAATTGGTTATACATCTCATCTACAGTTCTAGCTCTAATGAATTTCATGACTATTGTTTCTTAATTAACTACACTCCAGCCCCTGCAACAAATGACAAAGTAAAGTAAATCAAAATTTAATTCAAGTCTAAATATCTTAATTTATCACTCGTATTGAGAATAATAATAATGTCAATTTAAAAATATTAAGTAATACAATGAAACTTTCAAAAACTCCATGAGTAATTATGCTTTATCTCACCTTAATAGGCTATGCAAAATCTTTACTTTTCAACATTGGATCTTCTCCATTTACATTTAATCAAATTCATAACCATAATAAAATTATATCATCTTTACAAATATATTTGTTAAGAAAACTTTTTCTAAGAGTTAAATTCTAAGAGATGTACACTTTATTCTATACTTTATAATATTAAAAATAAGTGAAATGCGGACATCATTGCATACCTTGATAGGTTGTTGACTCTTTTGACTATTAGATTTTTGTTGCTTTGATTTCTTATTCTAGAAAAGAAATAACAACATAAAGTACACTAAGAAATAATTACATTAATTAATAAGATGACTAACCTAGAAAGGCAAACATTGTAACATGCTTACCTATGTACATGCTTAATCTTATGAGGCCATGTCATTTCTATCCATACCTTGAAGAAGTTGAAAAAAGGATCCACAAATTGAAAATTGTGTCCCATTTTCTACACTTGTAATAATCATCCTACAAATGAATTATAAAAGGTATAAATTAATGAATGTAAGAATCTCTTTTAACACAACCTTGGAAAGATGAAAACCTGCAATGAAAATACACATTCAAAATCGCTCAAGATTTGAACATGCAAAAACATAATTAAATTTTAAAAACTCTTGGATTCAACATGACATAAGTTACTAAGTACCTCATTCACAAAAGATCCATCCACGTCACTCTTGTGGTCCATATGGGTAAGTGTCTCATCATCCTATAAAAATTTATGTCCATCCAACTCAAAATAATAAAACTCTAATTCTTTAAAATCATCATGGAAACTCAAATGGATGTATTAAGACATTAAATGACTATGAGCGTCATCCTATTAAACTAGAAGCAAATATAATATTATAACTTTCTTTGCCACTTTTTTTTTCACACCATAAGACTAGATGGCAATACCTTATCCATGTAAAAAGAGTCCACAACTCTAATGTTGTCATGATCCTCCATGTGAATTATTCTTTATGCACCTCCTTCACAAAGATAAATACAAATATGATGAGTTAATAAATAAGAGTTAACACAACATAATCTCAAAAACTCAAGGATTTCAAATTGATAAAAGCTACTAGGTCGCACATATATCAAGAATGCAAAAGTTCAACACCAACATTGAAGATATCTTACATACTAGAACACTTCAAAAAATTATAATAGATTATACACTACATGCATTGGAATAAAACTAAGCATGTTCGATAATTAAATCATGCTTATTACAAAACCATAGGATATGAAAAGCACAATCATTAAGACTAATGGAAGACATGATGCAATGGAGATATTAAAGACATCTTACACACTAGAACAATTCTAAAGATGATAATCAATTGTATGATCCGTATAGTGGAATAAAGCTAATCATATTTGATAAAACTAATTGCCACAAATATTCAATGCTAAATAATGAAGACATCGTATGCACATTAAATCATGCTTATAGGATATGAAAAGCACAATCAAGGCTAATGGAAGACATGATGTAACAGAGATGTTGAAGAGATCTTATACACTAAAACACTTTTGAAAATGATAATCAATCATACAATCCATGTAGTAGTCTAATAAATTGAGCATATTTGATAAGAAATTAATTGCCATAAACATTAAACACCAAACATTGAAGACATCATATGCACATTAAATCATGCTTATTATAAAACCACACGATATGAAGGGCACAACCAAGACTAATCAAAGACATGATGTAATGGAGAGATTGAAGACATGTTATACACTAGAACACTTCGAAGATGATAATCAATCATACAATCCATGTAGTGGAATAAAATTGAGCATAGTTGATAAAAATTTAATTGCCACAAACATTCAACACCAAATATTGAAGACAGCATATGCACATTAAATCACGCTTATTACAAAACTATCGGATATGAAAAGCACAACCAAGGCTGATGGAAGACATGATGCAATGGAGAGATTAAAGACATAATATGTACTAGATCACTTCCGAAGATGATAATCAATCATACAATCCATGTAATGGAATAAGACTAAGCATCGTTGATAAAAGTTTAACTGCCACAAATATTTAATACCAAACATTGAAGACATTGTATGCACATTACATCATGCTTATTACAAAACCATAGCATATGAAGAGCACAACCAAGGCTAATGAAAGACATGATGCAATGGAGAGATTGAAGGCATCTTATATACTAAAGCACTTCTGAGGATGATAATCAATCATACAAACCATGTAGTAGAATAAAACTGAGCATATTTGATTTTTAAAAAAAATCCACAAACATTCAACACCAAACGTTAAAGACATCGTATGTAGATTAAATCATGCTTATTACAAAACCACAAGATACGAAAAGCACAAACAGGCTAATGAAAGACATGATGCAATGGAGACATTGAAGATATCTTATACACTAGAACACTTCCAAAGATGATAATCAATCGTACAGTCCATGTAATGGAAAAATTTTGAGCATAGTTAACAAAATTTTAATTGTATAATATACATGTAATGAAATGAAACTGAGCATTATTAATAAAAAATTAATTATACCACAAAAGCTTCAAGCTATGTCAAAAATTGATTTCTATGCCACTTTTGTATTTATAACATAGATTATTAGATAGTACCTTCTCCATGTGAGAAGACTCGACAACTATGTTGTCAAGATTTGGATTTGGCATGTGTGTAGATTCATGAAGCATCTCCTTCATGTTGGAAGGCTCACCAACTCTTATACTATCATGATCCTGCATGTGCATAGATTCACGAAGCATCTCCTTCAAATAGATAAATACAAATATCATCTTAAATAAATTTGAGTAAACACAATATCATCTTAGATAATTTTGAGTATATTTGTTGATCTCGAGGGGGTCACTTAGTGTAATATACCTATCAATGGATGATTTTTTCAACTTAGTTTCGTTAAGAAGCTAGCCTTTTATATTGACATCAAAAGTTTGTATGCCTTAATGAAAATAAATGTTTGAAATATTCGCCAGGATTTGAAACTTTTATGCAAAAAAATTTAATTTTTCGCGAGGATTTACATTATTTCCTTCAAAATTCAAAAGAAAATACAAAAAAAAGTACTATATTTTATCGATACTGTGAAACTTAAAAAATGAGCTTGAAAACTTTCACCAAGATTTTATATTAATATATAATCATAGCTTCGATAAAAACATCCTTGAGATTTTGATTCACGTGCATTCAAGGCTTCTTTTGTAAATCCCTATGTAACCTATTTTTTGTATTTCCTTATACCCCCTCTGTAAAATTTTGTAAATTTTATAAATCCATAATGTAAATATATTTTTTCCCTAGAGGAATCTAAAGAGTCCTTATGTGAGAGATACATTATGACTTTTGAGGTCACTTTGGAGACAATATGAGGGACCTAGAATATGAGATATCTACATCATGTGCACTATTTAAATCTACATACATTAAGGAGAGGAGCTCACCGCTGCAAACAATAGCATCCAACAAGCCCATGTTCAACTCCTAGTGATGCCAAAAGACTAAGAGGGAAAAAACCAGAAAAACAAATTATAAATCACAATCTAGGTGTTGGCTGACAAACATGTTCCCAAACGAGCAGCTAGACTATAGTGAGTAGCAGCCATTAGTATATTAAATATTCAATTCATCCTAATTTGAGCAAGCGAACCATCTATATTAGATAAATATAATCATTGATGCCCAGTTTGAATAGGTTGACATAACCCTTCCCAAGTCGACTTGCAATCTAGCAACCTATATATGCACACCTCAGCCTCAATCATTCCTCATCCATCATATTAGTGGATCATCGATTCAAATAGGTAGAAAAGAAGATTGTCAAGTGTCTTAGAGATTTTGCAAGTGAACCACATATCCATCAAAGCATTGGTAACTATAATACCTACCAACAGCTTTCAAGGTGAAAAAATATTTACTGCATTTAGAGAGACTTGTGTTGAACCATTCAAGAAAGTATATTGCTTCCTCACCATGCCAAGGTTGTTCATATCGTGTGATTAGTATAGAGACTAGGAGACAACACTCTTCACAAGAACTTCATCAAGGACTTGCGACCTTATCAACTACTCTGTTACCATAGGCTTTTAAAATTCAAAACATCCACTTCTATTATTCAAAAGACACTCCTCATCATAAAAATCATCATATACTAGAGCTACACTCTAATACATAAAAAATAATGCATGAACATCACTGATATCTCTGACATCATGTAAGCATACATTTTCCTCCTAACATAGGGTCAATACCAAATCATCACATACAAGTATGTTGCATCTAAGGTATGAGATCTTAAATTTAGATGATCTAGATCTATGGAGTGCACCTTTATGTCCTTTTCATGTGCAAGCAAGCAATCTCAACAACTCTACAAGATAGAAAACTCATCAATCAAGCTAGGAGAGAGCTCAACGTTCATCAAACACTTGGCATATATATCCACCAACATTGTGGGTAAGCAAACTCCTCTCTAATAATCTTGGTCACTCTTAGCTTCTCCTCTACTACCAACTACCATATGAGCTCTCTTTTTTTTTTTTAACCATGGAAACTTTTCTAAAGGTCAATTTTTCATGCCCATGAGTCTTCTAGATCCTAATTGATGATTCAATATCTTTCATTATTATGTCAATAATTTGAGATCCTTGCTTGTAATTAGTTTGTTAATGAGGTATACTAAATATTCATATCGAATAAAGAAAATTAATTTTTCCTTCTCGTCACACCTCAATCCAAGCCCTACATGGTCCCAATAAACACCTTTTCTAGCTCCATTACTGGCAATAATCACATGCAAACAAGTTGTTTCAAAGCTCTACATCTTATGCCTCTGTTCTAAATTTGTTCCATCACCTCAATCCAATCACTAGCCTAGGCCCTATATTGGGAAGCGTTGAAGGATCATCTCTAAAAGACCAGCTCTATCCTCCCGCAGACGTTGACAGAGAAGACCATGCTTATGTCTATGCTCCAAGGGCCTCTGGAGATATTCTCATTTCCATTTACTCTCCCCTTACTCTTATACGTCACTGAAAACAACAATTCCAACTGAGCGAGGAACTTGTACGTACTTGTGTTTAAGAAAGGCATATGCCAATATATTGGGATTTCATTAATCCTTGGCACGCTATGTGCAACATTATGCACATGCAAATATGGTACTACTTCGCTGCTTGTGATTCGAGATTCTGCAATGTGCAAGTCAGACTGAAGAGCGTAAGACAGGTGGAGCAAGTGTGAGATCCGAGAAACTGAGCGAAAAATGAAAATTGAAATATTGAAATCCACAAATTACCCTCGATGAAGGAGGCAGACATCTTCACGACCTCACTAGGTGACATTGTGCTCCTTTTGTGGGAAATGGGAAATTCTCAAGTGGTCCTTGCCTTTTCTTCCCATTTTTTTCCCACAAAACCAAGGACCACTTGAGCTCAATGGTTTGTGGAAAAAAAGAGCATGTGAAGCATTTAAGGGCTAAAAATGACATAAAATCCAAGTTTTTACTAATCATTATGACATGCAACTTGGGAAACCCTTTTCCCCACCATGTCATTAACCCTTAATAATATATATGATACATAGATACACAATGCTAAAATTTGTTAAATTTCCCATGAAAACCCTTTTCCCCACCATGTCATTATCCCTTAATAATATATATGATAGATAGATACACAATGCTAAACTGGCCCCACAATCACTTTTTTTCGTGGTATTAAGCATTGCAGCTCTTCAATTGGGGTTCATGCATTTGTGTGTGTAGGCTTGCTATGATCGCCCCTATGTTTTAGGCGTATGTTATGGTAGGAAGCAAAAATTCCTACAAGTCCTATTACCCAGGCTAACATCGCCCATTTTTATGATGTTAGCCTTGAACATAGGGGGCCCTTCAAATACGCCAATCCCTATGGGTTCATCCCAAGAAATGCAAAAAGACCTCCTATTTCTTTCAAAGAGAGAACCATTTCCACTGCATGGGAATGCTCCCTTATACAAATAGAGTCAGGTTGGGCATCCATCCATTTCTTGCTCTTACTTGATTTGTATTCATGTTTCACTTCATAGCTTCATCTTTTCTTCCTTTTATTGCACTCAGGAATCACCTTGTCCAATTAAGCACTCATCGCTTTGCTATACCAACTTCATCAACTCCCGCACTTATTATGAGTGCTCTACTCTTCTCGAGATCTCAATGGTTTTCTTTCCTCCCATCAAGCACAAACTTTCCCTGTGGAAATGATAAGTCCAAATGATTGACAAAGGAGTTTTGGTCTCCCTATGAAAAGGAACCTCTAGTGATCGAAGTTGAGTAGTACCTATAGATGCTACTCTTACTCCCCCCTTCACGAATCACCACCACCTATAAGAGAAGCCATCTCATGAGCTTCGTTGTGACACATACCAATTGAGAGCATTTTATTTTATTGCATGAGAAATACATATGTGGAAATTGAAATTTGAATATGTAAGTATGGGATCATCTGATCAATTTAGGATTAAGAGTTTAATATCACAAAATCAAGCATTCTAAAATTTTGCTCGATATCTATGCTTCCTTGTAATATGTTGGATTGTTTATATTTTTAGGTCTGTCATAAGAGACCAGGTCTTAGTGGAGGTCATTGTTAAGAAGTGAAAATTTGATGTTTTTGAGTTTTATTTATTTTTGTTTATTATGCATGGTAAGTGAAGGAAGTGCACGTGGACCTGTCCTCCATAACCAAGTGTGCAGTTGTGGGCTCCAAGACTCCACCTTTTTGCATGTGTCCATCTCCTTTTCGCATTGGCACCTTCGTGACCTTCCTGTAAGAAAATAATACAAGGTCTGTGCTCAACAGATAACAGGATCTCGTACACAAGAGAGAAAACAAGATAGTATGGAGAATCAAAAATTTGATTACTGTAGAACTGATACAATAGATGGCGCTGCCTCCCAACCGTGTGCTCCTGTGAAAGAAGCTTCGATGGTGTGCTGGAAACAGTAGAAGACGGAGGGTGAATGCTAAGGAATCAAGGTTGCTGTAGCCAGTGATGAAATGGGCTTCACGGGCTTGCTCTTATATAGCCACCACGGTTAGGCTCAATTGGGTGGCCGACCCAACCCGCCTAAAACGGTCGACTGGGGGTCGGTCTTGAAATAGGCCACCGACCATACGATAGAACTGGTGCGCAAAATAGAGTAACTAACCTATGGTTACTGTTCGGCCCCCAACCATTTGGGATCATCAGAGGCTCCAAACGGGCCCCACAACCCGAGAGTGGGCTGCCTCGGGATATGCTCCATCTACCCTTAGTGCGGTCAGTCAAGGGATGCCTTCCCGCACTTGCATGTATCCTAGTTGGCGGTGTGCCAACTCTATCTGAAGCCATCTAGCCATCAGGCCACACATGGCCCCCATCTAGTGTCCAAACCAGGACCTACCGGATAACCGAGCTACTCAAATGCCTTCTCCTCATATGGGGGGCTTACAAGTAGAGTTAGCTGGTTCTCGCGTAGTTACATGAGAGTGGAGCATTGATATCTAATACTTCCACCATTTTTCCTTCTTTTTAGCAGTCATTATTGGTCACCCATGGATACAATCATGGAAAATTTCTTCATCTTGCTTTCCTCTGCTATGAGTCTCTTTATTTACCTTCTAGCATCGGGCACTCCTTGCATGCCCGCATCTAAAAGTTACGCACACATAGCATTGCATCTTCATTCAATGGATCTCGACACTCATATATTGTAGTCTCTGCCTAGCGATCAATGGAAACTTTCATCGATTTCTTGAATCGCTCCTATCATGCGTCTGCAAAACGAGTCTAGCATAGTCAGCAATAGTGGTGTGCAGCCAACTATGTGGATCTGGCCTTTGGGTTTCCAACAATTTGCATCGACATGTTTGTGTTGGCGGATTGCACTCCATCCTTTACGTTGACATTCTTCTTCTTTGCATGGACATCTTCTTTCTCCAATTTTGGGCATTGAACTATTCATCTTTGTGCATATTTGGTATGGGCATGGGTAGGAGCTTTTGAAAATACAATTTTGTTCTTGGTGCAAACCATTTTGCATGTTCCATTTTTGAAAGGATGCGTTGTGAATTGTGATGACTCACAAGTGGCTATACAAATCCGTGGAAACCATGTTGACAATGTATTGAAGCTTAAATTCCTTTCATAGAGTTTCATAGTCAAAGTGTCATGGCCACCAAAAACATGCTCTTTGACAAAAACCTGTAGGGGAGATCACCATGAACAGTACCTGTTTTGTGACTACGTTCACAGTGGGTGCTGGAAAACATTTGCTTTGGCCATTCCACTATAAATAGTTTTTTGCTTTAAATGTTGGTTTGCACTATTTGTTTATTCAAGCACCCTTCCTAAGGGTATCTCCCTTACTTGCAACACACAAAGTTTCCATTGTATGTACCATCTAGAATAAATAAAATTTCCATTGTACATGCCATCAACATACAAAGTTTCCTAAGCGTCTCTCCCTTACTTGCAACCCATAAAGTTTCCATTGTACTTGCTATATCTCTTGTGTTCCATCGTAGGTTTGCTTGAGGTTGGAAGTCTTTATGGACTTACACACTTTGTTTTAATAACCCTTGCCATCTTGCAAGTGACAAAATGCCTCCAAGTTCCCGCTGTGGTCGAAAACAATAATCGGTTTGCAAGTCGCTTCCTTTCAAGGAGCACCTGTACATGCCCCACTTTTAATTGGTACTTTAACAAAAACTTTGCACACTAGTAGCATTATTGATGTCCCTGTTTCTCCCAAGTGTAAGTTCCGAGGGTGTTGGTCACATACAATCATGTCATTGCTCATTGTAGCATAGGTGTTCTGGGTTTTTGGTGAAGCACTTGTTGAAGAGATGAATTGTTGTGATCAGCCTAGGGGCTGATGAGTTAGGTAGTTGTAAGTCATTAATAAAAGTCCAATTGCCATGATCAAGAAGAAAGTTGGTGGTCACTTGACTAGCCTGGATAACATGCACAAAGATTGGGTTGGATATTGGCTTACTTTGGTCTAAGAGCCAGAGTTCTGCCAAATAAGTGGCTGGTGGATTTAATAGGTGTTCCTCCCATGGTATCTAGCATGCTCGTATGTAATCTAGTTTTTGATAACCTCTCATTATACATTTCTTACCTCCAAGATTGCTCAAGCTTTGACCTAGGGGGTTAATAAAATTGCTTTTAACTAATCACTATAAGTTTTAGTTACTCCCTAAGATCTCTCGACTTATCCTCCATCAGGTTTAATGTTGAAAGTACAAGCAAATCATCACCTCTAAAAAATCAAAATGGCTCACATTAGCGCTAGAAGCCCAAGCTTTATTGGATGAATGTAATTATGCAAAAAATTATAGTAACCAAGTATTTGAACTTTACTTTCCTTTGATTAAGAGGTTTGCTAATGGTTTTAAGTGATGATTCAAGGATAGCTATTTATTTTGCCTAATAAAATCACTAATTTAGCCTTAAAACTAGTGGTTTTGTGTAGAGTGCTTAGGTATACTTATCCAATATTATCATGCTCTTTAGAGGGATATATATATGTAAGAATTTCAAGTTCCTCATTTGAGCATCTAGGATGGCTGCTTTTCTAGAATTACATTGTGTAGAGTAACATCATATGCTACCTAAAGTGGCATTATATATAAAAGTAGAGATTCATCTTAGGTGATGGTTCCTCACTTAGAGGATGGTGGGACAACCAATGATAATGGTCAACATCCCCCTCTTTCACCCACCAACCTCGACATGCAGTGGAATAGCAACTTGTCACAAGAAGCTATCCTTGATATTGCTCAAATGCCTCTGGATTTCCCACCCTTCATTGATGCTCTATTATGTTTGCCTTTGTATTCTTTATTCTATTTGTAGGTAGTACGAAGGCGGCCACACCACAATCCATGAAGATGAATGTCTATACTACAACACGAGGATTAGCTTGCACCAATGGCCAGTAATACCTCTATAAAGAGTATCAACCCCTACCTCACATAGTGATGTATTCTTTTATTAGCATCGCCTTGGTTTTAGTGGGTTGTTTTTGAACCATTTCCTTGAGTATTAGAATGTTTTTAGCACTGCCTTCCAGGCAGTGCTGTACTTACACTTTCATAAAAAAGTGTCCCACACAACCTTTTGCCACATGGATTCTTTCTATTTTTGTGCTCTGTGTGTGTGTGTGTGTGTGTGTGTGTGTGTGTGTAAAGGCACTCCTTCTTTGCCTCCCTCCCCCTCCCTTCTATAGTAAAGGCAAGGCTCATCAGTACTTGTACTCGCTTGCTCTTCACCCCACTTCTTTCTTAGGCTGTTTACACACTGCTAAAGGGCACCCAAGGACCACCCAACGCAGACAAGGGAGTCTGGAATGGGTGCACCGCATTACACACTAACTGCCCATTGTGGGTTTAAAAAGTTGAGTGCCCACCTATGGGCACCCCTTTACACACTACCTAATGACTACCCAATAATGGTTTTGTAATTTGTGGGACCCTGAACTTGGCCCACAAAAGGGCTTTCCAAGGGCAAGACGTGGAGTCCATGTTGGACTGGAAGGTTTGGTCATGGGCCGTGTATGTGTAACGAAATGCCCGGCCTTGCCTACTCATCGTTAAAAGGTTGTTCTCATATTAGTTCAATCGACCGCCTAGTGATGGGTGCCTCTCGCTGTGTAGACAGCCTTAGGCAACGTGTGGGTGCCCAAAAAGAGTCTTGGGCAATCTTGAATGGGTGCACCCAACTCCCCATCATGGGTTTTAAAAATTTGAGTGCCCACCCATGGGCACCCCCTTTACACACCACCCAATGGCAATTTTGCAACCCTGAGTACACATGTGATTAGCAGTGCCCAAGCTTGCTTGCCCACAAAACTAGAAGGTTTGGTCATGGGCGGTGTGTTTGTTATGAGATGCCCACTTTAAAACTTGCCTCTCTTTGCGTAAATAACCTTAGTGGATGTTTATATGTACAGAACGCTTCGCCACACCTACTTTTTGAGGATGTTTCCAGTAGACTACAGTCGCTTATGCCCACCCATGGTGGCCATGGGCAAGCAATCTTCTTGTCCTTAATCCAATGGGGGCTAAGAATGGTGCTAGTCTCTAAACACCCTTAGTGTATGTGACTTATGTAGTGGTTGGATGTTTTAGAGCAAGCTTTCCTCTAATTATTCGAAAGGCCCTTAACCTCAACAAGGGAGCATGAATGCTCGAGCGCATTGCCTCCTAGTTCATTATGACATATATGAAATGATTTTATACCTGTTGATAGAATAAATCTAATCAAGATTGTATTGTATCACTTTTTGTCTAAGAGGAACAAAGAGACATTGAAGGATTTATGTTAATTTATTTTCAATTATTGCTTTTACTTGAATGATAGGTTCAAAGTGGGAAACATAAATAGGATTGTCATCATATATGATTTGCAATGTAGTTGAGTTGAATTATTTCTTGTTTTTTACATATGTTTAGCAATAACAATATATAAATGGTCCTTTAAAAAAATGATGAACTCTATGGAATAGCAAAATGATCTCCGCCATTCTATGTTGCCAAAACACTCATACATGTGTGATATTCATCTCAACTTTGTACATCTTGTAAGCCACCCATGAAATCCAAGGAGGGAAATGTTCATAAACAATCTATTACTTGTTTTTCTCATTATTCTGCAAGCAATTAAAGAACTTTAAAGGCCAAACAAGTAGTTACATGCTATGTATTGGTAATTTGTGACACGACATACGAGGCATTCATGCAAGAGGCTAATTAATCAATTCATGTTCTTCCATGAAACCTTAAAATTTTAACTTGATATTGGTGGAGGTATTCACACTGAGCAATTATTTTCTATAATAATTTTTTATTATTTGAGCAGCATCAAGCATAAAATACCTATATGTAATGATAGCATGCCAGTAGGCAAAGAGAATGAGTATTTTCCAGTGTGTAATATGAGGTATGTATAATACCAAATATCTATGCTAGATATAATACCAGATATCTATGCTAGCATGCCAATAGACAAAGAAAAAGAGAGATCGAAATCCTACAATTTTGAGTATTTGTAATAGTATTAGTCTTCTAGTAATTTGTCTAATTTTTCATGTTTTTGTAGTCAAAATATTGTTTTTGTATTTCCAAGAGTATAATACTAAGTATGACGATAGCATGCCAATAGGCAAAGAAAATGAGAAAGTCAGATCATGTGATAAGTTTCAGTTATCTATAATAGTATTTGTCATACTATTTGTACCTCATGTAAACAAAAAAAGAAAAAAAAAAGTAAACCTATAACACAAAATTATTAATCTTCAACACATGGTTAATCAATATACCATATGAGCAGATCCTCACAAAAATACTTCAAGGTACAAAGTTGGTACCTCGCATTAAAAGAAAAAAACAAAGAAAAAAACAAGTAAACCCATCACACAACATTATAATATTCAACACATGGTCAGTCAATATACCATATGAGCAAATCCTTGTGGAAATACTCCAAGGTACAAAGTTGGCACCCTCTCTCAAAAACTAGAAAGAAAAAGTAATGCATTATAATATTCAGCACATGGTCAATCAATATACTGTATGAGAAAATGGTTGTGGCAATACTCCAAGGTACAAAGTTAAAACCTTGTATCCCCCCAAAAAAAAACAAACCAACAAAAAATTTTATCCCATAGCACAACATTATCATCTTGAAAGTCGAAGGAGAAAATGGTGAAATGCTTCAACACATGGCTAATCAATATATCAAATGAGCAAATCCTTGCATAAATACTCCAAGGTACAATTGTATCAAAACAAAAAAAGAAAGAAGTATAATCATAGCACATTATAACATTCAATGCGTGGTCAATCAATATACTCTAAGGTATACAGTTGACACCAATTACTCCATGAGTCCGACTTTTGGAAAAAAAACAAAAAGAAAGAACCAGAAAAGTAAACCCATATCACATTATAATTTTCAAAAACATCTTCAATCGATCTACCATATGAGCAAATTCTTGTGGAAATACTCCAAGGTACAAAGGGGTGAGAATCTCCATGAAGAACTCTCCTAGGACATGGTTTAATTTTTTATTTGCAAAAAAATTGAACTCATAGCACAACATTATCATCTTGAAGACATGGCCAATCAAAAATAAAATGTGACTAAATCCTTGTGGAGATAGTGTAATGTATAAAATCAGTACTTTGTTTCCAAGAAAGAGAGAAGGGATCTAAATGTAGATGCCTAAATACAAATCAAAGTTTATCATATTAAGAATAAATATAGAAAAAGAAAAGCATCTGTAATGATCTATACAACAAACAACATCAAGTGAGTTTTTGAGCGCATGTTCACAATTTCATAAATGAGGGCATTGTTGGTAGCCTAGTTTGCACAAAGAAAGTAGTCACCAAATTTCAAAGCCCGGGTATATAAACATAATTATGAAAACAAGGTAGGTGCAAGAACAAAGAGGGATTTTTCAATCACAGGATGTTTGACAAGTCACTACTATAGGAGTTGCAATCTACAGTAGCTAGCACCGATAAAATTTTAAAGTAAGGGTACACACATCAACATTTTTACGGAAAGAAAGACTAGCAAGTATAGAGATAGATTTCTTGAATCACAAGACATTTGAAGAATATTAATCGATAAGCAGCTCTACCATAACGAACAACTAACACAACATAATTTAGAACTGTCACTACAAAACAAGAAAGATTGAAAATTGTCAAAGGTCTTTACACTTATGTTAGTTGGGTAAGAAGACATATTGAACGTATAATTTAGCATTCATCTGTGCCATAGCCAATGATGAACATGCCATTGTTGATGTAGTAAGGCTCACTGGAGTAAGTTTTGTCATGTACACCCCTTGTAATAATCAATTGCCTTTCTTGTGATGCAATCGGGATCATAGTTGTAGGCATGCAATCAAAAGATGTCGATTTTAAGCTCTTAATACTTACTTCTTGAGTCGAAGGCAAAGCCATCAATGGCAACGTTGACTAGTTGCTTCCCTAGTCTCGATGGACACTGAACAATATGTAGTTACACTTTCATTAAAAAGTGTCCCACATAGCCTTTTCCCACATGTATTCTTTCTATTTTTGTACTTTCTTTCTATTTTTGAGCTCTCTCTCTCTCTCTCTCTCTCTCTCTCAGGAAGCTTCGCCTTGAGACACAAGATAAGTCTCCCCTCCTCATTGAGACCAAGAAGAGTTACAAGCGTTTGGTGCGACGCAAAAAGTGCCAATTTCTAGCCCGGAATGAGGAGGAGCTGAGAAGTTTACTTTTCAGCTGTGATTCCAAGGAATTCTGGAAGAAATTCCTTCGCTTGAAATCTCAAACTCCTCTTACAGACCCGCAGGTTTGGCTTGCCTATACTTCCACTTTATATGATATTCCAGACCAGCCACAGATCGACTTATCCCATGTGCCTAGACCCACCTCCTCTGCCTTATTCTCATCCAATAGTGTCCGAGCAGCAGCTCATCGTTTGAAGACTGGGAAAGCTAAGGACCATGATGGATTGCAAGCGGAGTATGTAATCCATGGGATTGATGCCTTAGCTACAGTCCTCTCCCGTCTTTTTAACGAGTCCATTTGTACAGGTCTTCCACCTAGTTGGCTAGAAAATACTATAGTACCCATACACAAGTCGGGGGATCCTTTGGAGGCGTCGAACTACAGGACCATTATGATTGGCCATGTCATGGCCAAGATTTATGCGACCATTCTAGAAGGACATATAAATGACCATGCCGAGGCGACAGGCATGAGAGCTAGAGGGCAGGCAGGATTTCGTGCAGAGCACTCGACTCTAGATCATATCTTCACACTCAGGGCTTTGATTGAGGAGGCAAAGTCACGTAAGCAACGGCTCTATTGTTGCTTCGTGGACTTCAGAAAGGCATTTGACACTGTGCCGCGTTTCAGACTCTTCCAGTGACTTCGTGACTTGGGATTCAATGGGGAGATTCAATGGGCGATCATGACCTTGTATGAGAGAGTCATAGGTAGAGTTAGGACACGGGCGGGGCTGTCGGCGGAAGTACGCAGTACGATAGGGGTGAAGCAGGGGTGTCCTTTGTCTCTGACACTCTTTGGTCTCTATATCAATGAGTTAGAGATGTACATACAGACGATGGGTGGTACAGGTTCTTTACTGGCAGGATCCACGATACCGATTCTCCTCTATGCAGATGACGTGGTTCTTATTTCTTCCTCCCAGCAGGGTTTACAGGCACATCTCCATGCACTCCACAGCTTTTGTCAGGACAGAGGGTTGTTTGTAAACCTTGGGAAGACCAAAGTCATGGTCTTCAACACGTCATACCAGGTTTATAGGAGAGGCGAGTTCTCTTTCACATTTGATGGGCAGGAGGTGGAGCTAGTCAGGGAGTATACATATTTGGGTGCCACATTTAGAGGTCCAGTCTTCACCATGACGCATGCAGCACGAGATAGGATCAGTAGAGGGTATGCCGCCTTGGCTCTTCTCGAGAGGCAGTGTGCACAGTCACATTTTCAGCATCCCGACACGAAGTCCTTACTTTTCGATACGCTGGTGAGACCTGCAGTCATGTATGCTAGCCCCTTTTGGGCAGGAGATCTCAGTGTTGCAGATTGGAGACGAGTAGAGAGGTTACAGATCATCATGTTCTCCAGATTGATCAGAGCGAAGCCCACGGTACCACATCAGATTACGTTCGCAGAGTTCGGAGCTACACCCCTAGCGCTAGATGCAGCATTTCAGTCAGTTACATACTTGCATAGGATCAGGGCGCTCGGAGACTCAGCAGCAGGCAGAGCACGATTACCGTGGCTAGCACTGACATCCTCGCAGATGTTAGCGGAGAGAGGTCATACTTTTTGTTGGTACCACACACTCTCCACATGGCTCACCTCGCTGGGCTTGGATATGGATAGGCTGCCACCATTTCGATACAGCATAGATGCCCCTCGCCTCCCTCTCACTCGACATGAGCTCAGCCAGGTTATCAGGGCAGATTTGTTGCAGCTACACAAGTTTTGCACTTGGGTTCATCCCACGGAGCTTCCTACGAAGATGGCCACATATCGTGACCATTTTCTCAGGATTTCAGAGGATGGCTTCATCATATCCCCAGGATATATCGGCGTTCATATGTCGCACTCACTCAGGATTGCCTTGGGCCAGCTCAGGGTATCTTCCCACAGATTAGACGTTGAGGCCGGCAGGATGCGTCGTACAACTACCGGACATAGACCCAGGCGAGAGACTAGGATATGCCCTTGTTGCACTATGGGGGAGGTGGAGACTGAGGAACACTTTGTTTGCAGATGCCCTTTATATTATGAGATCCGTGGCAGATTTCACTGTTTATTTGGGCACGGATTTGGACCTCTCTCTCGGATTATGGAGTATGAGGATCAGTATTGCTTAGCGTTGTTCATCAGGGAGATCACCAGAGAGAGATTCCTCAGAGAGCACCGTCGCATCCCTGCCAGAGACCTGGTTATTCATGAGGAGCAGGACGAGGCGCAGGACCATGAGCACAGAGATAGCCCATCTTGCCAGAGAGCACCGATGGTTCCACCCCGAGGATGTACATATGACATGATCCGGCAGCACCGCAGGATGATCTTACACAGAGGCCGTACCCGTCGCTTTATTTCTAGATGACGGAGGATGATGGCAGATTTTCGGAGGAGATTGCTCCATGGAGACTTGGCACCGCCAGCAGCCCATTTGACACTTGCCCAGATCTTCACACTCATGGCAGGAGGCATGGTCGATGGCCATGACTTCCATCATTTCTTTGGATCACAGACCCCTTAGGGAAGACGATGTTCCTCATATTTCATATTTTACATTTTGTATCTAGGCACTTTTGGTGCTCTATTTCATTTCATTTTGTATCTAGGATTTTTGTAGCCATTTTTGGCATCTTAGTGGTATTACGATGAGGCCACCTAGTTGGCGCATCGTTGATGATGTATTTTCCTTTCGGATGATTTTGTGTCCCATAGGCCATGTATGGCCTTCCGTGGACCTTTAATAAAATTTCTTTCTTTCTTCTTTCTCTCTCTCTCTCTCTCTCTCTCTCTCCCTCTCTCTCCCTCCCTCCGTCTCGTAGTTAAGGCAATGCTCACGAGTACTTGTACTCGCTTGTTCCTAGTCAAAATCTCTATTACGCTCTTTCTTCTCTCTATTTTTATGGCAGGCAGCCTAGGGAGATGTTTGGGTTTTCTCACACCCCCTTGAGCCACGTGTTATGAATCTAATCCCTTGATCTGGTTTCATCTTATGCCCTTGATTTTGTTTGATGTAAAAGCTAAGCTTTTAACTAAAGCACTAAAATCATATAGGTGTTTTTCACAATCACAAGACTGTATAAACGTTTCAAACCTATTCGATTTGAAGAGATGGTCTATTTGATTTGCAAGTTTGGGCTTATTGGCATGTAAAGCTTTGGAGAGTCTCGCAATGACCTTAAAAGCTCGACTTACTATAGTGATCAAACTCCCGGTTCGAGAGGCACGTAAGGCTAGCTAAGTGGAGAGTGAGAATGTTACATGCTCTACTTCAGAGTTTCTCTAATGATAGTTGTCTTTTTGTGTTGTCTAGCGCCTACTTAACGATCTGAGAATGTTGGAATCATCCCGCTCAAGGACATATGCAGATCCTCTCAAGGTCACATCGGCAATTTTTTTGCATATTGTCTCTCAGCGTTTGACTACGATTATGACTATTGACATTAAGGTAATATGCCAGTTTTTAATCCATTTGCGAGACTTATCCTCGGCGCTAATATTCTCGATGTTTATATTCTCGGTGTTATCTCGACACCCAAGGAAGGGCCCGTTCCCTTGGATTATAACTCTTTAGGAAAGGAAGTGCGCCGCCTCCCCGCCCACTCTATGTGTGGTTATAATAATTATATATTATATATTATAATATAAATATTTTCAATTACTGGTCCATTCAAAATTTATTGTTTTTAATATGAATTCTTACAACATTCCTCTCGTTTAATGCATGTTATCGATGCGAGGAAGCAAGGAAATCCAAGATGGATGCAAGATTGAAGGATGACTACACCTTTATTCATATGGTTGTAGTCCATGTGACACTATTGTAAAAACTGCAACGAGGATCAGTTATTGTATCGCCTTATTTATGCATTTGTTAGACTTCAGTCTCCAAAATATGGACATCACAAAATCAATAATAAATCACCACCCCTCACATTTGCAAGGAGGATCGGGTCCTAACGGGACCTATGTCGCGTCTCATGTCCACTCTTTTGCTCATTCTCTTTTTTCCTTAAAGAATTGATAAAATAAAAGGATTAAGCTTTAATTTCGAGTTAGTAGTTACTTGCCCAAATTAGTTTCTCTTTGCAATAGCTTATTGCCTCTCTCAATCTCTCATAACAAAGACTTGAATTTTGCTCCATAAGGTATTGCTGAGTTGGCCACAGTTGCAAAAATAGTGGGGCCAAAAGTACATAGCGCAGGAGCGTAAGAGGGAAGCTCGATTTGAATAAAAAGATTCTTGGCCTGCGATCGAAGTTTTGATTCAACCCGGAGCTAAACCGTACTGCTCAAATCGGCTAATCTATCAGCAGGTTTGAACGTTAGCCTCTTATGCTTCATCCGTGCTTATCATCGTACCAGTTTTAGTATAATGACTGAATTTCGAATCGATGTTGGAAGATATGACGTGTAGCTGTAAAGGTATACCTGGCTTGGAATTTTTATAATCTGCCCTTATATTTCTCAAGAATGCTCAATATGTAGCTGGATTTGATACTGAGCTGGATATGCCAACCACAGAAATGTCAAGCAAGCTCAAGGTGCAACAGCTTCGAGATGCCTTAGCCGGGCGGGGACTCGACACCACTGGATTAAAACCTGTTCTGGTATATGTGCGAGTACTTCAATTATGCCTCGGTGAACTGAATGACTCGTTAAATAGAGGTGTTAATTGATTGGAGCTTTGTGTATGCAGGTTGCACGACTTGATGCTGCCATTGCACATGATGAGGAAGATGAAAATAATACCGATGCTGGCAAGACGCTGAAAAAGCGAGAAGCAAACCTCTATGCAGCAGACGACGAGACTACTAGAAATCCGAATCCCTCAAAGCGTATAAAGAATGATGACATGGTTAAAGCAAGCGAGGATGAAGACATTCATCGGTTAACTGTTTCTGAGCTCCGTTCTGTTCTTGCCAAAAGAGGGCTTTCAACAGCCGGTACAAAGAAAACTCTCCATAGCAGACTTTTTGAGGTTATCAATGCAACTAAAACTGTGGGTGATTCAAATGCGGACGATGCAGAACATGACGACGGTGTGTATAAAGCTCCTTCGCCCAATTATGTCTAAAATGGATATTAAACTTATTTAGATAGAATTTCACAAAGAAAAGAAAACAATGCGACACTAAATTGAGCAATCAAGTTCTTTCGATGGACGGCAGGACGAACGAATATTGCTACCACACGTGTAACCTGTCTGCTTCATCACTACGAACAGCTCTCTTTGATTGCTTCGTTGGAACTATCACATAACAGCAGACACTCTCTCTTTTACACACACACACACTCTCTCTCTCTCGGTGCAAACACACTAGGGCCGAGGACAACATGTCAGGCTGGACCCCAAGGTATTTTATTTATATCAGGTACAAGCGTTTTTTAGCATAGAGCTGTTCTTACACCAATGTTCAAACGGGAATCCAAAGTACAAAGGAGCTTAAGACTCATTCTTTTTGGCAAGTTTTCACTTGGTCACGCGAATAACTCCTAATCGCTCGCGAGGCTCCGCAATGCCCAAGTCTAGAACCTTTCTTATACCTGCGACAATTAATTAAAGCGCATAACCATGGCACCCATTAATTGTTAGCGCTTCGCATGCGAAATAATAATCTCTAGACTAATCCTAGTTAGTGTGGGTGTCCCCACCAAGCAAACATAACACATAAACAAATATATGTACATATATATACATATTCTTTGGTTGATTGGAGTCAAACGCTCTTGATCATAAATAAGGGAGCTTTGACCAACGGTCGAGGCGCCTTAATTATGGCCAAGTCTCTCCAACCGAAGTTGGCACAACTCTGTTAACTGCAGTTAACCCTCTTGGCGCATGCCAAGTCTCATCAACCGAAGTCAACAGGCTCTGAATGTATTCAGCTTTGTGGTTCTCTGGTTAACCGCAGTTAACCCTCTTGGCAATAAACCAAGTCTCCCCGACCGAAATTAGGCTTACTTGACCAAAGTCAAGTATCTTTGACCATAGTCAATTCTTTGACTATTAAAGGAACTCTTTGACCATAATGAACACAAATGGAAAACTTTTTAATTATGATCAAATAAATGGTCAACTCAATACTTTGACTAAGGATATTTATAGCTTGGTGACATCCCCTCGGCTTCTATTCAGTTGACCTCAATTGAAAAGATTCCTTGTAAACATCTAAAAACTGTGGATGATCGGACAACATGTCTTCATCCATCCACTTGGCATCTGATGCCAAATAATTCTTGAATTTTACAAGATATCTGTAAAATTTCTTGCTCTGAGGGCCTTTGCGTACAGTATGATACACAATCTGCTCTGGCTGAAGGACCTCCTCCAGCTCATCCACTTTTGGTGGATCCTCTACTATTGGCTCTGTAGCTTGCATACCATGGTGCTTAAAGATCTGTGCCATGAAAAGCTGAGCCATATGATCTTTGGGAAACTCTCTTGTTTCAAACTTGGGGGTCGCTGGCTTTTTATCCCTCGGTATCCCTTCTTGTAGTGAAGGCACACTAGTAGGATCCTGCATGTACACGAGACTAGCCACATCGGTTGAATGCATAAGATCTGAAATTTCTTTAATATCTTTGCTTGGGCCTGTATCTTTGGAGTGAGTCCTGCCCGGTACTTCCTGAGTTGAGTCTTGTCAGAGATTTTCTTGAAAGGTGAAACTTGCAAGTAGGAGTCCCAAAATTTATGGTTGTAAGACTCAACTGTATCTTGTGCTTCCATATGTATACTCTCCCAACCAAGGAGGACATGATCTCGAAACTTATTGGGAATAAACTGTTTATAGAAAGCTTTCTTGAAGTCCTTCCATTTCCTGGGGGCTACATAATTGGCTGTTTTAGCTATCCACCATGCACTGGCTGTACCAGTCAAGTGCAAACCAACCATACGAAGCTTTGAGGACTCACTGAAATTTTACAGGCTGAAGGCAGCATCAAACTGCCTTATGAACTGCATTGCCTTTTCAGCTTGGCCATACTGGCCATTGTAAGTGGCAAATCTTATTGACTTCCCACCATCTTTGAATTCCTGCTGGACCTCTTCTCCTTCTTCTTATGTTTTGTCTCTGAAGATCCAGAAGAAGAAGATGATGTTGAGGATGAAGAGGTAGAGCTAGAAGAAGAAGGCGAACTAGATGAACTGTGATGATGCTTCGTCCCTGGAAAAGAGGGCCCTTAAAGGGGCTGCCTACAACATTATTCCTACAGACCCAAACAGACCCTAAAAGTCGGTCAGACTGGTCGGTTTTTGGAAAGGGCCTTGGGCCTATAAAAGGAGGCCATTTTGCCTCATACAAACATCCAACTATCCAGGAAGAGCAGGAGTAGACAGAAGCCGGGGTGAAGGAGAGTGGAAGGTGTGCTGTAGACTGAGCTCCCTAGAGGCTGGACCTTGGCTGTCTTCCAGGGCAGCAAGGTGTTGTGATCATCATATCACTTGGAGCAGCCCTCAACCAGCAGAGAGGAGCCACAGAAGGACCTACCTTGGGCCTACATTCAGGAGGTGAAGGTGACCCTGCAGACTAAGCTAGAGGTGCTGCCCACCTAGGCTGGCTTCCGAACAGCAAGGTGGAAGGGATCTAGATAGAGAGTCTACATATGCTCGAGGTGGAGCACGCAAGCTCAGAGATGTAGAAGTGCTTGGCATCTAGTAGGAGAACCTGTTGGTATTGTATCCTGTCCTACTTTGTGGACGGACGGAAATATAAAGAGTTGCTTCTATATTTGTCTCTGAGCATTGTCTATTTATTGGCTTGCACATCTATGCACATAAATTAAGAAGTTTGTGATTCCACACCCCACATGCACACTGTGTGAGCTCGGGCATTACTATCAGTCTTCCATTGTGCGTACCCTTTGTTGGGTAATTTCTAACACCCCCTGAGGAAAGCTGTGATAGGACGGACCTCAATAGAGTGTACTTTGGGGGCTCTCTGTCACGCATGTGGTCTCTGCGTCCCTCTCTCGGTGGTACTGTGCCGGCTGCTCATCCAGATTGCTCTCATGTCGGCTAGATCCTCCTCCTCCACTCCACTGTGTCCGGGGCTGACTCAAATGTATAGAAGTCTGTGACGCGTCGCTGTGCCTGGTCATCCTCTATGTCCTATGATGGTTTGGCCATCCCCTGTTGTTCTCTGATCTGTCGCTGTGCCGATGCATCTCCATCAGATAAAGCCCGATACAGACTTGGTCATGGAAATGGATCAGTCGTGACAAAACGGCCGAAGCCATTCTTCTCCAAGTGGAGATAGTGGTAGCATCCCTGGATCTCGTAGTAGGCTGGGTAAACACAAAGAAAATGCTCCTCTGTCTCAACCACCCCCAGCATACGTAGCGTGCAGACCCGTTGCTCTCTGGGTATACCTGCTGCTCTCCCTGCCTCGACCTCAGCTGATGGGACGAAACCCACATCTGACTAGAATTCTGAGCAGGCTGGAATTCTGCACAGAGTTGTGCGCTGCAAAGGAGAGATGGGTTTTGAAGAGGCTATTTGCTGACAAGACAGGTCCTTCTCTGCAAAGCTGATTTGCTATGGTTAAAGGGGGTGTTCAACAAACTCTTTGTTCGGGTCTGCTGCAACAATGACTTGTGCGACTTCTGTAGACTGTCATCAAGAGAGGAGTGTGGGTTTTAATGCAACTGGTCCAGCCCTTTGCCAATCGCTGGCTGCTTTTAGAAAGCTTTCCTCAAAAGCTCACAAAAGCAAGCCCTCAGAACCTTCAGCCCAACTAAAGTATTCATCTCAGAGATGCGCAATCAAGCCCCTTTGATTCAGCCTCTACCAGAACCTATCCATTCCAGAAACTATGATGGTCCTTTTGCATATTGCATAGCCTGTCCAGGCTGTCAGCAACCAATCGCTCCCTATGGTAGTTGACCCAGCAGCACCTTTCTTACCTTGACTTACTACATGACAGCTGCAGCATTACTGCGCAGCTGTAGCATCCCCCTCAACCTTGGTCTGGCCATGACCAGAGTGAGTTCTCACAGCAACTTTATTCGCAATTACCTGCTCTTACAACCCCTCACAACTTCAACAAATCTGCGACCTGATTTTTTCCAAAGCAGACACCTAAATAGGGCCCCTCTATGGGCCTTTTGGGCTGCTGATGTCAGGCTCCCAAGTGTACTGCATGCTTTTCCAGCCTCCTGCTGGCACAACTCCACATAGGGTGCTGCCTCCTAAAAGTCAGGTACTCTCAGCCTCATCCCTCTATAGTCTCCTGCCCCCTTATCCCCTCCAATCGGGGGCTCATAGGTGGGGTAGCGACATTTCTAACACCCCCTCTCAATGACACAATTGTGGGCCGATCCCCATGTGTCGAATGAGGTGTTCCATCTGCTCCCTGGGAAGCGCCTTCGTGAAGACATCCGAGATGTTGTCGTTGGTCGGGCAGTACATCAACTCTATGACATCTTCATTGATGAGTTCACGAACAAAGTGATAGTGGACCTCGATGTGCTTTGTGCGTGCGTGAAACACAGGGTTGTTGGCGATCGTTATGCAACTTTGGTTGTCGCACATAACCACTGTCGCGTCTTCTTGGGCCACATTCATGTCCTCCAAGATCCACCTGAGACACAATGCTTTGCATGCTGCTATACAAGCAGCCTTTTACTCCATCTCTGTAGATGAAAGGGTGATAGTAGGTTGTTTCTTACTCAGCCATGACACAGCTCCTGATGAGAGTAAGAAACAATATCCAGAAGTCGATCTCCGGGTATCGATATCACCTGCCCAATCACTATCGCAGAAACCTCCCAACTCAATACCTCTCGTATAAGTGATGCCGTAGGTGCAGGTACCTTTCCAGTACCTTAGCACCTTCATACCTACGTCCCAATGGGCCTTCTTGGGTGTGGCGGAGAATTGATAGAGCAATCCAACTGCGTAGGAAATATCCGGTCTGGTATTGGTGAGGTAAAGCAAACCCCCACCATGCGTCGATACATTGATGAATCAACCGGTTGAGATGGATCACGCACACTCAGCTTCAGACCAGTTTCCATGGAAGTCACTGATGCTTTGCAATTTTCCATCTTAAAGCGTTTGAGCAGCTCCCTGCAATATTTTTCGTGTGAAATAAAGATACAGCTCTTTCCCTGCTTCACCTTAATCCCAAGTATGCCTAAGTCAGTCATTTCGAACTCTTCTATGAGAAGCCTCTTAACCCCCAATGACCTTCCGTTTGGTTGGTTTGGGCACTAAATCCCAGGTGTCATTTTCCAAAATGGCATCCATCTCTGCCTGTATGGCTGCGTGCCATTCTAGAAGATCCTTTGCTTCTTGGAAGGAACGGGGCTCCTCAAGTTGAGCCACCATAGCGTAGTTCACGAAGGGAGTCTTGATGTTGCGTTGAGATCGTCGCACTTCGGAACTGCTCTCGGGAATGTCTGTGACCCGTGAGTCTTCTAAAGTCTTCAAATACCACTGAGGTAGCTTCTTCTCTGATGGAGGTGCTTTTGCTGGAGTCGCCTTGGGAGCCGGTTCTGGAATAGCATGCTCCTCCTCCTCCTTGAGATCTTTAGTCGTCTCCACCTCTTGGATGGTGACCTTGGGTGGGGGTAATGACGGAAGTTCAGGAACCTCTTCTGCAGGCTGTGGCTCAAACTCCTTAAAAATCACGTCCCTGCTCATAAGGATCTTCTTCTTTCCCAGGTTAAAAAGACCATAGGCTTTACTGTATCCCACAAAGATACATCTTCGGCTATGGGAATTAAGCTTCGTCTGCTCATCTTTATTTTTTTGCCGAAAAAACAGTGCTGATTATATTACTTCGAAAACAAGATACATGAGGTCAGCTTTGCAACTGACGGGACTGCGTTCACAAATCGGACGCAGCCCAAAAAGGAAACAAAAAAGTAAAGCTCTCTCTCACGGAGGGATCAGGCGAGTGTGAATGAACAGCCAGAGAGGTGGTGAATAGCGCCATTGAAGGCCTTGCGAAGTATGCTCGAAGAAGAGGCCCTGTGTGTCCCAATTACGGAGGAAACGTCTCCGCTTCTCCCGGCCAGCCCGGGAGTCACCCTGTATCTGGTCCCATTGGCCTCTGAGGGTGTGTATAATCTCACTCCAGATGTCAGTCATGACCTGGGCAGTCGAAAGGGAGGTGCCACCGAGGATCTGCGCGCAGCGCGAGGTCCAGATGTGCCATCCTGTGATGCTGCTAATGATCTCCCAGACTGGCTGCCTCTCCTGAGAACCTGTGTCAGCCTCTGCCAGGTGCGGCGGAATGCTCTCGAGCGGCCCCCACGTCCCCTGTGTGATAAGGAACGTGGGGTCCTGCGGACATGCCTCGAACAAGTGATGGAAGCCAGGTGCGGTGCTGCACCAGCAGAACGCGCCCCAAGTGATCATACCTAACTCCGGTGCTGCGCGAGTAAGGATCCCGAAGGTCCACCTCCACACTTCCTGGGCGTGAGTGCAGCTCCACAGGCAGTGTTTTGGTGACTCCTCGTCCTCATGACAGATCTGGCAGCGTCCATCGTGACCCACCTGCCGCAACCAGCTCCCCACTGGAAGACCTTTGTGGGCGAGAAGCCAAAGGAAGTAGGAGATCTTCCGCGGTCGCCAGCTCTCCCAGAAGGCCTTCCAGAAGGCCTGCAAAAATAACCTGGAGATACCCTGAGCATACCAACTGGGCCGCTGGGTGGGCGGGCGGCTCTGCATCCTCCCGAGAACTCTCCTGCCCAATGTCGTGCTGTAGGCGAAGAAAGAGGTCGGCCGCTGACCTGTCACAATCTCTGGCCATCTCCACTCTCTTGGGTCCCAATCAAGCTCTGACAAGGCCCGCCCCTCCCAGAGCCAGAGTCGCCATAACTGCAGCTGATCCTGCTCTATACTGGGATCGGTCCGCCAAACCTTCCCCACGAGGCCTACGACCCGAACCCTCTGCCATGGGAGTAGCGGGTCGATGAGCACATCCTCTCTCCTAAGTCGGCCGTCCCTCGTAACCGCGAAAAAGGAAACCGAAGTGTCGTCCATCCGACCTGCAACCACTAGTGGGATGCCACGGGGGGTGAACTGTCCCAGCCAACGGTCATCACCAGGCATGAGGGTCTGAATCTCGGGTGGAACCAACCAACCGGCTGGAATTGCTCCGTCTATCTCCGTGCGTCTCACCTGAGCTCCACGGGCACCTCCAGTTGCGACTGCTAGAGCAGCGGTATCCAAGTGTCTGTACGTGTCCCTCCAAACTGGAAGGGACCGGGCTGGCCCCCGCATCCAGCCGTCCCACCTGATGTGTGATCTCTCCCCCAGCTGAAGGCCCTCGGCATCTCTGACCTGGTCGTTCCAGATGAGCGGCTAGCGATCGATCTCCTCCTGACAGCCAGGAGGGGACTGAATGAGACTGAGGCGGAGCCGCCTCCAAACCATGAGAAGGCTACGAACGAGTGGGGAGCGGGGCTGAGTGAGCGGGGCAGAAGTGAAGATCCACTTGAGGGACGATAGCCACTCTCCACCTCGGCGCGGGACACAAGAACCGACCCCCTGCTGAAGTAACATCTTCCACGTTTGCCCCCCGGGGGTCAAACCACGAATAACTAACTTGCCCAGTAGGGCCTGACTTTGAAGCTCAGGATCGATGACCCCCAGGCCACCCTCAGCTTGCGGAAGAATGACTGTCTGCCAGGCAACCCTGGCTCTGGTATCTCTGAGACCGTCCCCCCCAGACCACAGGAAGTTCCGGACCAACCTCCTAAGCTGTGCCACGCTGGATCTCGAGAAACACCAACAAGAAGCCACATACCATGCCGTGGCTAGGAGAACCTGGTTGACTACAAGAGCACGACCTGCGAGAGAGAGCTTAGCAGTGCTCCAGAAAGCTAGCTTCCGTTGAATGGAATCTAGCACCGGGAGAAACTGCTGAGCTGGCGTGATATCCAGGCCAACCTGAAAGCCGAGATATCTAGCTGTCTGTCCCCGCGGGATCCACCTGAAACCCAAAAACCTCCCCCATTGTGAGCACGCCCCGGGATTTGTGGGAAAACCAACTGATTTGTTCCAGTTGATTTTCGCACCGGCTGCCGAGCAAAAGACCTCTAGGGCCAGCCTCACCCTCTCCAGCATCATCTCATCATCCTGAACATACAGTGCTGTGTCATCTGCATACTCCGAATCCAGGAGCTCCGTGTCCTCTCTGATGGGAAGGCAAACACCCCGGATCCCAGTCGACCTCGCTCGAAGGTAGTATGTCATGGCCTCGGCGAAGAAGAGAAACAGGTAAGGAGCAAGGGGGCAACCCTGACGCACTGATCTCTCCAAACGAAATCGCTCTCCCATCCTGCCACCGATGATGACCCTGTTGGAAGCCGTCCTGTATAATGCTGAAATACCCTGTATCCATCTTGCTGGGAACCCTAGTCGCTCCAGAGTACCCTCCAGGAAGGACCAGTCCACTCGATCGTAGGCCTTCTCAAAGTTGAGAAGTAGGATGGCTAAATGTGACCCGCTGTGCTGAGCCCACTCCGTCGCCTCTGAGAAAGTGAAGACATTATCCAGGATACTGCGATACTGAACAAAGCCTGTCTGAGTGTCATGAATGAGGTCAGGAAGTAGAGGCCGAACTCTGGCGCTGATCATCTTGGCAAGGATTTTGTAGGCAGTGGAGAGGAGAGTGATCAGGCGCCATTGACGGATCTCCTGTCGATCTCCTCCCTTCAGGATGAGGCAAATCAGTCCCGAGGAGAGGCTCTCTGGCATATATCTGCTGCTGAAAATCCTCTGGAGGGCTGCTAGGAGGGGCTGATGGATCTGATCCCAGAAGGAGGTGAAGAAAGCACGAGATAGCCCATCCTCGCCAGGGCATTTCTGCCCATCGATGGCCATCAAGACCTCCAACATCTCGTCAGTAGTGAATGGTGCCAACAACGTCGCCTGCATGCTGGGCTGAACCAGGGCTGGAATATGCCTCCACACCTCCTCGCGGGAACGTCGAGTGCGAGGGGCAAGCTGCTCGTGCTGGAAAAGGGTCGTGTAGAAGTCGGTAGCCAACCCCAAGACCTCACCCGGATCAGTAACGATGTGCCCCTCCGCTGTCCTCAGACTCCGTAGCTGATCACCTGCTGCTCTCTGGCCATGCGTCCTGAAGAACTCCCTGCACATCCGGTTGCCCTTCCGAGCCCAGAATGAGAGGGAGGCGTGATAGGAAAACTCTGAATGGCGCTGGAGAGTCTCCTCAAGAAGGGCTCTAGCTCGAAGGGCCTGGATCCGAAGCTCCTCCGGGCCCGGGGCTGCCTGCTGGAGTCGCTGAATGGAAGCGAGTTCCCTACGAAGAGCTCTCTCTCTGCCCCACCACTCCTTTCGAACCTGAAGGCCTGCGAGCTGGCAAATCTGGCTAGACTCCTGCAAAGCCTGCGCCACCGAATCAACCAGATCCACGCACTCGCCCCAATCTCTGTCCCAAAGGCTACCGATACTACTGCGCACATCCTCCCTCAAGAAGATGGAGTCGGGGATCCGGCACGAACGGGGAGGAAGGGACTGAGCTGCCGAATCTAATGGTAAGAGCACAGGCGCGTGGTCCGAAAGTGTCGTCCCTGGCACTATACCCGCCTGACCGCCTCTGCTTATGGCTCAATCACTGACATAAAATCTATCCAGTCTCTCCAGGAGTCTGCCTCCTTCCCTGCGGAAGCCCCACGAGAAGTCCAAGCTCCTGTGCCAACGGTGGAAGGACGGGTCTCTCCAGCTGTCCCTACCTCCTGTCGCGAAGATAAAGGAGTCCCAAGCGGACTGCTCTGCATGAGCCATACTTGTAAACTCTGGTCCTTTGCCCTGCTGGTCCTCCAAGGTCTCCAGATTGTTGAAGTCACCTCCAACAATCCAAGAATCCATGTCTGGGAGAATCCCTGTAAGTGTCCTGCAGAAGGTGGCTCTGCATCGGAGGTCTGTGGGAGCATAGATGTTGAGGATCCCTATTTTGGAACCCTCCAACTCTAGGCCTACCCAAAGGGCACGGCGTGAAATCAACGTACCAAGACCAAAAACTCCCTGGGCTAATTGCTCGCACACGGAAGTACAGACACCGCCACTCCTCCCCTGTGCGCCGATCGAGGGCTCCCAATAAGTGTGAGAGCGTCCAGGGAGAATCTTCCCGCAGCTACGGGAATGAGCCACAGAAAGCTTGTGCTCCTGGAGCAGAAGTATATCCAAGCGACCAATCACTGCTGGCTGAAGTTCCTGTCTCAAGATGAGCTTCCTAGGACCACGGGTGCCAGAAGAATGAAACCCATTCACATTCCAGGAGACAAGGTGTAGGCTCATGGTGAGGACTGGTAGGCTGTGAACAACTGTCTGCTCGCGGCAGATGTCGATGAAGAAGCTGACATGTCGGAATGGAGGCGCTGACGCTTATGAGAGGGTTTGGAGGGAGAGGCGGGATCGTCCTGCCCGTTCTTCAACACCTTTAGCAAAGGCGTAAGGCCTTTAGTACCATGAATAAATGCTTTCTCGAGCCAACTCGAGATCTCTGAAGTAGTCATCCTGTAGAAGGCTCGGAGTTTCTGAGGGGTCCAGGCTCTGACATCCTGGGGTAGGGGCCACGACAGAGGGGGCCTGAGGATCACAATCAATCTGAAGCGTTTGGCGGCGCAACGCCACCGCAGGCGCATGTCACCCTCAGACCACTGAGTCTCGAGAAGCTGTCCACCGGACGGGCCTATCCAAGAGCAAACCTGAGCGTGCGTCTGCTCTCTGAGAGCCTCCCAGACCGAGTCGTCTGTCCAAGTCTCGGTGCCGTCGCTGAGGAATGTGAAAGCAAAGCTAGGGCCATCCCTCGGGGCCAAGGCTGCGATCTTCCCATCCGCCCCTTTACGGAGCAGGAAGATACTGATGTCGAGACAAGCAGGAAAGGTCCCAAGGTCGGCCACATCCAAGTAGTCCCAGGGGCCAGATCTGTAGAAGTCGCGAGGAAGCTCTCTCTCCTGAAGCTGAGGCCCACCAGAGTCTGCAACTGAGGGGCTAGCAGATAGGGAAGAGTGCTCCAGTGGTGGTGTAGATTCAGGGTGACTTGCCTGTGGAGGGGAAGGGGGAGGTGGCTGGGGGGTAGGCAACTCAGACTCCACGGAGGCGACTAGCGGGGGGGGTGGAGGAGGGGGAGTGGGGGCTGCCCGCGGCTGAGGAACCATCGGTACAGCTGACACTGCAGGAGAGCTGAGAGAGGCGGGGGGGGGATGGGGCTGCACCTGGGACTGGGGCGGAGAAGGAAGAGGAGGAGACTGAAGAGGAAGAGGCGGAGGCTGATGCTGCGGATTGGGAAGAGGGGGATGCGCCTGGGGAAGGGGCTGGGACTGAGTGGAAGGGGGCTGGGGAGTGGAAGAGAGGGGGACCTGAGGCTGTGGAGGGCGGGCTACCGTCGAAGAAGAAGCTCTCCCAGGACCCTGGGGCGGCTGCCTGTCAGGTCTCTGAGGCGCTGCTGCAGGTTGGGTAACCTCTGCCTCCTTGCCTTTTTCGGAAATCTTCTTATTCTTTCCTCTTTTCCTTCTGACCTCAGTCCAACCGCCAGCTATCTGCTCCGGCTGCCTCTGCTCCTCCTGACGTGGCTGTTCGGAGGGGGGGGAGGGGGCGGAGGGGGAGGGGGCGGGGGGGGGCCGAGAGGAACTGGAGAATCGTGGACAAATAGGAGCCAGGTGCCCAAAGCCGTGACACCTCAGGCTTTGGCTTGGCTGTCCTGTGACTACCATGCTCTGGGTAATGCTGCCGGCATCTGTCACGATCTCAATCACTGCAGGGAGAGACGCAGGGTCCGCCATAGCCACACGGACTCGAGGGGCTCCTGCCGTAGTAACCGCATCGGCGAAAGTCTCTGTCAAGATAACGCGGTAGGCATCTGGAGAGGGAGGGTCCGACTGGGCCTCCGGTTCCGGGCAGGGAGCCGCCATACCGCCAAGACAAACTGCGAGACCTCCGATGAAGAAGAGGCTGCCACCCAGAAAAGGGGGAGGGATAGACGAGGGGGGATAGACGAGGGGGGTGGAGCCTGGGTGTGATGGAGAAGGGTGAGGCGAAACGGGACGAAGCGAGTCGGGTGGGGGAAGCGGAGGCGCAGGCGGGGGTGGAGGTGGAGGGCGGAGGCGAGAGTGGAGGCGGGGGGCGAAGGTGAGGGGGAGGGATGGCGGTGGAAGCGAGGGCGGGAGGCCGGGAGGCGGAGGGGGCGGGGGTGGAGAGCGGGGGTGGGGGCGGAGGATGGAGGGCGGGGGGGGGTGAAGAGGCGAGGGTGGGGGACGGCTGAGGTGGGGCGGGGCGGGGCGGAATGGAAGGGCGGGCGGGGCGGAAGGGCGGGCGGGAGGGGCGAGGGGCGGGCGGGTGGGGAGTGAGGGGCGAGGGGGGGCGGGTGGAGAGCGCATCGAGGGGGGCGAGGGGCGAGGGGGGGCGGGTGGAGAACGAGGCGAGGGGGGGGGGCGTAGCGAGGGAGCGAGGGCGGGTGGGGAGCGAAGCGAGGGGCGGGGGAGGGCGTAGCGAGGGGGAGAGGTGAGGCGGAGAGGCGAGGCAGGGGGGGCGGAGGGCGCAGCAAGGGGGTGAGACGGGAGGTGGGGGGGGTGAGGCAAGGGGCGGCGAGGGTCGAGGGCGGAGAGGCGAGGGGGTGAGGGCGGCCGAGGCGGGGGTGAGCAAGGGGAGGTAGAGGTTGCGGGAGGGAGGGAGAGGGCTCGCAGGAGCACGCTTTAGCTTCTCTTCAACAATGGGCAGTGCATCACGATGTAAATGTAACAGACCTGTGTAGAGTGCATGTCACCGGACATCCCAATAGGATTTGCTCTTCACCCAAGGCATCTCTTAAGAACTCTACTCCCTTAGCCGCTCCAATATGAGGGTTTGAGGCTTACATACGAGAAGATAATAGGAGAATTCAAAGCGGGACATAACGTCTGCTCATCTTTATGCACATGAACAAATGCATTAGAACCGAAAATCCGTAAATGAGATATCATGGGCTTCTTACCATAGTAAACTTCATATGGAGTCTTGTCATCAACAACCTTGGTCTTGGTTTTGTTGAGGATGTGAACCGTAGTGTTCACGGCTTCACCCTAGTAAGCTTTCGAGAGATTCCTCCCTCGCAACATGGTCAAACCTGTCTCTGTGACGGTCTTGTGCTTCCTTTCAGCAACTCCATTCTGCTGAGGTGTGCGAGCTGTCTCTTGATCCCGTGCTTCTTGCAAATCCATCGAACTCGGTAGAAGTGAACTCTCCCCTCTATTTGTGCGGAAGGTTTTGATTACCTCCCGGCTCTCCTTTTCTACATGGGCCTTTTAGTCTTTGAATTTCTTATAAGCTTAGGACTTCTTGGCCGGGTAGAATACCCATGTCATGCGACTGAAATCATCCACAAATAAAAGAGAATAATGCGAACTTGCAAATGAATTTGTTGACATTGGGCCGCAGATGTCGGAATGAACTAACTCGAGCGGCTTCTTGGCCCGTGATGAGGCCTCTTGTGGGAACTTGTCCCTGTGTTGCTTGCCCTCCAAGCAAGCCTTGCAAACACGATCATTGCTTGCAATCAGTGGAAGTCCATCCACCATTTTTGACTTCTGCATCTCGGCGAGAGTGCCATAATTGACATGACCGAACCGCTCATGCCACAATTTGGATGCACCAACAGAGCGTTGAGCTGATATAGCCCATGCTCCTCGACTCCTTGAGCCGCCACCTTTCCATTTGCCTTGGATGTGACAGTGACTTTGCTGTTGTGAAATAAGACTGACATGTTGTGCTTGTCCATCTGACAGACAGACAATAGGTTCTTGCACAAATTCGGTACTTAGAGTACACCGGAAATCAGCTCCTTGTTTCCTATAGTCGTGATGAATGGGATACTACCAACACCCTTCACAAGGCATGATCGTTTATCCCCCATAGTGACCTTGGAATCAGGATGCGTACCTTCCATGGATTTGAACCACTCCTTGTTGGACATGTGTTTTGAAGCTCCATTGTCCACGTACAACCTTCCTTTCCTTCATTGATTGCATAGGTGGAGCAGTACTCACTGATGATGAAGAGAGTGCCGGTCGTGACATTTGTTGATGCGGTCTTTGGCTCCTCCTTGGACTTGGACTCCTTCTCCATCTACTGGAATGACAATCTTTCCCTTGCTGTCTAGCATATCTTCCGGCTTTGCCTCCACCTTGTTGTCAGCTTCCACAACTTCCGAGCCACTAAATGACTCCGGATTTTCACCTTCCAGATTGGGTAGTTTGATTTCCTCGACTCTCCAAAGTTGGGGATGGTGAATGAGAGAAATCTGGAGGAGGAGGATGGAAGAGAAGGGACTGAAGAGGCAACAGTTGAATCCTTGTCCTCCATCCTTGCTGTAATAGCGAACATCAAACTGAAAAATGAATTTGCAGTAGAGAACTTGGCCACACAGCAAACCTGAGTGTTGATTGGAGTCGCCTTCTTGCTGAGGAACTCCATTCTAGAGATGGAAACCTTGCTCTGATACCATGTTGGAAAGTAGAGGATAGAATCACTCACACCTCACACTCCCGATCGCGGCTCAAACAACACTTAAAGAGAAGGAGAGAAGAGAGATAGCAAAACTCAGATATATATTCATCCGCTGATGTGGGTAGACAAAAGCTCAAAGGTGAGCATACAACCAGCCACGAGATGCTGGAACAAAACCTGAGTCTGCTCCTCCCCCTGCACACTTGCCTATGCAAGGCTGTTCTGTGCAGGTGATGAGAAATGAAGGGGGAATGGGGGGCTTTTTGTAGGAGGCTCAAACTGGCCGACCCAGCCAGTCGGCTTCAGCCAACTGTACCGACCAGGTCAGGGCCCCTTTTGGGGCTGAATCTGGGCCGACCAGAGCAAGCTGGCCTGGCCTAAAAAGGCCCCCTCTGTGGGCCTTCTGGGCTGCTGATGCCAGGCCCCCCAAGTGTACTGCATGCTGCTCCAGCCTGTCCTGTGTCTGCTGGCGCAATTTGACGCAGGGTGCTGCCTCCTGAAAGTCAGGTACTCTCATCCCCATCCCTCTATAGTCTCCTGCCCCCTTGTCCTCTCCAATCGGGGGCTCACTGGTGGAGCAGTGACATTTCTAACACGTCAGGCGATGTGAATCGTTGTGAAAGCGAAAGCGTAGCGTAGGGGCAAGAGGGAAGGCACAAGACGAAATGCAATGATGAAGAGGAAGAGAGAGGAAAGATAGGTGCATGAATGGAAATCACACTTTTCTCCTATTACTTAGCCAAATGATAGTCCAATACAAGCGCACGAAATTCCCTTCTATTACTTAGCCAAATGGCAATCAAATACAAATGGCTCATGGCCACACTCTACACACACGGGTGCCTTGGTAGTAGCAGGAACAACACTAACTCCTAAGTCAAATACAAATGGCTCACGGCCACTCTCTACACACACATATTACCTTGTTTGTAGCAGGAACAACCCTAACTCCTAGAACTCTAGAACCTTATATACACGACCTTGCTACTGACATTCGCGGTGGGTGGTAGTTCCTTGGGGTACTTTTGTCCTTGCACTCTTATGATTGCATGCTCTTTTGTGAGCTTCAATGACCTTGTGAAGTGTTGGCTGCTTGGACAGTGCCCTCATGCAAACTTATGTTGCCCAACTCATTGAAGGTATGCACCATGAGATGCTCCCAAAGGTAAGGGCCACTTCTAGTAGCACCAACGCATTTACAATGGTTTGCACCTCCCTATCAAAAGGGGTGGGTGCCATTACATCGTATTGGTCCTATCTGACATCTTTCGCCTTCGCGGATCCCTCATACATTGTCTTAGCACGGCCCAACTGATACCAGCCTTTGGAATCTCCAAAGGGCACTAAACAGATAATAACCAGCAAAGACTTAATTTCCAGCCATTTAGAACTTTCCACAGCAAACCAAAACAACTTAGAAAACAACACCCAAGAGCTAGACTGCCCTCATCTTGCACCAGACACCAAATTGGCCCTAATTCTAGCGCCCCTTTCGGTATTTCTTTATCTTTTATTCAAAAGGCATCCAAATACAAGAAAAGCACTGTCATGTGTCAGCCCAAAAACAGCCAACTGAATAATCCGTTCATAGGCACTTCCGTCCTGCTATGCAATCACAGAAAGGTATCCTGAGGGTTCTAACGAAGCACCTTTCATACCCATCAAGGGAGTCCTGGCAGGAGAGAAATCAGCCAAATATGTCCTGGCAGCTTTGATACCCTCAAGGGAGTCTTGGTAAGACAGAGGCCAACAAAACAACCAATCCTGGCTGTTCTTGGCAAACAGAAAGGCTAGCTGCAACAAAGCAATAGGTTATGAGGGTTATGAGGCAGTAGGAAAACTTCCAGAAAGCAATCAACTGATCTGAAGGTTCGGGAAACCCTAGGTAAAAATCAACAAAAGCGACCTTGGAACCCTGCTTGAGATAATCGCCAAGCCTGGAAGCCCTAGATGGTTTATGGCAGATGAAATCAAATGGACATCCTGTTAGAAGGCACCCCGGATCAGCCCAGAAGGGTGCATTGTGGCAAAATTGGAAGGCGACTAGCCAGGAGAGCTCCTGGCAAATTGCAAATCAACCAAACAGCCCTGGGAGGCTTCTGCAAACTGCGATTTAGCTAGACTGCCCTTGGAGCATGCAGACCAGTGAAGCGACCCGCTTAGAAGCTAAAACGGCCCTAGGAAAGTACGCAAACAGGAAACACTTGTCCTGGGAGGCCCTCTAGAGAATTGCGAATCAGCAACCAGCTCTGAACATGCTTCTGGTCGATTGCGATTTGATGGAACAGCTCTTGGGAAGGGCGCTCTTGTAAGCTGGGACCTGGCAGGGCTCGTGGCTGGTGGCGAATCAATGAAACTGGCTCCTCGAAGGTGTGTGGACAGCTGGGGAGCAAGAAAGACGAGATTTTGATCTCAGATGGAGCTGAACAGCCCTGGCTTAGCCCCAAATCCACTTGAGCCAAGAATAGGTGCCTTTTCTTGCCCAAGTCACTGGATTTTTACACCGCTCTAACCCTCAGCCTTGGCCCATGGAATTAATTGCACTCAAGTGTTCTTTATAATTTTAATTAGTTTGAGGCCAGGTCAGTCACCGTAAATTCCTAAAAATTAGATTTTCACGTCCCCGTGACACCAACATTTTGAAGCACATCACGTTTCATTGACCAAGCATATTCTTATAGAGGTCATTTTCTCGAGATCACATAGGATACTTCCATGATGATCTCACCCCTTTTCTGTCTTTGCTGAGCTAGTTCCCTAGCCCATTGTTTTAATTGACAGAATGAGTTCCTCTTGTATTTGTACGCTAGGTACATTTAAGTTTATGAGTTTCTCTGAGAATATTTATTAGGTCTTCTTTGGCCTTGAATGTCATTTGTGCACGTGAGTTCTTCTTTTCCATGCATGAGATTGGTCCTTTGCCTAAAGCATATTCCTATTGTTTATAATAGATATTGAAGGTGAAATCTTTTTGGTTCTTGATTATGGACATTTGATAAAAGATATATTTCCCTTTGTTTTAAAACTGAGGAATTTAAATGTTAGAAGCTATTTAGAAGTGGTTAATAGTATCTAATTAAGAGTTGGCCTTCGTCTTTAGTGCTAGCCTTCGTCATGGCTGAGTCTGCCCTTCACCTCCGGAGTGCCAACAGAAACTCAGTACGAAGACTTTGTATAAATGGATGCTCAAGTATGTGTGGGTGTGTGGATTTGTATGTGTGAGAGCATATTTTTATACTATGGTCTACACCCACTGTTGGGCGCTGATGACGTCAGTGGGAATGTCATAGTAGCTAGTCCCTGCTATGCATGATGGAGTTTATGGTTTTCAACCTTGTGAGGGACTATCATGAGATTGAAACTGCACTATGTTGTGTTTTTAAAGGATGAGTTTGGGAATGTTCCTGGATTCATCTAGGTATATAAGAGTTGGCTTTTGGGGATTGAGGCTAAGGTGTCATAGAGGTTATTTTCTCCAAATCACATAGGAGAGTTCCATATCTCACCTCTTGGCTTTGCTGCATTGGTAATGAGTTCCTCTTGCATTTGTACGTTAGGTGCCTTTAAGTTTATGAGTTTCACTGAGAATATTCATCAGGTCTTCTTTGGCCTTGAACATCATTTTTGCATGTGAGTTCTTCCTTTCCATGCATGAGATTGGTCCTTTGCCTAAAATAGAGTCTTATTGTTTATTATAGATATTGAAGGTGAAGTCTTTTCGGTTCTCCATTATGGACATTTGATAAAAGATTGAAGAAGCTGTATTTCCCTTGCTTTTTATAAAAGCTGAGGAATTTAAGTGTTTAAAGTGGTTAATAGTATCCAACCAGGAGTTGACTTTTGGGGATTGAGGCTAAGGTGTCCTATATTCAGTTTTTTTCCCTCTTATAGGTTTAAATTTGAATCTGCAGTCAAGGAAGATGACAAGGAGGAGAACATTGTGGTTTTGACAAAGAAAGGAAGAGCTGTCCTGGACAATTTCTTGCCAGATAATATCAAGTCTGGCTATCATGTGCTAGAAACTGTAAGCATTCTTCTGACATGGTAAACTTGTTTAAGTCAGTACCCCAAAAAGCGATCGTATAACATATTTTACACGCATTCAAGTTGATAAATTTGTCTGTCATTTGAAAATTTGGATAAGGTTTTGTATGATATACGATTAGAACTGGCTAACCTGTATCTTTTGAGTGGCAAAATCTGGAATTGGAGGACTGTGCTTATCTTTACCAAATGGAGAAGTAATTGCAATTTGATGTCATCAATCCAGGAAATCATGTCGAAGTAGGAAGCTGAATACAACATTCCTGACTTTGTGAAACATGATAGGTTTCTTTTTGTCTATTTTTGTCCCACTTTCTTGCTGTTCGACATGCAAGGAAAGTTACAGTCTTCAAATATTTGGTGAAAAGGGGCAAAGCATGGCCATTTGTAAGCAGACTGGTGTATTAAGCACTGACCCTTCTATCATGTCCTTTGACAGTTTCCTTGTATTCCCATGCAGGAAAATGGGATCTACGATGCTATGCTGAACCAAACAAATGTAGGAGACAACAACAATAAGTTCTATGTGATTCAAGTCTTGGGTACGTTCTTAGCCCGAAGGGAGATTATTGACTGCTGTTGAAGCTTATTTTAAGCTTGTTTATCTGTCCTTTATTTGCAGAGTCTGACAGTGGTGGTGGATATTTCGTCTACAATCGCTGGGGACGAGTTGGAGTCAAGGGGCAAGACAAACTGTTTGGTCCCTTTTTGGCAAAGGGTGATGCCGTCGCAGAGTTTGAAGCAAAATTTCTTGACAAAACTCGCAATAGATGGTCTGAGCGGCATAACTTCATAACATTTACAAAGAAATACACATGGTTGGAGAGGGACTATGGTAATGATGATCCCAAAATTTCTGAAACCAAGGTAAAGGCAAGGAGAGTAAACACACCATCTTCTTGTTTTGTCTTTTTTGGGGATCGGGGATGAGGGACAGAGAAAGACAAGCAGAAAACCCTGCCGAGGTGAATATTTTCGAGGAGTGATTTGCTGAAGGCTGATACAAATCACTTTTTTTTTTTTTTGGGGGGGGGGGGCGGGACTTCGCTCTTTCTAAGGACTGTGGCTTTATGGGTGCTGCAACCACTGGCAAAGGAACCAGGGTACGGCACATAACATTAGACGTAGTTTTGCCAGCTGTGAATTGGGGGAATTATGAGCAAAGAAAGGGCTGCCAAGCCCTTTTAGATGACAAAAAAAGATATGCTTAGCCCTTGGGAAGATAGAGAAAGAGTCACAAGCATAGGGCTGCATAACAAGAATCAAGGTGGGTAGGTTTTGTGAAACATTCTGGGTTGGTAGAAGGGATTAGTGGCATGTTAAATTGATGCTCTTTTCTGTTTGCATTCACTTCTCTGGTACTTTATGCAATTTACATACAACCGAGTTATGTTTTCATCTAGTACATTGGTTTGCAGCCTGAATCAAGCTTTCATTAAATTGCTCCTGTGTGCTTGTGATGTACAGACAATGAAAGAGGAGTCAAAAGCTATTGTCAAGGCTCCCCGGCAAGGAAAACTAGATAGCAGATTGGAGCAATTTATAGCTTGTATCTGTAATATCAGCATGATGAAACAACAAATGATGGAAATAGGTGCTTACTGAGATAAATAATCCAGTTGAAGTGAATGTATGCAAATCTTTGTTATTGGTAATGATTCCGGCTTAGATGCTAGTTTAATGGGACTCATTGCCTGAGAAACGTGTTTTCAGGTTATGATGCAAACAAGATGCCTTTGGGTAAACTGAGCAAAGCTACTATACTCAAAGTATATCTCCATTGCATGATCACTGTTTCTTGTTCTTATGATTACTTAACTTTTGGCAGACCTTGCAGACTGACACGTTTGCTTGTGGATCAGGGGTATGAATCATTAAAGAAGATTGCTGCTGTACTGGAAGGGTCTACCCAGGGATCACTCGAAAAGTTGAGCAGGTGATTTTCATGTTTATTTGCTCACGTTCTCAATATGATGAACATTATTGATCTTGAAAAGAAGCTCTTCGTAAATAAACTGATGCCGAAAGGTCCCGTGTCTGTGTGTTTGCGAACGTGTCTGCTTGCAGCATGTGTACATACTTGAGGATGCCCAATAATATTCAGCTATGTCCAGACAGGATAATTAAGTGAGATACGGTATAGGTCAAGATCCTCACACTACCGAATGACATGGTTGCATGGAGTGCAAATGGCAATGCCATATTATGGATGTGTATCCAGTTAACTCAGCCAAGAAAACGATAAAGCAATGAGCACCTGTCTTGTAGACATCTAGCTTGGCTGTTCATGCAGACTTGTTAGTCTCGTGATATGCAATCGAAATAGAGAAGGCTATATTGAAAGGGGGGGGGGGGGGGGGGGGGCAATCTGTCCGGAGTCCCAGGCTCTCAATCCATCTATATATACGGGCATACCTAGACCATTGATTACCCTCATCTTCTAATGTCATGGATGGGGATAGGTCAAGCCATGGTAATATGCATCGGCCTGAGGTTGAGGAACCATAATCCCTAACTCGGTGAAGGTATGTGATCGCCTGGAATGCTGCAGTGGGGGGACCCCAAACTCTACCAAAATCATCTGGAGTGGAATTGATGGCGTGCCGTAGATCATTTGTGACAATAAGAGAACACGGAGCCTCTCCACTTGAGCCTAGTCTACCTCTTATAGATCAGACCACTAACAAGGACTGCCATACATTCCCGGTGGACGGACCAAGGAGTCAAAGAGAAGAGACTTGGTTACCATTCAAGCCTAGCAAGTGTTGCATATCCCCTACTCAGTCGGGCCTTCATCGCCGGTCTCATCGTGAAAATTGAGCCATAGAAAAGAACTCCCAAATATGTGTAGGACGCGATAACCTCCATCGGCAATCCGTCCAAGGTAATTGCTCTCTGTGCATGCTAAGCTTTGAAGATCCTAGCATTAGTTTTACCAAGGTTGAAGATCCTAACTTTAGTTTTACCAAGGTTGACCTTCCGATCCTAACCTTAGGTTTACCATAAATGTGTCGAAGATCATAATCGGAGTTTAACCAAGGTTGACCTTCAGATCATGTGTCTTGCCGAAAGTATGGAGTGCATCCTTGCAAAAATTAATGAACCCTCTATTTCCATGCTTTGGCCTCCTCAATGACACCTTGGAGTGTGAGGATGTGATCTAGAATCGCATGATCAGCACGGAAGCATACTTGTCTCTCAGCTCTGCGTCCCTACAGGTCTACTCCTGGTTAACATGTATATTGAGCATTGAGGCATAGATATTGGTCATGACACGCCTAATCATAATGGTCCTGTAGTTTTACGAGCTGTTGGGATCCCTTGCCTTTGGGTTTCACCTTTGTTTAATACGATGTAGTTTTAGGGTTGCCTTGGTTTTGTTGGAAAGAAGTGCATCTCATGATGCCTGAAAAGATGGTAGTTTTCAATCATACATCACGTTGTTGCTAAGGGGAAAGGAGAATCTATTCCTGTTGTATCTAGTGTTTCCATTGGAAAATTAATAAATATTGGTAAATAAGTAAAGTCTTCGTTTCCACCTTAAATGATTTTATGTCAAAGAAAAAGAGAATGAGCTGAAAAGTTCAGCTGGATTCACTAGATTAAGAAAAATTTCAGTTCTTAGATGCTTTTAAAGATTGTTCTTCAGATTCGTTGCTAGGAGATTTACCTCCACCTCGTCATCTAGTTCATTTTGGGAAGTGAGCTTTCTAATCAACCACCCTATCGGGTGAGTGCAGCCCAAACCGAGGAGATCATGGCTTAGGTATAGGATTTTCTCTCCAAAGGACTGATCCGACCTAGTTATTCTCCTTTTTTCTCACTTGTGTTGCTTGTCTAGAAGAAAGATGGGTCTTGTAGACTCTGTTTGGACAATAGAGCTCTCAACAAGATGACTATCAAGAACAGGTTTCCGATTCCATGCATTGATGATGTGTTGGATGGATTAAAGGGAGGATTGACTTGAACAGTGGTGATCATCAAATTATGATTCATCCTCGGGACATTCATAAGACGACTTTTTGGACAACTTCTGGGTTAACGAATGCAGCAGTTACGTTCAATAGGACGGATTTTCCGATCTCATAGACACTTTACGGGGACTTTCTTTGATGACATTCTTGTGGTCTCAAAGTCCAAAGAGGAGCATAAAAGACATCTAGCCATAGTGTTCTAATTTGTCGCCCGCTGCGCAAGGTGGATTCTCTGGTCCAAAATCCTACTTGCATGCAGGTTTCTTTATTCCCAACCTTGTGAATGGACTGGTTTCCGTTTGGTATTTGTAGAAACCATTGTCCAATGCGTTGAAGTTCTCTCTCACGATCACGGAACGAAAAGCAAATTCTTTTTTGGCTAAAATCCATTACCTTGGTCCAATTATTTCCAAGGATGGCATATGGATGCACCCCGCAAAGATCAAAGCCATTCAAGAATGGCCTGAATTGAGATTGGTGCATGAAGTGCGCAGTTTCTTAGGGCTTTGTTTGGTATCATTACACACTTTGCTGATCAGATGGGGAGAGCGGCAAAGGACAGCTTTTAACACTCAATTAGAAGTTAACCATTCTTATTGTTCCTGATTTATAGAAGCCTTTTGATGTGGACTGCGACTCTTGCCCAGAGTGTGTTGGAGCTGCTTCTTGACCCAAACCAAGCTCTCAGAAAAGCTTTCTTTTCCGTGAGTCCCCATATGTCTCTTGGCATCTCACAATCTCCTACTTTCATATGCAACCATCTAAGATGGACAAACTTTCTATCCATATTCTATTTTCAGATTATCACTACCCAAGGAGCATAGAATAGAGTGGTGGATTTCCTTCAGAAGGCCCTAGGCAAATAATGTCACCGTTGCCCATCATAGAGACCTTGAAGAGATGAAAGAGCATTATTTACATGACCCAATACTCTCTCAAGAATGTGCATCTCATGAAGGACAAGCATGTGACTAAATAATAGGTGCCCACGATGTTCGAAAAATGGGGTTATTTGACTCGTAACTTGCAGATGAAAGTAATGGAGGAATCTCATGCACCACCCTATGCGGGTCATCGAGGAATGTCCACCATGACCCAAGCCCTTGAAAGGTACTTCTTTTGGCCAGGTAAGTTTGTGATGGACGGCCTTACTTGTCAAAAGGTAAAGTATGATAGACAAAAGTCCCCATGGCTATTCATGCCACTTCCAGTGCCTCAAGCTCCATGGGAAAGTTGTTGGCTCTGGCAAGCAATGGAAGCTTAGAAATGAGTGCAAGAAGGCAAAAAACGAGCTGCTGTAATGAAAATGCTGCAAGTACAAGTGTGGAGGCTCAAGGGTGAGCCTACATAACAAAACCCTAGGGCTAACTGCCCTAACTGGACTAAGTGTCCTAACTGACCTAGGTGGTACATGTACTAACTGTACCAATAGTCCTAACTGACTATAACTAGGCCTACAAGGCACATACCAAGGAATAAGTGGCACCCATGGATAGCCCATAGAATGGCCTACAAACCCCCTTCCATGGTATGGGCTGAAGTATCCTGGACATGGCTCAGGATACCTAAATATCTAATGTCATGGTTGCACATGTTCGTCCTTTAGGGATATAGCAACCTATGACTGTACAGAGTACAACAGATCAAGTTACAAAAGGTACTAAATTTAAAGCTTGCCGAAAAGCCTCAAACCTAGGTGGAGGTAGAGCCTTTGTAAAAAGATCCGCCAAGTTGTCTTTAGTGGGAACATAAGACAACTCAATATCACATGCTGATAATCGCTCTCTGACATAGTGATAATGAACCTCAATATGCTTTGTGCGAGCATGGAAAACAGGATTTCGTACAACAACCAAATCACTTTGACTATCGGTGAAGATGACGGTAGGAGCAATCTGACATGCACAAAGATCTGCAAGTAGCTTCCGAAGCCAAACACACTCCACTGTAGCTGTAAAAGCTGCTCTGTACTCAGCTTCACCGCTAGAAGTAGCAACTGTACTGTGCTTCTTGCTGAACCAAGAAACACATGAAGTACCAAGCATGAAATAGCATGAAATAGTTGCCACTATGTGACACACGAGTGTCCGAACAACCAGCCCAATCACTATCAGTGAATCCATGGATGACAAGTGAAGTATCAGTCCCATAAAGAAAGCCTAAAAATTGTGTGCCTTTGAGATATCTGAAAACACGCTTCATGGCATGCCAATGGTGCATAGATGGGCTGTGCATACATCTGCTCAACTGTGAGACATCATACTGTAGGTCAGGTCTTTGTTAGAATATGAAGCCAAGTTGAGTCAGTTTGGTATGTTCTAGTGTGAGTTCTAGTGTAGTGTGTCCTATGGATGCCACGTGTCACATTGGGAGTTATCTTATATGCATTGGTGTTCATATATGTGTGTGCTCTATACAAAAGCTGTACTTGTCTAGTATCTCAAGGTACAATCTTTTTGGTCTACATGTGTACTCCCATTTTTGTTCATTGCTTTAGTCATTTCGTTATGTCTCCTTTTGAGTATCACTTCCTCTCTCCCTAGCCTACCCTCTCTCTCTCCCTCTCTCCACTATGTTCCTTCATGTGGTATCACCTCTCCTACCTTTCCTCTTCCTCCTTAGCCTCTCCATTGAAGTCGGATGCTGCTCCAGCCCGCCATCACTTTGATCTTGTACTAGAACCGTCTCTTCGACGATAGCCGCACCTTCTCTTTGCTGGTCCAGCGTTTGGAGAGCTTTTGGATGAGTTTCATCGCCAGAATCGCCTGCTGAAACAAGAAAACAGCTTTTCGATTGGGTGGTTTTGATCAACTCCAAATTTTCTTGCATATTTGCAGTCACTACAGCAGGGCGCCTCATCCTGGTGCAAAAGCCCCTTCAAAATCAGCTCCCATCCTCAAAACCACTGTTGGTATTGCCAAAACCACCTCCGGTTTAGGGTTCCAGCCATCTTTTTTGACGTTTTCTGCTTCAGAACTGGTCGCCCTACTGTGGAGAAGCTTATCCAATACTCACAGCAAGTTTCCAGTTCATTTCGTGCTGAAATCTACAAAAAACTGTCAAAACTGTGATTTTTGACCTAAAAATTGACTTTTGCAATTTAAGCCCATATTTTCAGTATTTTTTGGAGATTTTGGGCATATTTATCCTTTGATGCACTAGGGCTTACAGTTATGCATGTTTCTGAGGAAATATCAGAAACCCTAATTTCAAAAACTAGGGCTTTTCTGATTCTTTGATTCCTACAATTGTATTACAGCCTCCCCTATGTAAAACTCTTGAGGCTTGCCAAGAAATTTTGTAGAATTGTCACTATTTTGTAACATTTGTTCAGGGACATTGTAAAATCAAGTGAAGTTACTCGACATTTGTAACACTTCCGGAACATTGAGAGTCATAACGTGATATCCCTTGGTAGCTGCTCCTATGGCCTTCATCGACACACGAGGGCATTCTCGCCTGGTTCTTCACCGACATACCTCTTTGCATCAGGATGTGCACACTCTTGTGCGGTAGCTACTTCGGGCTCATGGGTTCTTTGCCCTTGCTATGCATAAAATGAATGAAATCTTTTATATTTTTTATATGTTTGAGTTAAAGGTTCTTTGCCTTGAGTAGTCCCTCTAAAATGAATGTTTAGAGCATCAATAAAGGTCCTCTGCCTTGGATTGTCCTCCTAAAATGATGTATTCTCTTATATGTTTGGTGTGTGACTCCATGTTCCTAGTTAGTCCTTGGAGTCAAGAGGGGGATGTACTGTAGGAGCCATGTATTGACATTGATAGGTTCTAGTTATCAATCCTGGCATATGAGTCCAGGATGTTGGTGCATTGGTCTTCTAGACCTCTGTGTTGTTCATGCATCCATGCTGAGACATGAGCCTCTGAGTCATGTTTTGGGACGTAAAGCCATGTGAGTGCTCAGTTCGACCTCTGAACCATGACAAGAACATTGGGGCTTTGGGATTTCGTCTGCAATCTCTTGTTATTTGCAGTACATTGGGTCAGATTGCAGGACAGTGAGTCACTTTTGCAGGACATTGAGTCAGATTTGCATACATTGGGTCACATTTGCAAAAATTTCAGCAAATTTTGGGGCTTCTCTGCATTTGCCCTTTTTTTGGCCTATTTGCCCTCAATAAATTTGGGGTTTTTGCCAGATTTGCTGTTTTTGCAGTGAACATTGACTGCTACGGTCACATTTGGGTCAGATTTGCATTTGCCCTTTGATTTGGGTCGGAAATTTGCAGATATTTGATGTCATTTTTTGACAGCCAGCTTTTTGCAGTGATAGCCTTGAGGCTTTTGGGTTTTCAGGTCTTTTTCAGGGTATCACATTTGCTATGGCTAGGAACAATCAAGATTTATTTGGAGTTCTTCGTGAAGATGATAAGTTGGATGGCACCAACTATCCGATGTGGTCTTATCTCATGAAACATATTCTTGTTGCAAAGCATTTGTGGAATATTGTTTCTGGGGCTGATCTGAGGCCAGCCAATGCTACAGTGGTTGCCTCTACTGCTGGTCCTTTTGCAGGGGGTACTACTCGTGATGCCTCTTCCTCTAGCACTCCTGCTGCTACTCTTCCAACTCAAGAATAGTCAAGATGGGATGCAAGCGATGCAAATGCACATTCATGCATTGCTTTATCATGCAAGAGAATCATTATTCCACACATCCGGTCTTGCAAGACAGCAAAGGATGCTTGGGATAAATTGGCTTCTCTCTATCAGATTCGCAATGAAGCTCGTGTTGCATATTTGAGAAGGCAATTACAAGAAGTCAGTATGAATGAAGGTGAGTCTATGGATGCATACCTGACAAAGGTCAAGGACCTCATGGAATAGCTTGCCAACATTGATGAGGTGGTGCCAAATTCACAGCTTGTCAGTACCACATTAATGGACTGCCAGATACATATCAAGGGTTTGCTACAACCCTTGGATTAGTGGCCATGGGTAATCCAGACCACTATTCTTTTGATCAGCTAGTGACTTTGCTTTGGTAGGAAGACTAAAGTAGAGCTAATAGACAAGCCATTATTCCTGATCATGCATTTGCTTCACAACAGACAGGAAGAGGCAAGGCTTCCAAGCCTATGGGGAAGCCAAAATCTGCACATAGCAGCTGCAATTCCTCCCATGCATCTAAAAATACAGCAGATAAGTCAAAGATGAAAAGATGCAACTATTGTCGCAAGCCTGGACATGACATTTCAGAATGCACGAAGCGCATTGCTTCGGAGAAAAAGAAAGCAGGATTGACAGTTAATGCCTCACATGCTATTGAATCCCATGAGCCAGAAGATGCTTCACATGCACATGCTCTTCAGGATGATTGGGCATGGGCTGTCCATTGCTCATTTGATCCCTCCAAATTTGATGGATTCTTTACTGCTAATGATGCTCAGTCCTGGTACTTTGATAGTGGTCCTTCCAAGCATGTCACATCTTGCAGACAGTTGTTTCATTCTTTAGCTGATGCACCTCGAGGGGGGACTGTCACATGTGCTAATAATGCTTCATATGTTGTTAAAGGAATTGGAGATGTGCAGCTCACATCCATTTCAAGCCATCCTGTTACTCTGACAAATGTTCTTTTTGTGCCTGGAATTGAAGTCAACTTGATTTCAATTTCAGCAATTGCCACTTCAAGTTTCAGAGTTATGTTTGATGGCTACAGATGCCTAGTTTATGATCTTCGTGATGACAATGCTATAGTTCTCACTGGCACTTTGCAAAAGGGGCTTTATCACCTTGATCATCACTTAGCTGCACTTTTTATTGAAGCATTTGCAATTTCAGATTCACAGCTTGCTGAAACTGTGAGGGAAAGAGTGAGGGAGTGGAACAATGGAGACAGAGAGAGGGAGACACAAGAAGTGTGGGTGTGTGAAAAATGTGTTGAGCCACACCACAAACTCATAGGTTTTATTAGGATTAGGGATTCACCCTATGACTGTCTTAAGACAGTCATAGGTGTCATAACATTTTAAAGGGTGGCAATGTGCCTTTACCCCAACAACCTCCCACCTAAAGGCCAATGTGCCTAAAGGGGAGAAAAGAATAAACAATTACAGCAATATACAGTTACTGTATACAAGACCATACAATAAGAATGGTCTCATCCTAATCCCATGATGTGGCGACAATGTGCAAACCGCTCTGTAGGCAAGCTCTTAGTGAGCAAATCTGCAGGATTATCATCAGTATGCACCTTCACAAGCTCAAGTCGCTTGTCTTCCAGTACCTCCCTGATGAAATGGTATTTCACATCTATGTGCTTGGTCTTCTGATGAAAGACCGGATTCTTTGCCAACATGATAGCACTCTAACTATCACAATGCAAAACTGGCATATCTCCTGTAATGCCCAAATCTCCCACCAGCCGAGTAAGCCATATTGCTTCCTTGCAAGCCTCAGTGGCTGCAACATATTCAGCTTCAGTGGTTGACAGTGCAATGCATTTCTGCAACCGAGACACCCATGATATAGCACCTCCTGCAAATGTAAAAATATAACCGGTAGTAGACTTCCGGTTATCTGCATTCCCTGCATAGTCTGAATCTGTAAAACCATGCACCAATGCATCCTGCCTACCATAGCATATGCACAAGTCTTTGGTACCCTTGAGATACCTCAAGATGCCTTTCACTGCTTCCCAGTGCCGCTTGCCTGGATTTGCCATATACCTGCTGATGACTTCCACCGCAAAAGCAATATCCGGACGAGTGGCAACCATGGCATACATCAAAGAACCAACTGCAGATGCATACGGAACCTTGGCCATCTCAGCCTTATCATCATCTGATCTAGGGCTGTCCTTACTGCTGAGTTTTAAATGAGGAGGCAACGGGGTACTAATAGACTTCCCCCCCTCCATTTTAAACCTTTGCAGTACTTTGTCAATGTACTCCTTCTGTGACAGAAACAAAAGTCCCTGTCACGAATAATCCGCATACCAAGAACGTGGTTTGCATCACCCAAGTCTTTCATATCAAAAGACTTATGCAGTTGTTTCTTCAAAGCACTAATCTCCTGCTGAGATTTGCTGGCAATCAGCATGTCATCTACATATAGAATGAGTAGCATCAAACTGCCATCCTTTGCCCGTTTGGTGTACAAGCAGTGATCGGTCTCACACCTATGATACCCTTGGGACTGCATGAAGGCATCAAACCTCTTGTACCATTCTCTTGGCGCCTGCTTGAGTCCATACAAGCTCCTCTTGAGCTTACACACAAGAAGCTCTTTCCCTTTAACAGCATATCCCTCTGGCTGACTCATGTAGATCTCATCATGGAGATCTCCGTGAAGAAAAGCAGTCTTCACATCCATCTGACATAAATCCATGTCCTCATGAGCAACAAGAGCTAACACTGCTCTCAAAGTAGTCATCTTGACTACAGGGGAAAAGATCTCATCATCTTCATGGGTTACGGTGACGAAGGTGAAATGGGGTACAGGTTATGGGATCCCGTCAAACGGAAGATTATACGCAGCAATGACGCCATCTTTAAAGAGGATAGTGTACACAAAGAACCCGTGCAACCTGTGGAATACAGGAGGGTTGTTTATGATGATGTCGGACAGCAAAGAATGCCCATTAATATGCAGCAGCAGGCTGCTGTAAATAACCCTGTTCAAGAGGGTATACAGGCTGAAAATCAGCCAAACAATTTTGCCAATGATGCACCACTGGATGTGCCAGCAAATGGCGCTGTAGAACAGCCAAATATGGTGGTACAGCCACCCGTCATGCATGACGAACAGGCTAGACAGCAGCCTAATATGGAACATTTTGTTAGGAGGAGCACCCGTGTACAACGGCCTCCTGACAGGTTTGTTCCAGGAGCCAATAATGTGGCTGATTTTATCATGCTGACAGATTGTGGTGAGCCTTCCAGCTTCAAGGAAGCTATGGGAAGAACTGAGAAAAGGAAGTGGGAGAAAGCCATGCAGTCAGAAATGGACTCCTTACTTCAAAATGATACATGGGACTTGGTGCAGCTACCTGCAGGCAGAAAGGTTTTGCCGTGCAAGTGGGTTTACAAAGTCAAAGTGGATTCAAATGCTTTACCGAGGTATAAGGCCAGATTGGTTGCCAAGGGATTTAAGCAGGAGAAGGGCATTCCATGCTTGTTGTGATACAATCTTGGGGCTTTTGTTGCCTTAACTTGAACCTCTGCGGGTGTATGAATGAAAACTGTACAAAAGCATGTGACACATACTCACCCCCATTATCAGATCTGAGGCATTTCAGCCTGCGTCCTGTCCGATTCTCAACCTGAGCGACAAACTTCTTGAAAGCATCTAAGGCATCGCTTTGATGCTTCAAGAAATAGACCCACACTTTGCGTGTGGCATCATCAATAAAAGTAATGAAATACTTTGCACCCCCTAGTGATAGCTGTGGCATCTCACACAAATCAGTGTGCACTAGATCAAGCGGTGCTCTATTCTGGGGAGTTCTCCTCTTATGAGGAGTCATAGAATGCTTTCCAAAAATGCAATGATCACAAGTAGGCAAATCTGAAAATGAAAGAGACTGCAGATAACCCAAACGTGACAGTTCTTGCATTCCTTTAACGGACATGTGTCCCAACCGGCTATGCCACAATGAAACCTTCGGCAGCTCGGTTATGGCAACAACATGATTACCTACACTGGAAACATAAAGAGGATACAAGGTATCACTCTTATAACCTGAGCTCAGCAACTACAACCTGGCCATCAGTAATCACCCATTTGGAATCCCCAAATGTGGTGTGGTAACCTCTGTCATCCAACAAGCCAGTGCTAATCAGATTTTTCTTGATTTGCGGCACATGGCGAACACCATCAAGCATAAATATGCGTCCATCAGGGAATACTATCTGTATTCGGCCAATCCCTGCAATCTGACATGCATAGTTGTTCCCAAGGTGAACAACTCCATGAGTACCTGTGTAGGAAGTGAACCACTCCCTATGAGGAGTAACATGAACAGAAGCACCTGAATCCAAGAGCCAGGTATGCATGTCAAGGCCATCAACAACCAATGTATGTGCAATTACAGCAGAAGAGCATAAAACATCATGTCTGTCACTGTCACTGTCCTCTGCTGCAACATTCACTGCATCCAAGTCATCTGCCTTGGCCTTGCCTTTGTCTTTGCTTCCACTGCCTGCATCCTTTGTCTCAGCCTTCTTGGCTTTCTGATCCCGTATAAACTTGAAGCACTTAGACTTCACATGTCCCTTCTTGCCACAGTAAAAGCATTCAATATCCTTTTTGCCACGGGACTGACTGCGGGATTTGGACTTGCCAGCAGATCTCCCCTTCTGCTGAGTCCTACCTCTTTCCTGTACCTGCAAAGCATTGGAAGACTTGCTGCCCATATTATTCTTCCTGCTCATCTCCTCCATAAGGAGAGAGCTCTCCACATCAGCATACATAAGAGTGACATTTGAATTAGACAGGGTGGTCTTGAAAGTGTCCCAACTCTCAGGGAGGGTACACAACAAGAAAGTAGCCTTGAACTCCTCATCAAGGTTCAATCCCTGTGCAATAAGCTATGTAAAGATGGCATTGAACTCACTCAAGTGTGAGGTCATAGCTGTACCTTCCTTCATGCGAAGGTCGACAAGCTTCTTCAACCAATAAACCTTACTGGCTGAACTCTTTTGGGCATACAACTCTTCTAGCCTCTGCCATAGGCCATAAGAGGTCTTTTCAGCCTGAACATTGAACACAAGAGAATCAGTGAGAGTAAGCATAATAGCAGCCCTTGCAGACAAATCAAGCTCCTCCCACTCATCATCTGCCATTCCAGATGGCTTGACACCCTTCACCCTTATGGGCTTAGAAATCTTCTTTAGCAGAAGTACATTCAAACACTGTTCTGCCCATAATGCATAATTGTGTGCCCCTTCCAATTTCTTTATGTTCAGTATTGAAGATTCACTTCCCCCTGATGCCATATCAGATAAGGAAAGTGCCTGGCTCTCCGTAAGTCAAAAAATGACTAAATAACAATTCTGATTTCTCAGAAAACCTGCTCTATCAAGAGCCAGGAGCACTCACAATAGTGCTGTTTTTTTACTGTCAAAAAATCTGCAGCAAAACAGAAAATTTTCCCTTCAGTCACTGTACCTTCTGACACACTGTACCATGCTCAAATAGGCATAAAACAGTAACTTCAGAATGCTGCAGCTGTTCCACAAGTGCTTTATCAGTGCATCATCATCTGACGAAGCACAAAACACTGCTGTCCTGGACACTTCTCCCACCTCAGATGGGGTATTGCACTGATTTTATAGGCATACACCACTTGTCATAGACTGTTTTGTCCACTGAAAAAAGGCTCCAAACACCTCAGCCTGTCACAAACCTGCAACAAAGTATGGGACAAATCCCAAACAATCACCCTTCTGCCAAGGGGATAAAAGGCATCTGAAGTTCTCAAACAGTAACTCAAGTGCTCACAAGCAAAATCTGGGCAAAAGCCCCTTGATTTGACACCTGTATCAAGTGAGAAACACCTCAACACTGAGGTAGCATACAAAATACAGCGCTCTCCTGGCACTTTCACCTAACAAAGTAATGCATAAACGGCCCTGTGTACACAATAACAAGACATCCCAACGTACAAACACCGAAAAGAAAATCTTTTGAGCACTGTCAACGATGGACAGTTAGGGACCGAGTAAACTCGATGCGCCCTGGCCAAGCGTGGCTCAACTGAGATTTTCAAAGTGTCGTACACAGAATGTGACCTGCAAGAAATGTCACTGAGTACACTGCGGAAACAAGACCAATGTGGGCACCCTGGCTCCACACTGCCTCAAGGCATACACTGCTTACACTTCCAGGTAAAAGCCCTTTGAAATTGTCACCCGAAAACTGAGATTTGCACTCAGCAAAAGCATAAAAGCCCTCTGCAAAATCAAGGCATCTGACCTTTTTGAAACAAAATAACTGTGCAACCACCACACACTGTGGCACTAGTCACCTCAAGCACGAGGGACACGAGTGTACTTGTTGTACCTCAAACACACAGTTTTAGAACTGAAAAAAAAATTCCGGGGATGCAGAGCAGAGTGCTCTCTTTTCCTTCTTTCCCCAAAAAAAAATCTGTGCCTGTTGTACCTTCTGTACCTGCGCAGGGTACCTGCTGTACCCTGTACCTGCGAGGGCACGGATCCCAAAAACGAAAAATGTCGAAGGTCTTGCAAGCGTCCTCGCCAGCTGATGGTCACGCGACCGTACACCCGGTACGACGGCCTGTACGGATTCCGTACAGCCGGTACGTCTGGCTGTAATGGTCGCTTCGATACGGCTACCTGTGTGCAGCCTGGTTGCGCGTGGCCGGTGCTGCACGCTGCGCGCGTTGGCTGCACGTGGCCGGTGCTGTGCGGTGCGCGTGCTGGCTGCGCCCGCGCAGCGAGCAGCAGCTAGATGCTGTTGCAGCTATAGCTGCGTGCTGGCTGCTCGCCCTGCTCGCTCGCGCTGCCCCGCTCGCTGCTGCCTCGCTCTGCTCGCGCGCGCTGCCACCCTGCTAGCTGCTGAGGGCACGAGGCCCGAGGGGAGAGGGAGGGGTAGACTGAGGGGTAGACCGGAAATGAGAGGGAGAGGTAGAGGCTCTGATACCACTTGTGAGGGAAAGAGAGAGGGAGTGGAACAAAGGAGACAGAGAGAGGGAGACACAAGAAGTGTGGGTGTGTAAAGTGTTGAGCCACACCACAAACTCATAGGTGGATTAGGCTTTCACCCTATGACTGTCTTAAGACAGTCATAGGTGTCATAACATTTTAAAGGGTGGCAATGTGCCTTTATCCCAACAAGTACCACATTGAATGGGCTGCCTGATACATATCAAGGGTTTGCTACAACCCTTTGATTAGTGGCCATGGGTAATCCAAACCACTACTCTTTTGATCAGCTAGTCACTTTGCTTTTGCAAGAAGCATAGTTACTAGGGAATGGCGTTCCATCTTCTTGGAATGTGGAAACACCGTTCCAAGGTGGAGCGCCTACCGGGAACGCCAAGGAACGTTCCCAGTTTTGGGAACGTGGCCGGAACGTCTAGGGTTGCACAGGAGCATATATGCTGCCGTCCGGGGGTTTTCCCACTCTCTACCCTTCCTCCCACTCCCTTCTACTCCCTCTCCTTCCACTCAGCCCCCTCCCACACCCACTCCCTACTACTCTCTCTCCTTCCACTCCCTTCCACTCATCCCCCTCTCCTTCCACTCCCTTCAATTCAGCCCCTCTCCTTCTACTCCCTTGAACCTTCTCCACTCAGCCCCCTCCCCTTCCACTCCCTTCTCCACCCCTTTCCATTCAGCCACTCAGCACCCTATCCTTCCACTCAGCCCCCTCTCCTTCCACTCAGCCTCCTCTCCTTCTACTCCCTTCTCCACTTAGCCCCCTCCCCTTCCACTCCCTTCTCCACCCCCTTCCACTCAGCCACTCAGTCACCTCTCCTTCCTCCCCTTCTACTCCCTTCCATGTGATTTGATGACGTGGCGTTCCCGTTCCCGTTCCCACGTTTCCCTTCCCGAAAGGTTCCCGTTCCGACCCCCCCCTTCCCGAAACGTTCCCGTTCCCTGGTAACTATGGCATGAAGAGCAACGTCGTGCTAATAGGCAAGCTACTATTCCTGATCACGCATTTGCTTCACAACAGACAGGAAAAGGCAAGGCTTCCAAGCCTATGGGCAAGCCTAAATATGCGCCTAACAATGGCAATTCCTCCAATGCATCTAAAAATACAGCATATAAGTCAAAGAAGAAACGATGCAACTATTGTCGCAAGCCACGGCATGAAATTTCAGAATGTAGGAAGCGCATTGCTGCTGTAAATAACCCTGTTCAAGAGGGTATACAGGCTGAAAATCAGCCAAACAATTTTGCCAATGATGCACCACTGGATGTGCCAGCAAATGGCGCTGTAGAACAGCCAAATATGGTGGTACAGCCACCCGTCATGCATGACGAACAGGCTAGACAGCAGCCTAATATGGAACATTTTGTTAGGAGGAGCACCCGTGTACAACGGCCTCCTGACAGGTTTGCTCCAGGAGCCAATAATGTGGCTGATTTTATCATGCTGACAGATTGTGGTGAGCCTTCCAGCTTCAAGGAAGCTATGGGAAGAACTGAGAAAAGGAAGTGGGAGAAAGCCATGCAGTCAGAAATGGACTCCTTACTTCAAAATGATACATGGGACTTGGTGCAGCTACCTGCAGGCAGAAAGGTTTTGCCTTGCAAGTGGGTTTACAAAGTCAAAGTGGATTCAAATGCTTTACCGAGGTATAAGGCCAGATTGGTTGCCAAGGGATTTAAGCAGGAGAAGGGCATTCCATGCTTGTTGTGATACAATCTTGGGGCTTTTGTTGCCTTAACTTGAACCTCTGCGGGTGTATGAATGAAAACTGTACAAAAGCATGTGACACATACTCACCCCCATTATCGGATCTGAGGCATTTCAGCCTGCGTCCTGTCCGATTCTCAACCTGAGCGACAAACTTCTTGAAAGCATCTAAGGCATCGCTCTGATGCTTCAAGAAATAGACCCACACTTTGCGTGTGGCATCATCAATAAAAGTAATGAAATACTTTGCACCCCCTAGTGATAGCTGTGGCATCTCACACAAATCAGTGTGCACTAGATCAAGCGGTGCTTTATTTTGGGGAGTTCTCCTCTTATGAGGAGTCATAGAATGCTTTCCAAAAATGCAATGATCACAAGTAGGCAAATCTGAAAATGAAAGAGACTGCAGATAACCCAAACGTGACAGTTCTTGCATTCCTTTAACGGACATGTGTCCCAACCGGCTATGCCACAATGAAACCTTCGGCAGCTCGGTTATGGCAACAACATGATTACCTACACTGGAAACATAAAGAGGATACAAGGTATCACTCTTATAACCCTCAGCAACTACAACCTGGCCATCAGTAATCACCCATTTGGAATCCCCAAATGTGGTGTGGTAACCACTGTCATCCAACAAGCCAGTGCTAATCAGATTTTTCTTGATTTGCGGCACATGGCGAACACCATCAAGCATAAATATGCGTCCATCAGGGAATACTATCTGTATACTGCCAATCCCTGCAATCTGACATGCATAGTTGTTCCCAAGGTGAACAACTCCATGAGTACCTGTGTAGGAAGTGAACCACTCCCTATGAGGAGTAACATGAAAAGAAGCACCTGGATCCAAGAGCCAGGTATGCATGTTAAGGCCATCAACAACCAATGTATGTGCAATTACAGCAGAAGAGCATAAAACATCATGTCTGTCACTGTCACTGTCCTCTGCTGCAACATTCACTGCATCCAAGTTATCTGCCTTGGCCTTGCCTTTGCCTTTGCTTCCATTGCCTGCATCCTTTGTCTCAGCCTTCTTGGCTTTCTGATCCCGTATAAACTTGAAGCACTTAGACTTCACATGTCCCTTCTTGCCACAGTAAAAGCATTCAATATCCTTTTTGCCACGGGACTGACTGCGGGATTTGGACTTGCCAGCAGATCTCCCCTTCTGCTGAGTCCTACCTCTTTCCTGTACTTGCAAAGCATTGGAAGACTTGCTGCCCGCATTATTCTTGCTGCTCATCTCCTCCATGAGAAGAGAGCTCTCCACATCAGCATACATAAGAGTGACATTTGAATTAGACAGGGTGGTCTTTAAAGTGTCCCAACTCTCAGGGAGGGTACACAACAAGAAAGTAGCCTTGAACTCCTCATCAAGGTTCAATCCCTGTGCAATAAGCTGTGTAAAGATGGCATTGAACTCACTCAAGTGTGAGGTCATAGCTGTACCGTCCTTCATGCGAAGGTCGACAAGCTTCTTCAACCAATAAACCTTACTGGCTGAACTCTTTTGGGCATACAACTCTTCTAGCCTCTGCCATAGGCCATAAGAGGTCTTTTCAGCCTGAACATTGAACACAAGAGAATCAGTGAGAGTAAGCATAATAGCAGCCCTTGCAGACAAATCAAGCTCCTCCCAGTCATCATCTGCCATCCTAGATGGCTTGACACCCTTCACCCTTATGGGCTTAGAAATCTTCTTTAGCAGAAGTACATTCAAACACTGTTCTGCCCATAATGCATAATTGTGTGCCCCTTCCAATTTCTTTATGTTCAGTATTGAAGATTCACTTCCCCCTGATGCCATATCAGATAAGGAAAGTGCCTGACTCCCTGTAAGTCAAAAAAATGACTAAATAAAATTCTGATTTCTCAGAAAACGTGCTCTATCAAGAGCCAGGAGCACTCACAATAGTGCTGTTTTTTACTGTCAAAAAATCTGCAGCAAAACAGAAAATTTTCCCTCCAGTCACTGTACCTTTTGACACACTGTACTGTGCTCAAATAGGCATAAAACAGTAACTTCAGAATGCTGCAGCTGTTCCACAAGTGCTTTATCAGTGCATCATCATCTGACGAAGCACAAAACACTGCTGTCCTGGACACTTCTCCCACCTCAGATGAGGTATTGTACTGATTTTATATGCATAAACCACTTGTCATACACTGTTTTGTCCACTGAAAAAGGCTCCAAACACCTCAGCCTGTCACAAAACCTGCAACAAAGTATGGGACAAATCCCAAACAATCACCCTTATGCCAAGGGGATAAAAGGCATCTGAAGTTCTCAAACAGTAACTCAAGTGCTCACAAGCAAAATTTGGGCAAAAGCCCCTTGATTTGACACATGTACCAAGTGAAAAACACCTCAACACTGAGGTAGCATACAAAATACAGCACTCTCCTGGCACTTTCACCTGACAATGTAATGCATAAAGGGCTCTGTGTACACAGTAACAACACAGATCCCAACGTACAAACACTGAAGAGAATCTTTTGAGCACTGTCAACGATGGACAGTTAGGGAAAGAGTAAACTCGATGCGCCCTGGCCAAGCGTGGCTCAACTGAGATTTTCAAAGTGTCGTACACAGAATGTGACCTGCAAGAAATGTCGCTGAGTACACTGCGGAAACAAGACCAATGTGGGCACCCTGGCTCCACACTACCTTAAGGCATACACTGCATACACTTCCAGGCAAAAGCCCTATGAAATTGTCACCCGAAAACTGAGATTTTCACTCAGCAAAAGCATAAAAGCCCTCTGCAAAATCAAGGCATCTGACCTTCCCGAAACAAAATAACTGTGCAACCACCACGCACTGTGGCACTTGTCACCTCAAGCACGAGGGACACGAGTGTACTTGCTGTACCTCAAACACACAGTTTTAGAACTGAAAAAAAAATTGCAGGAATGCAGAGCAGAGTGCTCTCTTTTCCTTCTTCCCCCAAAAAAAAATCTGTGACTGCTGTACCTTCTGTACCTGCGCAGGGTACCTGCTCTACCCTGTACTTGCGAGGGCACGGATCCCCCAAAAAAAAATTTCGACCTGTACTTGCTTGTCGCGGCGTCCGTACAGCTGCGTACGGTACGGCTGCATGTACGGCTTCCGTACAACCGGTACGGTTGGCCGTACCTGTATGGCTTCTGTACGCTCCGGTACGGCTACCTGTGTAGCCTGGTTGCGCGGCCGGTGCTGCGCGCTGCGCGCGGCCGGTGCTGTGCGCTACACGCGCTGGCTGCGCCCGCCTGGTAGCGGGTAGCAGCTAGCAGTAGCTAGCTGCTGCTGCAGCTGTGGCTGCGTGCGCGCCTGCTGCGCGCGGCGGGTCGTGCACCTGCTGCGCGTGGCGGCGCCTTGCTTGCTGCTGCCGCGCCCTGCTCGCACACCGCTGCCAGAGGGCACGAGGCCCGAGGGGAGAGGAAGGGGTAGAGGGAGGGGTAGACCAGAGAGAGAGGGAGAGGTAGAGGCTCTGATACCACTTGTGAGGGAAAGATTGAGGGAGTGGAACAATGAAGACAGAGAGAGGGAGACACAAGAAGTGTGGGTGTGTGAAAAATGTGTTGAGCCACACCACAAACTCATAGGTTTTATTAGGATTAGGGATTCACCCTATGACTGTCTTAAGACAGTCATAGGTGTCATAACATTTTAAAGGGTAGCAATGTGCCTTTACCCCAACAGAAACTCATCTTTGGCATGAGAGAATGGGTCATCTCAATTATAGAGCTCTTGCCAAGCTACATTCACAACAGATGGCAAATGATGTACCTCAAACTCACACAGTCTCCAAACATGTGTGTGAGGGTTGTCTTTTGGGTAAGATGCATCGGTTTCCTTTTCAAAAGAATTGTCCAAAACTCTCACAAAGGAAATTGCAGCTAGTACACAGTGATGTCAGTGGCCCAATGAGGACAAATGCCATTGGGGGGTATAAGTATTTCATGACTCTCATTCATGATTTCACAAGATATTGCTGGGTATATCCTTTAAAGGCCAAATCTGAAGTTTTCTTATGCTTTTAGAGATGGCTGAATATGGTTGAGAATGAATCAGGATGCAAGCTTGTCACCCTCAACACAGATAGGGGGGAAGAGTATATGTCAAAGGAGTTTGATGCATTTCTGTCTTCACGGGGCATTATTCACTCATGCACTACTCCTTACACTCCTCAGCAGAATCCTGTTTCTAAAAGGAAAAACAGGTCCACAATGGAGATGGCCAGAGGCATGCTTAAGGTCAAGTCTTTGCCCAATAAATTTTGGCTTGATGCAGTAATGTGTGCCAACTATGTGCTGAATAGATCACCTACACGGGCATTGAAGACTGTTACACCTTATGAAGCATGGTAAGGCAGGAAGCCTTCACTTTCACACGAGAGTTTTTGGGTCTCTTGGATATGTTCATGTCTCTTGAATAGATCACCTACACGGGCATTGAAGATTGTTACACCTTATGAAGCATGGTAAGGCAGGAAGCCTTCACTTTCACACATGAGAGTTTTTGGTCTCTTGGATATGTTCATGTACCATCTCAGCTGAGACATAAGCTTGATAACAAGGCAATGAAATGCATATTTATTGCTTACAGTCAGGAGAGCAGAGGGTATCCGTTATATCAACCAAATACTTGGAAGATTATTGTCAGTAGAGATGTAATCTTTGCTGAACATTCAGCTTCTCCTCTTTTGGAATGCAAAGCAAAGCCAGATGTTGACATGTTTGATGCCTTTGAATCTTGGTTACCTCTGCCATCATCAAAAGAGGATTTTGACCAGCAACATGAGCCTCCTGTAGGCCCTCCACTAAGCAATAATCAGCCACAACCTCATGCTGTTTGCAGGTTTCTCTTCCGGCACAAAATGATCCCACTATTCATGATGCAGTCACTGAAGAAAGAGCTGTCAATAGACAGCAAAGGCAAGTTCCCAGATGGCTTCTTGATACATTGAGGGACAGCAAACAAGATCAGGCTTTTGCTGCCTGGACAAGATCAGGGAATAGACAGGATGATCACTTTCTTGAGTTTACACTTCTTGCTACAGCTTGCAATGAAGAGCCTCTGTGCCATAAAGATGCTTTTGACAGCAAAGAGTGGATGGATGCAATGAGGGCTGAGTTACAATCTATTGCCAAAAATGACACATGGGAATTAGTAGATCTCCCTCCCAGCAAGCATGCCATTGGAACGCGGTGGGTCTACAAATTAAAAAGGAAATATGATGGCAACATAGATCGATACAAAGCCCGTCTTGTTGCAAAAGGGTATGCCCAACAACAAGGCATTTACTTTAAGGAGACATTTGCTCCCACATCCAAGATTACTACCATTAGATGTGTCATGGCCATTGCAGCCCATCATCATTGGCAAGTGCACCAGCTTGACATTAAAACTGCTTTTCTTCATGGGTACCTCCAGGAAGAAGTCTATGTCACACAACCTCCTAGCTTTGAGGTTGTTAATTCTGAAAATAAGGTATGCCGGCTTAGAAACGCCCTTTATGGTTTAAAGCAGGCACCCAGGGCATGGTATGCCAAAATTCATGCACACTTACTATCCCTTGGTTTTCAGAATAGTCCCACAGAACCCACTCTTTATGTCCGTGGGAGTGGATCTGATTTTTTAGTGCTGATTTTATATGTGGATGATATGCTCATCACAGGCCCAGATACTCAGCAAATTGCAGCTTTCAAGGCTGATTTGCAGCAGATTTTTGACATGTCAGACATGGGTATTATTTGGGCATTCAGTTTGCTCATGTTGAGGGGGGTATCATGATGTCTCAGTCCAAGTACATTGGGCAGCTCCTTGATCGTTTTCAGTTCGAGGATTGCAAGCCAATCTCTACTCCAGTGGACCCTGGCTTCAAATTCTCAGCTCATGATGGGAGCCCACCATGCGATATCACTCTTTATCAGCGGGCTGTTGGATGCCTTATTTATTTATGTCACACCAGACCTGACTTGCAGTATGCAGTATCTCGGCTCAGCAAATTCATGCACATGCCCAGTTCACAGCATTGGCAGGCAGTGAAGAGAGTCTTCAGATATCTCAGAGGCACTCAGGATTTAGCCCTCTTCTATGGTGATCAGGGTTCACTTACCATGCATGCTTACACGGATAGTGATTGGGCAGGATGTTTCGACACCAGAGTGTCACATACTGGCAATTGTTTTTTGCTTGGCAATTCATGTATCTCTTGGTCAGCAAGAAGCAACCAACAGTTGCCACGTCTAGCTGTGAGGTTGAGTACAAGGCAGCTTTCACCGCTACAGTAGAGTGTGTTTGGCTTCAACAGTTACTTACAGATCTTGGTATTCGCCAGACATCCTCCAATATTGTCTACACTGACAGCCAGAGTGCTTTGGCCATTGCGTGTAACCCAGTGTTTCATGTGCGTACCAAGCATAATGAAGTTCACTATCATTATGTTCGGGAGTGGTTGTCAGCAGGAGACAGAGAGTTGTCCTATCTTCCCACAGAGGACAACATAGCAGATATGTTTACAAAGGCACTTCCTCGTCCCAAGTTCGAAGTCTTTCGACAGGCTTTACACTTGGTTCCCTTTGTTACATGATCTGACATCCCTTGTACATTCATAGGTGGCTATATCCTTTTGGATGAACATGTGCCACCATGACCAGAAAATACTAGGTTTTCTGAGACGTTTCCAGAGTACTTCAGCCCATCACATGAAGAGGGGTTTGTAGGCCATCCTCTGGTGGTTCTAGTGATGCCCTATAGGCCATGGTAGGTGCTTTGTAGGCATAAATAAAGACACTTATAGTGTTAGTGTCTTTTAGGCCACATAGGACACTTAGTCCTATGTGACACCTAGGACACTTAGTCCTAGGTCTAGGTACTTGTACCTTGTACTCCTTTGTTTTTGATTATCTAATCCAAGTTTAACATGACGGTTAAGGCTTGTGCTACATTTTGCTATCTGTACTCTCTCTCTCAAGCGATCCTACATTTCCATGTGTGATACCATGCTTATGGATGATAGTTTGCCAAAGCACCCAAATAGTTCTAGATCATGAAACATTGAAGTTGCTGAGGGTTATGAGGATGAGATCAGAAATTCTGATGGAAATGATGCAGTTGATGATGATGAAGTGTATTGGGATACACAATCAATTTTGTATAGCATATCTCCTGATGTTTTTATGGGCTGCAAGGGCTCTCAAACCCTTAGGTTAAAAGGAACAATCAATAACAGACCAATCCACATTTTGGTTGACAGCGGGAGCACTCATAACTTCATTAATGCAAAGACACTTCAAACAGTGAGGTTATGCCCATCCACTTTGGATCATGGGATCAAAGTTGAGGTGGCTAATGGTCAGCATTCCCACAGTAAGCAATATTGTCAGGCTGCTCAAGTGCAACTTTCTCAAGACTATACTTTTTATGTAGATCTAATTGTCTTGGAAATGGGACCTATTGACATTGACCTTGGTTGTAAATGGTTGAAAACCTTGGGAGAATCTCTATGGACCTTAACAGGCTGTATATGAAGTTTATGCATGATGGTGAGCACATCACCTTGATGGGTCACCAATCTCCTAAGTTGTCCTTAATTTTTGCAAGAAGAATGGCCAAAGACCTCAAAAGTTTTTGTGGAGTCTATGCTATTCAGTTGACCAAGTCTCAAGAGGGTAATGGGTTGTTGGTGGAGGATAAAGACATGCAGTCCCTATTACAGCAATACTCTGATGTATTTGCTGATCTTCCCAACCATCTTCCTCCCACGAGAGATGTGGATCATGCAATTGTGTTGGAGCCAGGATCTAAGCCAATCAACAAAGCCTTGACAAGGAATTTATTAAACACAGTCAGTCACCCTTTGCCTCTCCTGTGTTATTGGTTAAGAAGTAGGATGGCTCGTTTAGAATGTGTATTGATTAAACAGATTTAAACAAAATGACAATTAAGAATAGGTTTCCTATCCTTAGAATTGATGATCTACTGGATGAGCTTAGAGGGCAAAGTACTTCACAAAGATTGACTTAAGGTCAGGCTATCATCAAATAAGGATGAAGCAGGGAGATGAACATAAAACTGCTTTCAGGACAGAACGTGGGCTTTACCAATTCAAAGTGATGGCTGCTGGCATTTGGTCTAACCAATGCACCTGCAACTTTTCAGGCCCTAATGAACAAGGTATTGCAGCCTTTCCTCTATAAATTTGTTTTGGTATTCTTTGATGATATATTGATCTACAGCAAAACAAAAGAAGATCATTTATTACATGTCCAGCAAGTATTGGAAGTATTAAGGACACACCAATCGTATGCCAAATCAAGTAAATGCACTTTCATGGCTGAAGAAGTGGAATATCTGGGCCATATTGTCAACAGTAGTGGCATTAAGGTGGATCCCAGCAAGGTAAAGTGTGTAAAGGATTGGCCTATACCTCAAAATATCACCTAGCTGAGAGGGTTCCTTGGCCTAGCTTTATTCTATAGAAGATTTATAAGGCATTTTGCCAAATTGGCAGCTCCTCTCACTGATCTTCTAAAAAATAATGTTTTCCAATGGTCTGACAATGCCAATAAGAGCTTTCAAGCATTAAATGAGGCATTAACTTCAGCACCTATCTTGGTATGTCTTGATTTCTCTCAACCTTTTATAATTGAGGCTGATGCTAGTGGAAGGGATATTGGAGCTGTTCTAAAGCAGAGTCATGGAGTTATTGCCTTTGAAAGTCAGAAATTGGATGAGAGTCAAGTTTCCACATTTATGACCAAGAGATGTTGGCAATACTTCATGCAATCAAAAAGTGGCACCACTACATCTATGGCAGCCATTTCAAGGTCAAGACTGATCATAAGACTCTCAAATATTTTCTATCTCAGTCTTCTCTATCACCCAAGCAAAGGAGATGGCTATCCATTGTGGAAAACTATGACTTTAACATAGATTACAAGATGGGCAAAGAAAATATTGTGGCAGATTCTCTTTCCAGGATATGGGCTTGTACTTTGTCATCTATTACAGCGAGTGGGGTAGGTGAATCTGCGTGTATCCAGGTGGGTCAATGAAACCCTCCGATGTGATATGTAAGAAGTGATCTCTGTGGAAGCTAAGCTTCACTGGGAGAGCCATCCTCAACATGTGGCAAGCCATCTGAACTATGAGAAGTAGAAGGGGAAGCATCAAGAGACTCCATCTCATCATCCTTAAACTGGACGATGTCCAAAGGGGTGTCATCGTATGGTGGCAAGTCTGCACTAGCGGACTGCATGCACTCATTCTCAGCAAAGAGAACATCTCTGTTTATTATTACCTTCCTGGTAGCAGGATTATAAAGCCTAAATCCCCTGCTTTCAGTGCTATACCCCATGAAAATGCATTTGACACTCATGTCATCAAGCCTTGTCCGATGTGCATCTGGAACCAAAGCATATGCCACTGAGCCAAAAACTCTGAAATGACCAACCTTTGGCTTAAAGCCATGCAAAGCCTCAAATGAAGTCACATTAACCAAAGCTTTGGTAGGGCATCTGTTCTGAATGTAAGTGGCTGTCACAACTGCTTCTCCCCAAAAAGCCTTTGAGACTCTCTTGAATTTCAGCATGCATCTCGTCATCTCCATGAGTGTACGATTCTTCCTCTCAAAGAGTGGATTACGCTGTGGTGTGTAAGGGCATGTCAAGTGATGTTTAATCCCATGCTGCTTCAAAAATCTCGGAATGCATGTGACATACACTCTCCCCCTCTATCTGAATTGAGTGTTCCAATTCTAGAATTGGAGTTTGGTTCTCAGCCATAGCTTTAAAGTCCTGAAACCAATAGAACACCTCAGATTTTTCCTTCATGAAAAAAATCCATGTGAACCTAGAGAAGTCATCTATAAAGGTCACAAAGTACCTTGCTCCTCTATGCATGGGAATGGTCATGGGGCCACATACATCACTGTGCACTATCTACAACACTCTGGTTGCCTTGACCCAATTCTTGTCTTGTTTACTGAATGGCAAGCGATGCAATTTGCCAAGTGCACACCCCTCACACACTTCATTTGCTGGTTGTTGCAATTTTGGCATTCCCTGAGTCATATTATTGTTGTACAAGTAGGACAATGCCCTGTGATGGACATGTCCAAACGTGGCATGCCATAAATCAGCCTGGGAAGTGTTTGCTACAGCCAATACCTTCTGATCATAAGGCTGAGCATCAAGCTTGTATAAGCCTCTGTCATATGTGCCTGTTGCTACAACCTCATACCCTTTCTTTGGATCCTTGATCCTACATTGGTTATCCTGAAATTCGACCAACATATGTTGATCATGGGCAATGTTTGAAACTGAAATCAGATTTTGCCTCAAATCTAAAGCATACTAAACATCTCGGATATACTTAACTTTCCCATTATCAAGCTGAATAGGAATGTGCCGAACTCCGATGATGTCTTGAAAAGCATCATTGGCACACGTAACCTGTCTGCCATGACCAGGTGTGATGCTCTCAAACCACTTCTGGCGAGGAGTCATGTGCTCCCATGAGGACTCCATCATTGGGTGGTCATCTTTACTTTGTCACTTTTATAGATGACTACTCCAACTACACTTGGGTTTATGGGCTGAAACGCAAATCAGAAGTGTTTATGGTTTTCAAACACTTTGCAGCCATGGTAGAGAATGAATCAGGACTCAAGATACAGACATTACGCACAGATAGAGGAGGGGAGTATTTGTCTGCAGATTTTGATGCATTTTTGAAAGACAAAGGCATTGCACATCAGCTTACTGTGAGTCTAACTCCTCAGCAAAATGGCAAAGCTGAGAGGAAAGATCGTACTCTTATGGAGATGGATAGATGCATGTTAAAAAAGCAAAAAATTGCCTCACAAATTTTGTCTTGAAGGTCTCATGTGTGCCAATTATGTTTTGAATCGGGCTCCCACAAAAGCTTTAAAGACCAAGACTTCCTATGAAGTTTGGCAAGGGAGAAAGCTTTCTGTGGATCATTTTCGTGTTTTTGGATGCCTTGCATATGCTCATGTGCCCGTTGAGTTTCGGCATAAGTTGTCTAATGAGGCAATCAAATACATTTTTGTTGGGTACTGTGCAGAGAGCAAGGGCTACCGTCCCTACAATCCTGTTACTCGCAAGATTATTGTCAGTAGAGATGTTATATTTTCAGAAAATTCAGCTCACACTCAAGCTGAATTTAATTTGCCTACTTCTTCCGATGATGTCTTTGAGGGATTACTACCCATTGCGTTGGGTTCCTCTGTTGATATATCTGATGCAAATCAAAATTTTCAGATACCTCCACATGCTCCGATTCAGCCACAGGATGTCTTACCACCTCCACAAGCAGTGGAACAGGTTGTTCAGCAAGAAATTGTTACCTGGCAGAGCTCGGAGTGCAGTAAGGCATGGGGGAGGTGCTCTTTCACTTGAATCAGCTTATGCAGGTACTCTTCTTGATGAAGAGAAACCTGAGACATTTGAAGAGGCACAGGATAATGTGCATTGGATGAATGCCATGCACAATGAATTGCAGTCCATTCAGGAAAATCAGACATGGGAAGTTGTCGATTTGCCACCAGGTAAACATGCCATAGGTACACGGTGGGTTTTCAAGGTTAAAAGAATGCCAGATGGGACCATTGATAGGTACAAGGCAAGGCTGGTTGCAAAAGGATATGCTCAGAAAAAGGGCATAGACTATGAGGAGACTTTTGCTCCTACATCCAGAATGACAACCATTCGGTCAGTTATCGCCATGGCTGCAAATTTTCAATGGAATGTTCATCAGTTGGACATTAAAACAGCCTTCTTTAATGGAGACTTGTTGGAAGAGGTTTATGTCAAACAACCTCCAGGCTTTGAAATTTCAGGAAATGCACTTAAGGTATGCAAGCTGAATAAAGCTTTGTATGGGCTGAAACAAGCCCCACGTGCATGGTATGCCAAAATTCATGCCTTTTGGACTAGCAAGGGGCTGCACAATAGTCCAGCTGTAAGTACCCTCTACATCAAGAAGGATGGGGGGGATATTTTAGTCATCATTCTTTATGTAGATGACTTACTGCTCACAGGGTCAAATGAAGATAATATTGCAGATTTTAAAGCTGAATTGCAGACCACTTTTGACATGTTAGATTTGGGGCTGCTACACTTTTATTTGGGGATCTAGTTCACTCAAGAGAAAAGTGGCATCGTTATGTCACAATCCAAGTATGTGCCGAAACTCTTGGACAGATTCAACATGTAGGATTGTAAGCCCATAGCTACTCCCATGGAGCCGACAATGCATGATGCAGGTGAATCAATTGATGTCACACTCTACAGTCAGGCTGTTGGATGCCTCATTTATCTCTGCAATACAAGACCTGATATTCAGTTTGCAGTTTCTCAGGTGATCAGATATATGCACAGCCGAAAGACTATGCATTGGCAGGCTGTAAAACGCATCTTCCGTTATTTGCAAGGTACCAAGTCTTTTGGCTTGATGTTTCCCAGGGGGGGTGACTTGCAGATGCATGTCTACAGTGACTTAGATTGGGCTGGAGACTATGACACTAGGCAGTCCACAAGTGGCAATTGTTTCTTTTTGGGCAAAGCTTGTATTTCTTGGCTAAGCAAGAAACAATCTACAATGGCTACCTCTTCATGTGAAGCTGAGTACAGGGCAGCTTTCGCAGCGACAGTTGAATGTGTTTGGCTGCGTCGTTTATTTGCTGATCTTCATCTTTCATTAGAGGGTCCTTCTCCAATTCTCACTGATAGTTAGAGTGCTATTGCAGTGGCAAAGAATCCTGTGTTTCATGCTCGCATGAAGCACATTGAGGTTCACTATCACTACGTTAGAGAGAAGTTGCATGCAGGAGAGATCAGTATGATCTATGTGTCAACACATGACAATGTTGCAGACATTTTCACCAAAGCACTTCCACGTGAAAAGTTTGAGGCATTTCGCATTGCCGTGAACTTATCTCCTTTTGGTGATTGATCATTCCTTGTACATGACATTGGCACTGCAGAGGGGTGTTAGAATTATTGTTATAATTTAGCACTGACCAATGTAATGTAATAAGTAGGTTAGGGGCACTTTTCCCTCACTTAGAGGTTTTTTCCCCTAACCACAGTTAGTTCACTAACTACGGTTAGTGAAGGATAAGGTTTTGTCACTTAGATAAAACCTATCACTCACTTCAGTTGTAACACACTCTTCTATTGCAACTATTGATTTCAGCTCACTCTCCTGCTCTCACACTTTGCTCTCACCCTTCCACTCACACTCCATAGGAGCGCAATGGACGCGGCGGGGGTCCTAGTGGATACTTTGTGTGGTTAGTTGGGGACACCTGACTAGCTTGTGTTTTGCCATACTAGATGATCGGTATTGTGGGTGATTCCATGTTAATACTGATGTCGTTAGTGTTGTGCTTGATTATTGTGCTTTGAGCATGGTTATGTTGGGATCGGTTGATTCGGTGATTCGTTCAATCGATTGTTAATAACTAATGTAATTAGCGGCTTGAGTACAGGTAATGGAACTCATAGCAAGGATTGGAGTTAGTGCGAGGGTATCGATTGAGGTGTCGCACAGCGCATTATATATGGCCATGGGCCAATTTTATATTTGTTTTATTATTGCAAGTTTGAGCAATATATTCTGTAGTGGACATAATTCATTTTTGGGTCCTAAGATGGCTATGTAAAGCAAATTCCTCATTTTTGGATGAGAGGGATAATTTTGGCTCCTTGGTGCTTTTATGAAATATCATAAATACTCTAGATGGGGAAGCGTGAGCCACTCATCTAGGGGGGGGGGGGAGATTGTGTTGTTGCTTTCGTGGTGTGATTGTGTTCTTCTCCAATTGATTAAGTGGTGACTTTGTGTGTGGAAGAAATACCCTTTTTGGTTTCAGTGGTATCAGAGCTCAGGGTATGCTTCACGGCTTGTGAAAGAAAAAGGCTACCTCGTGGGACGTGTGGGAAGTTAAGGAGAAGTTCTTGTGAAGGATGAAGAAGAGAAAGCTCACGGAAAGAAAGAAAGAAAGGAAAAAAAAATCGAGACTCCAGAGCTTTCTGTACATCTCGTCATCATCTTTGAAGGCATGCCCACGCAGTCTCTGCTCCTTAATTCATGGACGTCATTGCCCATGGACCTGCCTTGGGTAGGGCGCCACCCGCCAGCACTGAGCATAACAGCGTGCCCATGATCAGCCCGCAATAACTAAGAGGAGCCTACGTTCTAACCAATTGAGCTACGGGGCTCCTATGGGCAAGTAGAGCTCAACAAGGCGAAGACCATAGCCAAATCTGAGCACTTGAATCAAGAAGGCGATTTGGAACCACGAATCACCGAGCAATTAATTGGAGATCAATCGAGCGCAAAGACAACTATGAGCGACATCATCGGTCACATATCTCCTTACTCTAGTGATTTCTACCTTCGATCAAAAAGCGAGATAAGTGATTTCTTTTGCTTTATATTCCATATACTTAGTATCTTCCGCCATCCATTTCTCACCCCACACTTGAGTCACATTTTTCTTTCATCCGTTTAAATTTTCATACACTTAGTATCCTTATTTTTCTCCACTCTGCTTTATTTATATTTATCCCAATTATCATGGCACATCAGCCACAGCCACCCACGCTCCAAGAGCAACTAGATGCACTTCAGGCACAGTTGGCCAATGAGCGTAAGCATAGGGAGAAATTGGAAAAGAAAATCAATGGTAAAAAAAGAAAGAGGCATTTATCTGATGATGAGTCATCCGACGATGATTGTGACGATGATCCTATTATCAGGACAATCAAAGCTACACTGAGAGCACAAAATTCGAGAAAAAAGAGTAAGATAAGTAGAAAAGCTTCTCATTTCAAAATTTCGATGGAAAGAAAGAAGCACGCACTGTCTTATCTTGGATCAGTCAGCTAGATGATTATTTTTTAGGGGATAAATTCTCTGAAAAAGATAAGATTAAATGTGCTGCAAATCATTCAGTAGAGAGTGCTGCACTTTGGTGGAACATCACTAAGCATAGTAAAAGGCGACCAAAATCTTGGAAATCTTTTCAAAAGCTCATCAAGAGAGATTTTCTTCCCTCACATTTCAAAGCAAAAGCTAGACAACAGTGGGATACTTTCAGGCAGTTTGATAACGAAACGATCTTCACATATACTGATAGATTTTGGCAAACGTTGATCCAATTAGAGTCCTTAGAGAAAGTTAATGAGCGAGATCAACGCAGGAAGTATGTGGCAGGTCTAAAGTCTAAGTTGAGAGCCGAGATTATCATGTTTCATCCTCGCTCACTGAGCTCTGCAATTTCTCTTGCAATCAATTGTGAAAGAAAGAATGGGATCCCAAAAGAAGGGAAAGATTCAGAACGGCATGTACTCTTCCATAAGAAAAAGAGATTTGATAAAAAACTCTTCTTTAAATCTAAAAATGGTTTTGTTCCACAGAAGACAGATTCTTCTTTGAAGCCAAACGGTGGGAATTTTCCAAAGAAAGAAATAAGGTATTTCAAGTGCAACAAGGTGGGACACATAGCCACTGAGTGTCCTGAAAGAAAGAAGACCCCGACGGCGAAAGTGCACATGATCAACGATGAAGCAGCCAAGCAAGAGGGAGGTAAGTATAATTGTCATGCTCTTCTAAAGATGAAGGGTTTCATTAATGGCAAAGAGGTTGTTATTGTGCATGACGATGGTAGTACACATGATTTCATTTCGGAAAGAACCTTAGTAAAGCTAAACCTAGTGTCTTTCCCATCTCACTATAAGGTCAAAGCTGCTTTTATCAAAACAAAGTAAAATTGCACTAGAGAAGTCAAGAATCTTAAAATCTCAATTAAACCCTACAAGGATACACGAGACTTTCTAGTGGCACCCCTACAAGGAGTGGACATCATTTTAGGAATGCCATGGAGGCACCAATATAATCCTAAGATAGATTACGATTTACATCAGATGTGGATTGAGAAGGACAGACAAGAAATATGTCTGAAAAGCTCCATGAAACCTGAGATCAGTCCTTTACTCAACCACACACAAGCCAAAAGAGCAATTAGAAAACGTGAGAAGAGATATTTAATTTTGGTGAATACGGTAACGGCCTACTTAGCCAAACAGTAAGCTTACACACCAAAAGTTTCTTTCTCAATTTTCTGATTGTTTCTTGGAAGGTTTACCGCGTGGACCACCATGTTCTCGACCTGAAGATCATAGGATAGAAATCCTACCGGGCAATACTCCACCTTGCAAAGCTCCGTATAGAGTCAACTAGCTAGAACAAAAGGAAATTCAAAAGTAAGTGGAGGAACGGATAGAGAGAGGATTGATAAGGCCCAACAGTTCTCCTTATGGAGCACCTGTCTTATTAGTCAAAAAGAAAAATGGAACCTATCGAATGTGCATAGACTATCGTGACAAATTGAAAGGGACCAAGGTCTTCAGTAAGATAGATCTTAAATCCGGCTATTATCAAGTTCGTATGGTAGAAGAGGATATATACAAGATTGCCTTTAGAACTAAAACGGGACATTATGAGTTCCTAGTTATGCCTTTTGGGCTAACTAATACTCTAGCTACTTTTAGTAGAATGATTAACCGAATCCTTCTTAAATACCAAGATTGTGAGGTAGTATTCTTTGATGATATTTTGGTGTTTAGCAAAGACATTAAGGAGCATAAGGAACATCTGAAGTTAGTCTTTTCACTCCTGAAAGAAAATTAATTATACATAAATTGTGAAAAGAGCAGTTTCTTTAAAAAACAGATAGAGTATTTGGGTCACATTGTATCCGCCGATGGGATTCGAGTAGATCCAAAGATGATTGAGTGCATAGTCACATGGCCTAAACCCCGAGATATACATGAATTAAGATCATTCTTGGGATTGTGTAGCTTTTATAGAAAGTTCGTCAGAAATTTCGCATACATTGCACATCCATTGATAGACCTTCTTAGAAAAGCTAAGCATTTCTTATGGTTGTAGGCCATCTTCTGGTGGTTCTAGTGATGCCCTATAGGCCATGGTATGTGCCTTGTAGGCATAAGTGTAGGCACTTATAGTGTTAGTACCTTCTAGGCCACATAGGACACTTAGTCATATGTGACACCTAGGACACTTAGTCCTAGGTCTAGGTACAAGTACTTTGTACTTGTGTGTTTTCAAGTTATCTAAGTTTTTTGACGTGACTACCTATCAGTCTTGTACCTGCACTCTCTCTCTCTCTCTTCGTTTCGGACCTTCAGTGGTATCAGAGCAGGTATTGCTCTTGTCTTCCAGCTCAAGTCAGCCCTGGAGTCTCCCATTGCTCATTGGGAGTCTGCTGCTCTGCTGGTCGTCACATTTCCAGCCTGTTCGAGGCTCTTCAGCTGCTGTCCAAGATCCAGGCATTTAGATTCCCAAACCAAAGGTGTAACTGCATTCCCTTCCGTACAGTCGTCGGAAGGTCTGGTACCTGTAACCGTACTGCACGTCGCCGTACCTGCGTGTCACATCGCCGTACTGTACGTCCGTACTGCACGTCGTCGTACCTGCGCGTCGCATCGCCGTACTGCACGTCCGTACCTGCATCGCCGTACCTTCAGTGGTAGATTCGCGGTACAACGGTACCTGTGCCGTACAATCGTAGCTGCACAGGAACTTTTCAGTACAAAGAAACTTCGCCGTACAACTATACCTGTGCAGAAACTTCTGTGTACAAGTGTATTTGCATAGGAACTCCGTACAAGGTACCTGCACTGTACATGTTTCGTACAAGGTACATGTTTTCGTATGATCTTCCGTACATGTATACCTACAGATCAGTCGTCAGCAGCTTGTACCAGCTTTCCGTACACATGTACATGTAGAACAGCTGATCGTACAGCATGTACTTGCTCTGGGTATTCCGTACAGTTTCACACGTGCGACTCTACCTACAGTCATCTACAAACATTTGCAGTTTTGGGGCTTCTGCAGGACATTGACAAATTTGGGGCTTTCAGTTCCTCTCACCTCCTTTGATTGCAAATTCTTGTTTAGAAATTTCAGCAAAATTTGGGGCTTTTCTGCATTTGCCCTCTTTTTGGCCTATTTGCCCTCAATAAATTTGGGGCTTTTGCCAAATTTGCTGTTTTTGCAAGGAACATTGCCTGTCACAGTCACATTTGGGTCAGATCTGCATTTGCCCTTTGATTTGGGTCTGAAATTTGCAGATATTTGCTGTCATTTTTGGAACAGCCAGCCTTTTTTGCAGTGATAGCCTTGAGGCTTTTGGGATTTTAGGTCTTTTTCAAGGTATCACAGTTGCTATGGCTGGGAACAATCAAGATTTATTTGGAGTTCTTCGTGAAGATGATAAGTTGGATGGCACCAACTATCCGATGTGGTCTTATCTCATGAAACATATTCTTGTTGCAAAGCATTTGTGCAATATTGTTTCTGGGGCTGATTTGAGGCCAGCCAATGCTACAGTGGTTGTTTCTATTGCTGGTTCTTTTGCAGGGGGTACTCCTCCTGATGCCTCATCTTCTAGCACTCCTGTTGCTGCTCTTCCAACTCAAGAACAGTCAAGATGGGATGCAAGAGATGCAAATGCACATTCATGCATTGCTTTATCATGCAAGAGAATCATTATTCCACACATCCGGTCTTGCAGGACAGCAAAGGATGCTTGGGATAAATTGGCTTCTCTCTATCAGATATGCAATGAAGCTCGTGTTGCATATTTGAGAAGGCAATTACAGGAAGTAAATATGAATGAAGCTGAGTCAATGGATGCATATTTGACAAAGGTCAAGGACCTCATGGAACAGCTTGCCAAAATTGATGAGGTGGTGCCAAATTCATAGCTTGTCAGTACCACATTGAATGGATTGCCAGATACATATCAAGGGTTTGCTACAACCCTTCGATTAGTGGCCATGGGTAATCCAGACCACTATTCTGTTGACCAGCTAGCTACTTTGCTTTTGCAGGAAGAGCAAAGTAGCGCTAATAGACAAGCCATTATTCCTGATCATGCATTTGCTTCACAACAGACAGGAAGAGGCAAGGCTTCCAAGCCTATGGGCAAGCCAAAATCTGCGCACAGCAGCTGCAATTCCTCTATGCATAGCAGCTGCAATTCCCCCCATGCATCTAAAAATACAGCAGGTAAGGGAAAGAAGAAAAGATGCAACTATGGTCGCAAGCTTAGACATGACATTTCAGAATGCAGGAAGCGCATTGCTTTGGAGAAAAAGAAAGCAGGATTGACAGTTAATGCCTCACATGCCATTGAATCTCATGAGCCAGCAGATGCTTCACATGCACATGCTCTTCAGGATGATTGGGCATGGGCTGTCCATTGCTCATTTGATCCCTCCAAAGCTGATGCACTCTCTCCTGCTAATGATGCTCATTCGTGGTACTTTGATAGTGGTGCTTCCAAGCATGTCACATCTTGCAGATAGTTGTTTCATTCTCTAGCTGATGCACCTCAAGGGGGGGCTGTTACATGTGCTGATAATGCTTCATATGCTGTAAAAGGAGTTGGAGATGTGCAGCTCACATCCATTTCCAGCCATCCTGTCACTCTGACAAATGTTCTTTTTGTGCCTGGCATTGAAGTCAACTTGATTTCAATTTCAGCAATTGCTACTTCAAGTTTCAGAGTAATTTTTGATGGCTACAGATGCCTAGTATATGATCTTCGTGATGACAATGCCATAGTTCTCACTGGCACTTTGCAAAAAGGGCTTTATCACCTTGATCATCATCCAGCTGCACTTTCTATTCAAAAGAATTGTCCAAAACTCTCACAAAGGAAATTGCAGCTAGTACAGGCTGATGTCTGTGGCTTTTCTTATGCTTTCAGAGATGGCTGCATATGGTTGAGAATGAATTAGGAAACAAGCTTGTCACCCTCAACACAGAAAGGGGGGGTGAGTATATGTCAAAGGAGTTTGATGCATTTCTATCCTCACGGGGCATTATTCACTCATGGACTACTCCTTACACTCCTCAGCAGAATCCTGTTTTTGAAAGGAAAAACAGGTCCACAATGGAGATGGCCAGATGCATGCTTAAGGCCAAGTCTTTGCCCAATAAATTTTGGCTTGATGCAGTAATGTGTGCCAACTATGTGCTGAATAGATCACCTACACGGGCATTAAAGACTATTACACCTTATGAAGCATGGAAAGGCAGGAAGCCTTCACTTTCACACATGAAAGTTTTTGGGTCTCTTGCATATGTTCATGTACCATCTCAGCTGAGACATAAGCTTGATGACAAGGCAATCAAATGCATATTCAATGGTTACAGCCAGGAGAGCAGAGGGTATCGGTTATATCAACCAAATACTGGGAAGATTATTGTCAATAGAGATGTGATCTTTGCTGAACATTCAGCTTCTGCTCTTGTGGACTGCAAAGCAAAGCCAGATGTTGACATGTTTGATGCCTTTGAATCTTGGTTACCTCTGCCATCATCAGAGGAGGATTTTGAGCAGCAACATGAGCCTCCTGCAGGCCCTCCACTAAGCAATAATCAGCCACAACCTCATGCTGATTTGCAGGTTTCTTTTCCGGCACAAAATGATCCCATTACTCATGATGCAGTCATTGAAGAAAGAGCTGTCAATGCACAGCAAAGGCAAGTTCCCAGATGGCTTCTTGATACATTGAGGGACAGCAAACAAGATCAGGCTTTTGCTGCCTGGACAAGATCAGGGAATAGATAGCATGGTCACTTTCTTGAGTTTGCACTCCTTGCTACAGCTTGCAATGAAGAGCCTCTGTGCCATAAAGATGCTTTTGACAGCAAAGAGTGGATGGATGCAATGAGGGCTGAGTTACAATCTATTGCCAAAAATGACACATGGGAATTAGTAGATCTCCCTCCCAGCAAGCATGCCATTGGAACGCGGTGGGTCTACAAATTAAAAAGGAAATATGATGGCAACATAGATCGATACAAAGCCCGTCTTGTTGCAAAAGGGTATGCCCAACAACAAGGCATGACTTTGAGGAGACATTTGCTCCCACATTCAGGATTATACCATTCGATGTGTCATGGCCATTGCAGCCCATCATCATTGGCAAGTGCACCAGCTTGACATCAAGACCACTTTTCTTCATGGGGATCTGCAGGAAGAAGTCTATGTCACACAACCTCTTGGCTTTCAGGTTGTTAATTCTGAAAATAAGGTATGCCGGCTTAGAAAAGCCCTTTATGGTTTGAAGCAGGCACCCAGGGCATGGTATGCCGAAATTCATGCACACTTACTATCCCTTGGTTTTCAGAATAGTCCCACAGAACCCACTCTTTATTTCCGTGGGGGTGGATCTGATTTTTTAGTGCTGATTTTATATGTGGATGATATGCTTATCAGAAGCCCAGATACTCAGCAAATTGCAGCTTTCAAGGCTGATCTGCAGCAGATTTTTGACATGTCAGACATGGGACGGCTCCATTATTATTTGGGCATTCAGTTTGCTCATGTTGAGGGGGGTATCATGATGTCTCAGTCCAAGTATATTGGGCAGCTCCTTGATCGTTTTCAGTTCGAGGATTGCAAGCCAATCTCTACTCCAGTGGACCCTGGCTTCAAATTCTCAGCTCATGATGGGAGCCCACCATGTGATATCACTCTTTATCAGCAGGCTGTTGGATGCCTTATTTATTTATGTCACACCAGACCTGACTTACAGTATGCAGTATCTGAGCTCAGCAGATTCATGCACATGCCCTGTTCACAGCATTGGCAGGTAGTGAAGAGAGTCTTCAGATATCTGAGAGGCACTCAGGATTTAGCCCTCTTCTACGGTGATCAGGGTTCACTTACCATGCATGCTTACACGGATAGTGACTGGGCAGGATGTTCCGACACCAGAGTGTCACATACTGGCAATTGTTTTGTGCTTGGCAATTCATGTATTTCTTGGCTCAGCAACAAGCAACCGACAGTTGCCACGTCTAGCTGTGAGGCTGAGTACAAGGCAGCTTTCACCGCTACAGTAGAGTGTGTTTGGCTTCGACAGTTACTTACAGATCTTGGTATTTGCCAGACATCCTTCACTATTGTCTACACTGACAGCTAGAGTGCTTTGGCCATTGCGCGTAACCCAGTGTTTCATGCGCGTACCAAGCATCACTATCATTATGTTTGGAAGTGGTTGTCAGCAAGAGACATAGAGTTGTCCTCTCTTCCCATAGAGGACAACATCTCAGATATGTTTACAAAGACACTTCCTCGTTCCAAGGTCGAAGTGCTTCAGCCCATCCCATAGAGGGAGGTTTGTAGGCCATCTTCTGGTGGTTCTAGTGATGCCCTATAGGCCATGGTATGTGCCTTGTAGGCATAAGTGTAGGCACTCATAGTGTTAGTGCTTTCGAGGTCGCATAGGACACTTAGTTCTATGTGACACCTAGGACACTTACTCCTAGGTCTAGGTACAAGTACTTTGTACTTGTGTGTTTTCAAGTTATTCAAGTTTTTTGACGTGACTACCTATCAGTCTTGTACCTGCACTCTCTCTCTCGCTTTGAAGGTCCGATCTTGTACCTGCACTCTCTCTCTCTCTCTTTTCGTCTCGGACCTTCAGACTGAGCATCAAGATAAATCTTTTACAGCTTTGAAAGAAGCTCTCACACAAGCTCCTGTGTTGCAAGTACCCGATTTCTCTAGAGCATTCTTTGTAGTTGTAACCGATGCTACTAGATATAGAATTGGAGCCGTGCTAATGCAAGATGGACATCCAATAGCATATGAGAGCCGAAAATTAAAACTAGCGGAATGCAATTATAGCACATATGATAAAGAACTAACCGTTGTTGTGCATGCCTTACGAATGTGGAAACATTATTTGATGGGATCTGAGTTTCTGATCAAAACCGATCAGCAAAGTATCAAGCATTTGTTGACTCAGCCACTTATATCCGATAGGCATATCAAGTGGGCATCATTTATACAGAGTTTTCAGCCCATTATTCAGTATCAACCTGGAAAAGAGAATGTAGTTGCTGATGCTCTTAGCAGAAAGCCAAGTATTAATCACATCACTGCTGTAGAGACGCAGCCTTTTGAAGGTATGAAGAATTCTTATCAATGTTTAATATCTTTCTTATGATGTTATCTAGGGGATCCAGACTTCTCCAATATATGGAACAAATTAGGGACTAATAATTGGAATCCTATGTTGGACTATTCATGCAATGATGGATACCTCTTTTATCAAAAGAAATTATGCATCACTCGACCCTTTAGACAAATTGTAATGGAGGAAATGCACCAACCAGCATATATGGGACATAGGGGAGTGACTGCCACTTTACAAGTGATAGCAAGAGAATTTCATTGGCCTACTATAAGAAAAGATGTGGCTAAGTTTGTATCCGAATGCATCACTTGTCAGAAGATCAAGAGTTACAAAGGAAAGACCCCAGGATTGCTAATGCCTTTGCCTATTCCTACGCAACCTTGGGAACAAATATCTATGGACTTCATAATAAGTTTTCCTACTACAACAAATCAAAATGATATGATCCGGACGATAGTAGATCGCTTTAGTAAGCAAGCTTATTTCATCCCATGCAAGAATAGTTTAATAGCTCAGCAAGCTGCACATTTATTCATCAAGCATATCTTTGTTCATCATGGCTTGCCAAAGATTATAGTGTTTGATGCTTGCCAAACATTATAGTGTCTGATCGAGATTCGAAGTTTTGCAGTAATTTCTGGACTGCATTATTTCATAATCTAGGCACTAAGTTAGATTTCTCATCAGCCTTTCATCGAGAATCGAATGGACAAACTGAGGTTACAAACAGTACTATTCTGGATATGATAAGAGCTTATGCAGGAAGTCAACTAAAGACTTGCGACAAATACATTCATCTCTTACAATTTGCTTATAATAATACTCCTCATTCTACAACTGGAAGAGCACCCTTTGAGATTATCTATGGGAAGGTTTTACCTATTCCTATCACATGATTGACCCATAGAGTAGAGGCAGCAGATGTATTTACCCATGACTATCAAAATATTCTCAAAGAGGTTCGAGAAGCCATTGCAATCGCACAAGAGAAGTACACAAAACAAGCTAATAAGAACACATGCTTTTTAAAGAAGGCGATTATGTACTTCTTCGGATTGAGAAAAGAAGATTGAAGAGTGTTGAGAAATGGCCAGTAATCAAGATGTCACCACGTTTTTATGGACCATTCAAGGTGATTCAGAAAATCAATGATCTAGCTTATAGGCTTGAATTACTTGATAATTGGAAAATACATAATGCTTTCCATATCAGCCTCTTAAAGCCTTTCAAAGGACCTTTACCTATTCATCCTGTCTATGAAGAGGCTCCATTGATTATTGATGAAGAAGAAATTCTAGAACCCGAATGCATTATTAATCATCAACAGACCTCGACCTGAAAAGGAAATGTCTATATTAAATACTTGCTCAAATTTAAGAATCATTCGAGGGATGATGCTCAGTGGATGCCTGAGCGGTTCTTTTGAACTTTCCCTCATTAGTTTCTATAATCGAACACGCAACTGAGGTCAGTTGCAATCCAAGCAAGAGGGATGTTACGCAAATTATATTTTCTGATATATCTTGCTTTACTTTAGTCAAGTGTGACTATGGCAAAGTACTCCATAGGAGCGCACCGGACGCGGCGGGGGTCCTAGTGGATACTTTGTGTGGTTAGTTGGGCACGCCTGACTAGCTTGTATTTTGCCATACTAGATGATCGGTATTGTGGGTGATTCCATGTTAATACTGATGTCGTTAGTGTTATTGGTGTTGTGCTTGATTATTGTGCTTTGAGCGCGGTTATGTTGGGATCGGTTGATTCGGTAATTCGTTCAATCGATTGTTAATAACTAATGTAATTGGCGGCTTGAGTACAGGTAATGAAACTCATAGTGAGGATTGGAGTTAGTGCGAGGGTACCGATCGAGGTGTCGCACAACGCATTATATATGGCCATGGGCCAATTTTGTATTTGTTTTATTATTGCAAGTTTGAGCAATATATTCTGTAGTGGACATAATTCATTTTTGGGCCCTAAGATGGCTATGTAAAGCAAATCCCTCATTTTTGGATGAGAGGGATAATTTTGGCTCCTTGGTGCTTTTATGAAGTATCATAAATACTCTAGATGGGAAAGCGTGAGCCACTCATCTAGGGGGGGGAGATTGTACCCAGTCTGCTGTCGCTTTCGTGGTGTGATTGTGTTCTTCTCCAATTGATTAAGTGGTGACTTTGTGTGTGGAAGAAATACCCTTTTTGGTTTCACAGAGAGAGAGAGAGAGAGAGAGAGAGAGAGAGAGAGAGAGATGAATTTTATTATGTGGATCTCTTGCAGTGATTTTTATACAGTGATTCCACATGGCTTTGGCTTCCAAAAAATGAGTAAGTTTTAAATCAAATATAGCAAAGGACATTGAAGCTATAAGGTGCTGGTAAGCAATGGAACTGTTATTGTGCTAAAGTCTGTTTTTTGGCATTGAATCAGGAAATTTCATCATCAATACTCATCAACAGCTAAAAACGAAACTAGAAATGGTATGCTTCTTACAATCTGTGCAATTTATACTCGTGCAGTCGTTTCAAGTACCTGTGATAGGTTTGTGTGTTTTTTTTTTCCCAAAAAGATTACTTGATTAAGTATGAATGAAAGCCGCAAGAGCAAGCTCAAATGCGGGAGTGCATCATGTCATGCATGAGAGAAAAAACAGCTCAAAAAGGAGCTAACAAAAATCCAAGGTGGAGGTTGAAAATGGGTTTGTGTGTTTTCAATGAACGACATATTTTTATGGGGCATAAATGGCTGAAGGATTATTGTCTTGTATGTCACATGGACTATATAGTTGAGGTGACGTGTTATATGAAGTACATTTTTTAGTTTGTTTTTTTGGGTTTGGGCTTAATTGTAGCGAAAGGGGACCTGTCTTAATAAGTTTAGTGACATGTGAAAAAAGAGTATGGAGAGTTCGTCCTCTTCTGTGTACTTTCCAAACAGCAGCGTGAAAACATCTCTTGAAATAGGGCAAATATGAATTTGTAAGGATGATGACCTTTTGACCACCAATCTTATTATACATTGACAAGATGGTAGAGAATGGTAGCTTATATGGCATCACCATAGCTAGAACAAGAGATTTTGTCAGTCAAGCATATGTAGTATATGTACCATCTTCTGGTGGTTCTAGTGATGCCCTATAGGCCATGGTATGTGCCTTGTAGGCATAGATATAGGCACTTATAGTTTTAGTGCCTTTTAGGCCACATAGGACACTTAGTCCTATGTGACACCTAGGACACTTAGTCCTAGGGTCTAGGTCTAGCTACAAGTACCATGTACTCTTTTTCTTTCATACTCTAGTTGACGTGACGGCTGAATCTATCGACTCTTTGCACCTCGCACTTGCTCTTTCATCTAACGATCCTACAGTGGTATGAGAGCTATGTTTTAACTCATATTCTGCTCTTGAACTTGCACCAGCTCTTCTCAGCCTAACTGCTCCTCCATCCGTATAGTCCATACGACTGTACAGACGCTCGTACACACAGCCCGCACAATCAACATACTTGCGTCGTACTTTCGTACCTGCCTTTCGTACTGCACTGTACTGTGCTCCATTGCACTGCACTTCCCATAGTCGTACGTTGTATTCCGTACTTGTCATGTACATGTTCCGTACATTTGCCGTACAGCCACGTATGAAGATCTGCCATACAAAGTTGGAGACTACATGTTATTCCGTACATCGTACTGTGCATGTGCTCCGTATAGCAGACGTACCTGCCCCATACAACTTCCGTACAGTGTACATGTTTCGTACAGAGTATCTACTTCGTACAGCGTACCAGATCCGTACAGCTTGTACATGCTCTAGGTATTCCGTACGGTTTCACACGTGTGAAACTGCTGTCAGAATCCGTACTTGCTGGCATTGGTTGTGAATCAGGACATTGGCATTTTTTTGGGGTTTTCAGTTCTTTTCACGTTCTTTGGTTGCAATTTCTTGCAAGAACATTGGGGCTTTGGGATTTGGGCTGCAATCTCTTGTTTGTTTGCAGTACATTTGGGTCAGATTGCAAGACATTGAGTTACTTTTGCAGGACATTGAGTCAGATTCTCATACATTGGGTCACATTTGCAAAAAATCTCAGTAAAATTTGGGGCTTTTCTGTATTTGCCCTCTTTTTGGCCTATTTGCCTTCATTAAATTTGGCCAAGGCTTTTGCCAGATTTGCTGTTTTTGCAGTGAACATTGCCTGACACAGTCACATTTGGGTTAGATCTGCATTTGCCCTTTGATTTGGGTTGGAAATTTGCAGAATATTATTTGTAAATATTTGCTGACATTTTTGGACAGCTAGCTCTTTGCAGTGATAGCCTTGAGGCTTTTGGGTTTTCAGTTCTTTTTATGTAGAAAACCCCTAGACTGTTACAGCCACTCCCCATTCCGGATATACTTTGGCACACAAGGAACACAAAGGTAAAAGGTAGAGTTATCTGCGGCTATCTGGTTAAATTCAGAAATTATCCAGCTATTGATGCGAAGTGGATGGAAAAGGGTGAACTGGCAGATTCACTTGAGTTGTTGCAGCTCTACCTAGAGGCATTTCAGCTTGGCCGACTTTGGTTGGGGCTCATTCAGGCTTAGCAATGCGTGTGTTTGGAGCATTTTCTGTGCTCAAGGGGGGGGTAGCACCTCCGCTCCCTTGGTTCATACCGTTCCTGATATCTAGAGTCGCTTGGTGACACTATCGGTCTCACCCGAGGTATAGCTTGCTGACGGTATATCTGCCGCGAGACTTTTGGATGAATGTACTAGTCACTGTCAATTTCTGTTTATATATCTGGAATGCCTGGTTATCTTGAGCTCTACCAAGCCATACCTCGTATATATTTTTTGATTTTTCGATGCTGTTTATGCATTTTTGCACATATCTGTGTGAAAGAAAGGTGAGCAATGAGCAAGAGTGAGAGCAAACGTAAGTGTACTGAAAAGAAGAGTGAGTACAAAATGAGAGTGAGGGGTTTTGTCTAAGTGACAAAATCCTATCCTATCCACTATTGGACTGTGGTTAGGGGGAAAAACCTCAATGAGGGAAAAGTGCTCCTAACCTACTCATTACAATACATTGGCCACTGCCTAGAATATAATAATAATTCTAACACCCCCCTGCAGTGGCAATGTGGTGTATAAGGTAGCGATCAATCACCAAAAGGAGATAAGTTTAGGGCATTGTGAAATGTCTCAAATTTCTCACATGGAAGTGCTGTGGTGAAGGTGTATGCAACATTGTCATGTGTTGACACATAGATCATACTGATCTTCCGTGCATGCAACTTCTCTCTGACATAATGATAATGAACCTCAATGTGCTTCGTGTGAGCATGAAACACATGATTCTTTGCCACTGCTATAACACTTTGACTATTAGTGAAAATTGGAGAAGGACCCTCCAATAAGAGACGAAGATCAGCAAACAAATGACGCAGGCAAACACATTCAACTGTCGTTGTGAAAGCTGCCCTGTACTCAGCTTCACATGAGAAAGTAGCCATTGTAGATTGCTTCTTGCTCAGCCAAGAAATGCAAGCTTTGCCCACAAAGAAACAATTAGCACTAGTGGATTGCCTGGTATCATAGTCTCCAGCCCAAACTGAATCATTGTAAGCATACATCTGCAAGTCACCCCTCTTGGGAAACATCAAGCCATAGGACTTTGTGACTTGCAAATAACGGAAGATGCGTTTTACAGCCTGCCAAAGTGTAGTCTTTGGGCTGTGCATATATCTGCTCACCTGAGATATTGCATACTGAATATCGGGCCTAGTATTACACAAATAGATGAGGCATTCAACAACGTGGCTGTAAAGTGTGACATCCACTGAATCACCTGCATCCCATATAGTAAGTTTCAGCCCCGGCTCCATAGGAGTGGCTATAGGCTTACAATCATGAATGTTGAACCTATCCAAGAGCTTTTGCACATACTTGGATTGAGACATAACGATGCCACGCTTGTCTTGTATAAACTGGATTCCCAAATAAAAATTTAACATGTCCAAATTTGTCATGTCAAATTCAGCTTTCAACTCAGCTTTGAAATCTGCAATTATTTCCTCATTTGACCCTGTGAGCAGCATGTCATCTACATGAAGAATGATGACCAAAATATACCCCCCATCCTTCTTGATGTAGAGGGTGCTTTACGTGGGACTATTATATAACCCCTTCCTTGCCAGGATTGCATCAATTTTGGCATACCATGCACATGGGGCTTGTTTCAGCCTATATAAAGCTTTGTTCAGGTTGCAAACTTGAAGTGCATTGCCAGAAAGTTTAAATCCAGGAGGTTGTTTGACATAAACCTCTTCCTGCAAGTCCCCATTAAGGATAGCTCTTTTTATGTCCAATTGATGAACATTCCAAACAAAATTTGCAGCCATGGCAATAACTGACCTTATGGTGGTCATCCCGGATGTAGGAGCAAAAGTCTCCTCATAATCTATGCCCTTCTTTTGTGCATAGCCTTTGGCAACCAGCCTTGCCTTGTACCTATCAATGGACCCATCCGGCTTCCTTTTCACTTTGAAAACCCATTTGGTACGGCATGCTTACTTGGTGGCAAATCCACAACATCCTATGTATGATTTTTCTCAATGGACTGCAATTCATTGTGCATGCATCCAATGCACATTATCCTTGGCTTCTTCAAAAGAGTCGGGTTCTTTTTCATCAAGAAGAGTATCTGCATAACCTGTCTCAACAGAAAGAGCCCCCCCTGCGTGCCTTACTGTACTACAAGTCCTGCCAGGCAAACTCTACTACAAAAATCTTGCAAGAAGCAGGATTGTAGAGACAGATAGCCTTTGCTTTGTGCACTATACCCAACAAAAAATTATTTAAGTGCCTTATCGGACAACTTGTGTCAAAACTCCACATGCACATGGGCATATGTAACACAACCAAAAATTCTGAAAAGATCCACTGAAGGCTTTCTTCGATGCCATGCCTCATAGGGAGTGATTGTCTTCAAAGGCTTTGTGGGAGCCCGATTCAAAACATAATTTGCACACATGAGGCCTTCGAGCCAAAACCTGTGAGCACGCATCTATCCATCTCCATAAGAGTGCGCTTCTTGTGCTTACCTTTGCCATTTGCTGAGGTGTAAGCCTCACTCTAAGCTGATGCGTGATACCTTTCTCCTTTGAAAATGCCTCAAACTCATGAAATACATAAACACTTCTGATTTTGCCTTGAGACCATAGACCCAAGTATAATTGGTGAAGTCATCTATGAATGTAACATAATAGAGATAACCATCAAAAGCAGGTGTCCTCATGGAGTAGCTCTTACTGCACCATCCTTCTTAAAAGGAAATCTATGCATCTTGCCAAGGATGCAACCCTCACATGCATGAGGAGGTGGTGACTCCAAAGGGGGTAATGCATCAACCATAGCATGCTTTTGAAGTGTCATTAAGCTGCCATAGCTCATGTGCCCATACCTGGCATGCCATAACTCTGCATTCTACATCGCAGCAGTGGGAGTGCTCACTGAAAGTGATCGGATCTTTTCTCATATATGTCAAGCTAAAAAAGACCCCGATACAAAGTGCCAGACAACATAAATCATAGTCATTCTTTTTGTCTCTGACTGCACACTTAGCATCATCGAATATAATCTGAAATCCTCCTCTATTGAAAGCAAATTCTTCTTTATACCTGGCACATAAAGAACATCTGTAATTCTGAAATCTGTGCCGTCAGTGGATGTAAGGATGATGTCCCTCACTCCACATACTGAATAAGAAGAATTATTCACACATGTCACCTTCTTTTTAGTAGGTGGAGGATGCAAAGATGCAAAAAGACTCTTCTTAGAAGTGATGTGCTTAGAAGCACCACTATCAAAATACCAAGTATTCAGTGTCTCATTCACACAGAGAGAGCATGCATCCTTTGAAGGGTCATAGTTGCAAGTCAAGAAAGCATATGGATCGTCAATAGTGGCTGCAGTATCTGAACTATCCACTGAAAAATCTGAAACGCAAGATAAAAAGGCATAGTGCTCTTGCACAAAGTTGGCTGTAACATCTCCATCATGTGCATTAGAAGCTGATGCATCTGAGTAGTGACAAATGCCCTTCTTTTTAGGCTTATCTGCATCACCATTAGCCTTATAAGAGGGCTGTCCTGAATCAGCTTTATGCTGGTGTGCGGGTTGATTGGCATGTTGCTTTTGTTGCCCTTTCCTTTGGGCTTTAACTTAGAAAGCATGGCATGCCCGTCGGCCCGTGTTGCCATATTTCTTCTTGTCTGCTCTTCCTGCAACAGAAGTCCTACCAACTTGTGAAAAGAGTGAGGATTGCTGCCTCCCCTCAATGACGAATTCAGCGAGATGTGGAAACCAAGATAGTACTCAGGAAGAGAATTCAGAGTGGTGATAATCATGTGTGAAATTACTTCATCTATATTTAGCAACTGCTCCCTCAAATCTTGAAGCTTTGTGAGGTGAGCATTCATGGAATCTCCCTCATCCATATGCATATGAGATAGCTTTCCTTTTCAGGAAGGAAACTCTGGCATCATTTCTTGCTGCAAACATACTCTCTAAAATCTCCCAAGGTGTCTTTGAGGTCTTGCATGACCGAATGTGAGGAATAATGAATCTCTTGACAGAAAGAGAAATCACAGAAAGAGCTTGTGCATCCCTAGAATCCCATCTTTTCTGCTCTGCTATGGGAGCCATTGGAGCAGCAGCTGCTCCAATTACTTGTACTGCATTTTGACCTCTATCCTTGCCTCCAGTTGTAGGAGTGACAGGTGTAGCGACATAATCTCATCTCCATTGACATAATCCCAGAGATGTCTACCAACCAAGATGTTCCGTACCATAAAACTCCACAAGGAGTAGTTGGTGCCATCCAACTTATCCTTCTGTGTGAGGACTCCAAACACCTCATTGGGGTTATTGTGAGCCATCTTTGCCAAATAAACTCAAAAAACACAGCAAACTAGACAAGAAAAATCCCTTCCTGGGATGTAAAATGCACAACTAGAGTCTGCCAAAGAAAATCTGCCCACAGTGACAATTACTGTCACAGCCTATCAAAGGCTTGAAATGCACCACAATGCTCTGCAAATGCCCAAAAATCTACAAAGAAATATGCAAAAGGTGGCAAAAGTCTGCAATTTGACTTACAGTGAGTCCAAGAGTGCTTGGAGTAGCAGGAGCACTAGCAAGGACAACCCGCTCAGATACCAAATGTAAGAGCAAGGTGAGCAATGAGCAAGAGTGAGAGCAAACGTAAGTGTACTAAATAGAAGAGTGAGTATCAAAATGAGAGTGAGGGGTTTTGTCTAAGTGACAAAACCCTATTCTATCCATTAATCGTAGTTAGGGATTGGACTGTGGTTAGGGGAAAAACCTCAATGAGGAAAAAGTGCCCCTAACCTACTCATTACAATACATTGGCCACTGCCTAGAATATAATAATAATTCTAATAATCTGAACATGTACTTATGATATTGACAGTCTGCCCTCATTTTCAGTTTTTTTATTTTTGTGCTTCATGTTTTGAACTAGCAAACGAGGATGTTTGCTGTGTTTGAGGAGGGGGGTCTCTCATGGAGATGTAAATTTCTATTTTTTAGGAATTTACGGTGACTGACCTAGCCTCAAACTGATTAAAATTGTAAAGGACACTTCAGTGAGATTAATTCCATGGGCCAAGGCAAAGGATCTGAGGGTTAAAGAGGGGTAAAAATCGAGTGACTTGCAAGGTAAGCAAAGGCAACTATTCTTGGCTCAAGTGGATTGGGGGCTAAGTTGGGGCTGGTTTAGTTCTATCTAAGAGGGGAATCTCGTTTTTCTTGCTTCCCAGCTATCCACACACCTTCTAGGAGCCAGTTTCTCTGATCTGCCACCAGCCAAGAGCCCTACCAGGTCCTAGATTGCAAAAACTCCTTTCCTAGGAGAGCAAAACAATTAACCGTAGCTGTTCCTGGCAAACACAAAGGCTAGCTACAAAAAAGCAATAGGATCTGAAGGTTCTGAGGCAATAGGAAACCCTCCGAAAAGATATCAGCAAATCAGAAGGCTCGGGTTTCGGGTCCAGTTCTCTGGCACTCGGGAACATGAAAATCAGCAAAAGCAACCCTGGAAGGAGAAAATCGCCAATCCTACAAGCCCTAGATGGCCTGGCAGAAGAGAAAACCTGAAGGCGACCTGCTAGAGGGCACCGGAGCAGCCCAAATAGGTGCGAAACTGGAAGCGACTGACCAGAAGAGCCCCCTGCCAAATTGCGCAATCACAATCCAGCCCTCTTAAGCTCCTGCAATCTGCAAATCAACTGGGTCAGCCCTGGAAGCATGCAGGACAGTGAATCGACCTGCCTGGGAACTGATACAGCCCTGGATGAGCGTACAAACAGCAAACGTTTGTCTTGGAAGGCACCTTGGTGAATTGCGATTTCAGAAAACAACTCTCGGGAAGGTTCTGGTGAACTGCGTCTTGCCAGGACTCCCTTGACGGGTATCAGAGCTGCCAGCACAGATTTGGCTGATTTCTCTCGTGCCAGAACTCCCTTTTGACGGGTAGCCAAGTTAGAACCCTCAGCCAAAATCGGAAGAAAGGCTGCCATGGGATGTTGCACTAGACTGGGATGCCTTTCTGTGATTGCATAGCAGGACAGAAGTGCATGTGAATGGATTATTCAGTTGGTCGTCTTTGGGCTGACGCACGACAATGTTTTCTTTGTATTTGAATGCTGTTTGAATAAAAGATAAAGAAATACCAAAAGGGGCGCTAAGTTTAGGGCCAATGTGGTGTCTTTTGCAGGACAAGGCTGATCTAGCTCTTGGTTGCTGTTTTCTAAGTTGTTCTGGTTCGCTGTGGAAAGTTCTAATTAAGTATTTGCTGGTTATTAACTGTTCACTGCCCTTTGGAGATTCCGAAGGCTGGTTACACATCTTGGAGTCAAAATAAAATATTTTCTCTTTATTTCTTGTGATTGTAAGTTGTAACACTAGTCTAGCTCCATGAGTTACACCAGGTTTTGAGGCTTTGGGCCTTATGGACTTCATATCCTTGAAGTCCTGTGATCATGCTATGAACCACTATAGGATTGCCATGGTCAATTAGCAAGTGTGGCCAAGCCTCATGAGCCAAACTTGCCATGTGTCATACGTCAAATAACACAACCTGTGCCACATGTCATAGGGTGATCGATGCCACTTGTCCAGGTGATTGGTGTTTGTCATGCCACACGTCGTGTGCTAAGTGGCACCAGTAAGTAATTTAGCCACTCTTTAGGACCTTAAGGAATTAGTAAACGTTGAATACATGCAATTACAATTTTGACTGGTCGTCTATGATCCTAGACTGTCAATCTACTGTTGAGAGCCAAGACAGGATCCACTTGCATGAAAAGCTATTGAAAATCCTTTCAAAACACAAGGGTTTTATTAGAGCTGGTCATTAAGGAGTCTGAGATGTGATGAACTTCATGAGACAAAAAAAGAGAAGCAAATGTGCCTCTATGAAGGAACACCTACACCAGCTTGCAGAGTAACAGGGAGAACAAATATGCTTTCTTGAATAAGAAACTTACATCAAGTTTGACCACTGCTATTGCACCTGAAAGATTTGAAAGATTAACTTGCACAACAACTACCTCTTTGAAGGAACACCTACACCAAGCTTGGAGAGTAACAGGGAGAACAAATATGCTTTCTTGAATAAGAAACTTACATCAAGTTTGACCACTACTATTGCACCTGAAAGATTTGAAAGATTATCTTGCACAACTAGAGTTGCCACCCCCTTTGCAGATAAGTGCCAAAGATAGACTCGTCAGGAACAAAATATGTGCAACTAGAGTTGGCCTCCCCTTTGCAGATAAGTGCCAAAGATAGACTCTTCAGAAACAAAATACACTCAAATCTTTTGTCAAGATGGAGAGCTTGCGAGGCAACAGAAATTCTCAGTGAGTAGTGAGCTTCACAGAGAACTAGACCTGAAGGCTAGCACAAGAGTTGCGGCCCCCTCAAATATCCAATAACCATACTCTGGCTTGTACACAATCATTCAGCCTTTCTCCAAGTTGGTCTCTCACTTGATGATTGTTTGAAGGCAGACTTTCGAATGCATGCATAGTAAATTTCTAGGCTCTACTCTGCAGAGAGGTCTTCATAGATATACTACTTGCTTAGTTTAGCTACTCCTGAGGCTTCTTGAATGTGCGGGATGCAACAAGTATTTATACTTAGTCTTTAAATCATGTATTGTAATTAATCTGTAAATGTGGCTATTGGTGTGTTGTAAAACCATCAAAACCTTCAATAATTTTGTTCATGATACTTTGTTTGTGTCATGGAGAAATCTAATAGTGCCTTTGAAAAGGGGTATGGATAACAAAGCAAAGAAAATCATGGTGGTTAAATTTTATTGGGAATTTTATTTAAAAGAGTGAAGGTCAGTTTAGAGCAAGGGATATCATGCTGGTTGAATTTTCTTGGTTTCTTACTTAAAGGTTGGCTTTTTAATTTTTATTCTCTTGATTTGCTGACTACTCTTTGTTACTAGACATAGTTGTGTCACCTTTGCTATCTGGCAGAGCAGAGGGGATTCCTAGGGAGCATCGCTTATGCATATTGTGCGTTCATTTCGATTTGAAGACTGACCTTTGTATCGTATTGCAGGTGGAAGCACTTGGTCAAATTGAGCTTGCCACAAAATTACTTGAAGCTGGAGATGAAGCTGTATGCTTTCTTCTAGAATTGATTAATTTTCAGCCATTCTTTTTCAAAATCCAAGCTCATTAAAATCGTAGGTGCGGGAGAAAAAAGAAAGCTGTGTGTAGCTTGAAAATTTAGTTTTTTGAATGCCTTAATAGAATGCACTATAGCATGTGAGCTTCACAGTTTGCCACAGCATCATATTATAGACTTTTAATGAGATGAAATATTCTTCATTGTGGAGAGATATGTAAGTCAATGTAGATATGATTATGATGCAAGGAAGCTCGTCCTCGGTGAAGCAGGCTTTGGTCTTTTCACGTTATCGAGGCTTTGTTAACAAAGGGGTCAGGACCTAAATCTCTTTCAAGGATAAAATGGAAAAGGGATTAATTTCTTCTCAAGATCACTTAACCCAAAAAGAGCTACGTCAATAGATGAGAAACATCCTAGAAGTGCAAAATCCAAAAAAAGCTGCAAAATTAAAAAGGAAGCATCAATGTACAAAACAATCGTAACCTTGCTCTCCGTGGGACAAAAAATGCTTGAGCTGAGCAAGGCAAGGTTCAAGAAGAGAGAATTAAGCATTCGGAAATTAAGGTCGAGCATCTTGACAATAAAGCAACCACGAGGATATCTATTGTTTACAAGACAGTTGATTAGGAAACCCAGATTGAATTTTGAGGTGCTATAAAACCCAAGGCAGGGCGAGAAGGAGGGCCCGTGAAAGGCTCTCTAGGACTGAAATAGGAGAAGGGGGAGAGAGGGGAAGGGATGGAGAGGGAGAGGCAAGGGTTGAGTGGAGGAGAAGGAGAGGGAGAGGGGCTAAGGGTGGGACGGAAGCAGAGGGAGAAGCAAATAAGTAAGATATGGTCAACACGAATTAATTGACACAAAAGCGAATAGGGCAAGAGAGAAATTAATTAATAGGAGAAGTACATAGAAGCTAGGATTCAGCTTGGGAGACTTACCATGACGTGAGATGAATCAAATAACAAATTTTAAAGCGAAATTCATATGGAATGAAAAACTGGCTACATAAATGAACGTGAGGGGACTGTGGCAGAGCCCAGGCTTCTGAAGGGTTTTGAGTTGGATTTTCTTGCAATATGGAGATTGCATGGTCTCCACCTGCCGTTAACTGTTCAGAGAGAACACTAACAATGTTAGCTACTTTACACATATGTATCGACACTATGAAGTGTTTGAGTGATCTAGACCACACGTGAGGAACCATCTACAGTTTGAGGAAGTGTGGAGCAACATCAATGCATTGACATGGCCTCGACATGTACGGGCTAGAATGGCAGTAAAACCAACACTTGCGAACCAAAAAGTGAAAATAGAGTCTGTTGCATTCCAGTTTACAACCCACCAGAGAATTGGTCACCCTGATAACAACTACCAGACTCAGTCGTAAGTTGTGCTGTGTGAATAAACAAATACAAGAAGTGGTAAGCTGTGCTACATGAGCAACTTCTTAACCTTAATGTAGAACTCCGAATCATTACCAAAGCCAATTATGTAGCCAAGGTGCATTAGCAGCCTTGTATTGCAAATATTACAAAGTTACTTGAGTGAAAGCAAGTGTGGGCTTCGCAGACACATCCGAGAAAGGAAAGGCAAGCTGAGGTTCTGCTAGAGAAAGTCAAGATGGTGGAAATAACCTTGTTTCTTAAGCGAGTCGACCGTGAGGAAGGATCGTTTGTTCAGTGAGGCAACCAAATGGAGGATGAGGGGGAGAGGAAATGTGGCGGATGGGAGCAACTGCTTGAGCCCGCTCAAGGGGAAGGTAGAGGGAGAGTCTCCATGAGGGAGAACCAAGGGATGAATGAGATTAGAGGTTGCCAGCAAGAGGTAAGGAAAGAGGAACTCAAGGGAGTGCTCTAGTGTGCCAAGCTAGTAAGCACAATTAGTGGCCAAAGTGAGTTTTGGTACCCTGCCACCTTACCACAAGACAAACACCATAGAGGCTCTTTGAAGCCTAGCTACCTCTTGATCATGTGGGTCCTATGGGGGATGCTCTTTTGAGACCATCCAATCCCACATGTGGGATAATTATTTTTTATGGAGAAGGGACTAGTTTAAATGATGGGTAAGTAAACTTAGCATCTAGGTAAATATGAGAGGGACTAAGAACATTCGAGGCACTTTTTCATGAGAGGACTACTAGTAGATAGAACCAAGCTCCCATTCTTAAAGGCATTTTTTAAAGAGAGGGAATCCAAAGTAAAGAAATCCCCATTTTTAAGGGCATTTTTAGGCTTTATCTAGCCAGAGCACTATGAGATCCTACGAGGTATCAAAGGGAATGAGAGATCCAAAAATTATACATAATCTCAAGTCAACTTTATGGAGGAGCATGTTATTATACTTGAGAGAATCTAACCAAGGTTAATATCAAGGGAGTATGTGAGAGTGCATGTTTATGTAAGGCCAGGCTTTTCTTACAATGCATTGATCAAAGGATAAATTCCACACATCTGGTCATGCAGGACAACAAAGGATGCTTGGGACAAATTGGCTTCTCTTTATTAGATTCGCAATGAGGCACGTGTTGCATACTTAAGAAGGCAATTGCAAGAAGTCAGCATGAATGAAGGTGACTCTATGGATGCATACTTGACCAAGGTCAAAGACCTCATGGAACAACTGGCCAATATTGATGAGGTGATGCCAATTTCTCAGCTTGTCAGTACCACATTGAATGGGCTGCCAGATACATATCAAGGGTTTGCTACAACCCTTCGATTAGTGGCCATGGGTAATCCAGACCACTACTCTGATCAGTTAGTCACTTTACTTTTGCAGGAAGAGCAAAGTTGTGCTAATAGGCAAGTGAGACAGCAAAGGCAAGTTCCCAGATGGCTCCTTGACACGTTGAGGGACAGCAAAGAAGATCAACCTCTTGCTGCCTGGACAGGAGCAGGGAATAGATAGATGCATGGTTACATTCTTGAGTTTGCACTCCTTGCTACATCTTGGAATGAAGAGCCTTTGTGCAATGAAGAGCCAAGAGTGGAAGGATGTAATGCGAGATGAGCTAAAATCTATTGCCAAAAAGGACACATGGGAATTAGTAGATCTCCCTCCCGGCAAGCATGCCATTGGTACCCACAAATTAAAAAGGAAATCTGATGGCAGCATAGATCGACACAAAGCCCGTCTTGTTGCAAAAGGGTATGCTCAACAACAAGGCATTGACTTTGAGGAGACCTTTGCTCCCACTTCCAGTATTACTACTATTAGATGTGTCATTGCCATTGCAGCCCATCACCATTGGCAAGTGCACTAGCTTGACATCACGAGTGCCTTTCTTGATGGGGATCTGCAGGATGAAGTTTATGTGACACAACCTCCTAGCCTTGAGGTTGTTGGCTATGAAAACTAGGTATGCCGGATGAGAAAAGCCCTTTATGGTTTGAAGCAGGCACCCGGGGCATGGTATGCCAAAATTCATCTACACTTACTGTCCCTTGGTTTTAAGAATAGCCCTACAGAGCCCACTCTTTATGTCCATGGGAGTGGATCTGATTTTTTAGTGCTGATTTTATCCGTGGATGACATGCTGATCACGGGCCCTGATACTCAGCATATTGCAGCTTTCAAGGCTGATTTGCAGCAAGCTTTTGAAATGTGAGACATGGGACAGATGCACTATTATTGGGCATTCAGTTTGCTCGTGTTGAGGGAGGTATTATGATGTCACAGTCCAAGTATATTGGACAGCTCCTTGATCGTTTTCAATTTGAGGATTGCAAGCCAATCTCTACTCCAGTGGATCTTGGCTTCAAATTTTCAGCTCATGATGGGAGCCCACCATGTGATATCACTCTTTACCAGCAGGCTGTTGGATGTCTCATTTACTTATGCCACACCAGACCTGATGTACAGTATGCAGTATCCTAGCTAAGTAGGCTCATGCACATGCCCAGTTCACAGCATTGGCAGGCAGTGAAGAGGGTCTTCAGATATCTCAGAGGCACTCAGTATTTAGTCCTCTTCTATGGTGATTAGGGTTCATTTACCATGCATGCTTACACGGATAGTGACTGGATAGGTTGTTCCGACACCGAAGTGTCGCATACCGGCAATTGTTTTTTGCTTGGCAGTTCATGTATCTCTTGGCTCAGCAAGAAGCAACCAACAGTTGCCACATCCAGCTGTGAGGCTGAGTATAGGGCAGCCTTCACCGCTATAGTAGAGTGTGTCTGGCTTCGAGAGTTACTTACAGATCTTGGTATTCGCCAGACATCCTCCACTATGGTCTACACTGACAGCCAGAGTGCTTTGGCCGTTGCGCGTAATCTAGTGTTTCATGCGCGTACCAAGCACATTAAAGTTCACTATGATTATGTTCGAGAGCAGTTGTCTTCCAAGTTTGAAGTCTTTCGATAGGCTTTACACTTGGTTCCCTTTGCTACATGATGTGGCACCTTTTGGATGAACATGTGCCACCATGACCAGTCCGTGAGCCTACAATTCCCCTTCTTCATGGGCTGATAAGCATGGCTGGCCTTTTACCCTTTCCATGAGTGGCATGTGCTTGCTAACTTTGACTAGAGGAATGGGCTGAATTGGAAGTCGTCGTTTCTTCTTGTAAGAGCAAGCCAACTAGCTCCTCAAAATTGAGTGGAGCAACCTTGAGCATAATAGTCAAGGAAGTAACAAGCGTATCATACGAGCGTTCCAGACTATTAAGGGTGATAGAGACCAATTTCTGCGAGGTCATCGTGAATGTTAGTAATCTTTGCAATATGAGTTGAAATAGTTTGACCTTCCTGCACAAGTGATTGAGCTGAAGTCTTGCAAGACTTGATAGTGGACTTAATGTGTGTCTTCACAAACAATGCAGTCAAAGAGAAAGCTCGGGCATCCCTTCGATCAAACCTCTTCTGATCTTCTGTGGGAGCCACATGGGTAGTGGCAATAGAACCCTGAGTGGTAGTGGAACATTCACTAGAGCTAGGTGCACCAGGTCTAGTCTCATACCCACATGGGTAGTGGCAATAGAACCTTGAGTGGTAGTGGAACATTCACTAGAGCTAGGTGCACCAGGTCTAGTCTCATACCCATTTACAATGTCCCATAAGCCCTTTCCAACCAAGATATTATTGAGTGTAAACGACCACAAAGCATAGTTGGGTCCATCCAACTTATGTATGTTGGTCATGGTGCCAAAATTCTTATTGAGAGACATGATTGCAAGCTCAAGAATAAATGCAAGTGTACTGTAGAGGAAAAGACAGCAAATGGACAACTTAGATTGCTATGCAATCACTGCAATGGCATTCACTGACAGTGGCTGCTCTGAAATAGCAGTAAATCTGCCCCAAAAATTTTGCTCAAATCTCAATCCCTTCTAGGATATACAATGCAATCAAGCACTACATTGCTGCCCCAAAAAATTGTCCTCAACCACAGCCAAACAATGGCTCAAATGCAATATACTTCTGCCCCAAAAAATCAGCTTGAGTCTCAGTCAAACAATGGCTCACAATGCGATAGCAAACTCTTGCTCAATAGGCATCCAAAAGTGCATCAATTTACAGCCAACACTTGGGTTAAAAATTGCACAACACCTGAGCAATGATTTGCACTCAATGTGTAGCCAAAAACTGTGCCAAATGCACTGACACCTGTGCGAAGCAAGGATCTCGAGCTGGAGCAACAGCAAAAATCGACTACCAAGTTGAATCCGGAGCTGAAGATGCAAGTGGCAATGTGGGGAGGCCATGGGCAAGTTGGCGAGGCAATGAGCGAGCTGAGAGGCGAGGTGGAGAGGCGAACTATACGGACAGCAAGTCTGTACAGTACGGACTGTACAAGTTTATACAGTACGGATTGTATGGATGGGGAGGCAGTAGTTTGGACTTGTGCGGGTGTATGAAAGTGTATGGAAACAGTCCGTACGGAGCTGAATGGGCTGTACGGATGGGCAGATTTCGGGCGGGAGACACGTGCAACAATCTGTACAATTGTATAGATTGTACGGCCTTCTGGAAAACAACTTGTACGGTGTCTTTGGAGCTGAATGGCAGTGAATGGTGAGGCTTTTGGATTAGCAGGAGATCATGTCGATGGCGACGCAAGTAGGAGCTAGTCCAAAAGCTGTACGGCCACCAAACGAGTGTAGGTGAGCTCAGAAGTAGCAGCTTGCAAGCAGAACTCACTTATCCGCGACAGAAGTGCAGCAGGAGCATGAGGGAAGCAAATAGGCAGGCTGAATCGACTAGCTTTTTTTTGCCGAAAAAACAGTGCTAATTATATTACTTCGAGAACAAGATACAAGAGGTCAGCTTATAGCTGACGGGCTGCGTTCACAAATCGGACGCAGCCCTAAAAGGTAGCAAAATAAACCATCCTCTCACGGAGGGATAAGACGAGTATGAATGAACAGCCATCGGGGTGGTGAGTAATGCCACCGAAGGCCCTGCGTAGTCTGCGCGAAGAAGAGGCCCTGTGTGTCCTAAGCCCGGAGGAAGCGTCTCCGCTTCTCCTGACCGGCCCGGGAGTCTCCCTGAATCTGGTCCCACTGGCCTCTGAGAGTATGAATAATCTCACTCCAAATCTCCGCCATGATCTGGGCAGCCGATGAGGAGGTGCCACCTAGGATCTGCGCGCAGCGCGAGGTCCAGATGTGCCACCCTGTGATGCTGCTAATAATCTCCCAGACTGGCTGCCTCTCCCGGACTCCTGTATCAGCCTCTGCTAGGTGCTGTGGGATACCCTCGAGCGGTCCCCACGTCCCCTGTGTAATAAGGAAAGTGGGGTCCTGCTGGCATGCCTCGAATAAGTGATGAAGACCAGGTGCGGTGCTGCACCAACAGAACGCGCCCCAAGTGATCAATCCTAGCTCTGGTGCTGCGCGAGTAAGAATCCCAAAAGTCCACCTCCACACTTCCTGGGCGCGAGTGCAGCTCCACAGGCAGTGTTTTGGTGTCTCCTCATCCGCATGGCAAATCTGGCAGCCACCGTCCTAGCCTATCTGCCTCAACCAGCTCCCCACTGGAAGACCTTTGTGGGCAAGAAGCCACAGGAAGTATGAGATCTTCCGCGGCCGCCAGCTCTCCCACAAGGCCTTCCAGAATGCCTGCAAAAAGAACCTGGAAATACCCTGTGCGTACCAGCTGGGTCGCTGGGTGGGGGGGCGGCTCTGCATCCTCCCGAGAACTCGCCTGCCCAGAGTCGTACTGTAGGCGAAGAAGGAGGTCGGCCCCTGTCCTGTCACAATCTCTGGCCACCACCACTCTCCTGGGTCCCACTCAAGCTCTGACAAGGCCCGCCCCTCCCAGAGCCAAAGACGCCAAAGCTGCACCTGGTCCTGCTCGATGCTAGGGTCGGTACGCCAGACCTTCCCCAAGAGGCCTACGACCCGAACCCTCTGCCACGGGAGTAGGGGGTCGATGAGCGCACCCTCTCTCCTGAGTCGTCCATCCCCAGAAACCGCGAAGAAGGAGATAGAGGAGTCATCCAAACGTCCTGCGATCACCAGTGGAATGCCACGGGGGGTGAACTGTCCCAGCCAGCGGGTGTCACCAGGCATGAGAATCTGATGCTCAGGTGGAACCAACCAAGCAGCTGGGATCGCACCGTCGATCTCCGTGCGTCTCGCCTGGGCTCCACGTGCACCTCCAGCTGCGTCTGCAAGATCAGTCATCTCCAGATGTCTGTACGTATCCCTCCAAACACGAAGGGATCGGGCTGGCCCCCTCATCCAGCCGTCCCACCTGATATGTGATCTCTCCCCCAACTGAAGGCCCTCGGCATCTCTGACCTGACCGTTCCAGATAAGCGGCTGGCGATCGATCTCCTCCTGACAGCTGGGAGGGGACTGAATGAGACTGAGGCGGAGCCGCCTCCAAACCATGAGGAGGCTACGAACGAGTGGGGAGCGGGGCTGAGTGAGCGGGGCGGAGGTGAAGATCCACCTGAGGGACGGTAGCCACTCTCCACCTCGGCGCGGGACACAAGAGCCGACTCCCTGCTGAAGTAACATCTTCCACGTCTGTCCCCCTGGGGTCAAACCGCGAATGATAAGCTTGCCTAACAAGGCCTGACTCTGAAGCTCTGGATCAATTACCCCCAGGCCACCCTCAGCCTGCGGAAGAATGACTGTCTGCCAAGCAACCCTGGCTCTGGTATCTCTATGCCCATCCTCCCCAGACCAAAGGAAGTTCCGAACCAACCTCCTGAGCTGTGCCATGCTGGATCTCGAGAAGCACCAGCAGGAAGCCACATACCAAGCCGTGGCTAGGAGGACCTGGTTAACTACCAAGGCACGACCTGCAAGGGAGAGCTTAGCAGTGCTCCAGAAAGCCAGCTTCCGTCGGATGGAGTCTAGCACCGGGAGAAACTGCTGAGCTGGCGTGATGTCTAGGCCAACCTGGAAGCCAAGGTATCTAGCTGTCTGTCCACGTGGAATCCATCTGAAACCCAGAAATCGCCCCCACTGAGAACACGCCCCCGGGTCTGTGAGAAAACCAACTGATTTGTTCCAGTTGATTTTCGCACCAGCGGCCGAGCAGAAAACCTCCAGGGCCATCCGCACCCTCTCTAGCATCCTCTCATCGTCCTGGACATAAAGGGCTGTATCATCTGCGTACTCCGAGTCCAAAAGCTCCGTGTCCTCCCGGAGTGGAAGGCGAACACCCCTGAGCCCTGTGGACCTCGCCCGAAGGTAGTAAGTCATGGCCTTGGCGAAGAAGAGAAACAGGTAAGGAGCCAGGGGGCAGCCCTGACGTACTGATCTCTCCAAGCTAAAGCGCTCACCCATCCTGCCTCCAATGATGACTCTGCTAGACGCTGTCCTGTACAAAGCTGAGATACCCTGAATCCAACCTGCCGGGAAACCTAGCCGCTCCAGAGTCCCCTCCAAAAAGGACCAGTCCACGCGATCGTAGGCCTTCTCGAAGTCGAGAAGTAAAATGGCAAGGTGTGATCCGCTATACTGAGCCCACTCCGCCGCCTCTGAAAAGGTGAAGACATTATCCAGGATACTGCGATCCTGGACAAAGCCTGTCTGAGTGTCATGGACGAGGTCTGGGAGTAGAGGCCGAACTCTGGCACTGATCATCTTGGCGAGGATTTTGTAGGCAGTGGTAAGGAGAGTGATCGGACGCCACTGGCGGATCTCCTGTCTATCTCCTCCCTTCGGGATGAGGCAAATCAGTCCTGAGGAAAGGCTCTCTGGCATCTGACCGCTGCTGAAAATCCCCTGCAGAGCTGCAAGGAGGGGCTGATGGATCTGGTCCCAGAAGGAGGTGAAAAATGCTCGGGATAGCCCATCCTCACCTGGGCATTTCTGTCCGTCGATAGCCATCAAGGCCTCCAACATCTCATCCGAGGTGAACGGCGCCAACAACGTCGCCTGCATGCTAGGCTGGACCAGGGGTGGAATGTGCCTCCACACCTCCTCACGGGCACGACTAGCACGAGGGGCAAGCGGCTCCCGCTGGAAGAGGGTCCTGTAGAAGTCAGTGGCCAACCCCAGGACCTCCCCCGGATCCGTAACGATGTGACCATCCGCTGTCCTGAGACTCCGAAGCTGATCACCTGCAGCTCTCTGGCCATGCGTCCTGAAGAACTCCCTGCACATCCGGTCACCCTTCCGGGCCCAGAAGGAGAGAGAGGCGTGATAGGAAAACTCGGAGCGACGCTGGAGGGTCTCCTCCAGGAGGGCTCTGGCTCGAAGGGCCTGGATCCGAAGCTCCTCCGAGCCCGGGGAAGCCTGCTGGAGTCGCTGAATGGAGGCGAGGTCCCTCCGAAGAGCTCTCTCTCTGCCCCACCAATCCTGTCGAACCTGTAGGGCTGCGAGCTGGCAGATCTGGCTGGACTCCTGCAGAGCCTGCGCGATCGAGTCTACCAGATCCACGCCCTCCCCCCAGTCTCTGTCCCAAAGACTGCAAATGCTGCTACGCACGTCCACCCTTGAGAAGATGGAGTCGGGAATCCTGCATGATCGGGGGGGGAGAGTCTGGGCTGCCGAATCTAATGATAGGAGCACAGGCGCATGGTCGGAGAGTGTCGTTCCTGGAACTATACCCGCCTGGCCCCCTCTACTGATGGCCCAATCACTGACATAAAATCTATCAAGCCTCTCCAGGAGTCTGCCTCCTTCCCTGCGGAAGCCCCAAGAGAAGTCCAGGCTCCCGTGCCAACGCCGGAAGGACGGGTCTCTCCAACTGTCCCTCCCTCGTGTCGCGAAGATGAAAGAGTCCCAAGCTGACTGCTCTGCCTGAGCCATACTTGTGAACTCCGGATCTCTGCCCTGCTGGTCCTCCAAGGACTCCAGGTTGTTGAAGTCTCCTCCAACAATCCAGGAATCCATGTCTGGAAGAATCCCTGTAAGTGTCCTCCAGAAGGTGGCTCTGCATCGGAGGTCTGTGGGAGCATAAATGTTGAGGATTCCTATTTTGGATCCCTCCAAATTCAGGCCTACCCAAAGGGCTCGGCCTGGGATCAACGTGCTGTGACCGAAAACTTCCTGGGCTAACTGCTCGCACACGGAGGTACAGACACCCCCACTCCTCCCCTGTGCGCCGATCGAAGGCTCCCAATAAGTGTAGGAACGTCCAGGGAGAACCTTCCCGCAGCTACGGGAATGAGCCGCAGAAAGCTTGTGCTCCTGGAGCAAAAGTACATCCAATCGACCAATCACTGCAGGCTGAAGTTCCTGTCGCAAAATGAGCTTCCTGGGACCACGGGTGCCCGAAGAGTGAAACCCGTTCACATTCCAAGATACGAGGTGTAGGCTCATGGAGAGGGACGGGGGGCTGCGAACAACTGTCTGCTCGCGGTCGAAGTCGAAGAAGAATCAGACATATCGGAATGGAGGCGCTGCCGCTTATGAGAAGGTTTGGAGGGGGAGACGGGGTCGTCCTGCCCGTTCTTCAACACCTTCAGCAATGGCGAGAGGCCTCTGGTGCCATGAGCAAATGCCTTCTCGAGCCAGCTCGAGATCTCTGAAGTGGTCATCCCGTAGAAGGTTCGGAGTTTCTGTTGGGACCAAGCTCTGACATCCTGGGGGAGAGGCCATGACAGGGGGGGTCTGAGGATCACAATCAGTCGGAAGCGTTTGGCGGCGCAACGCCACCGCAGGCGCACATCGCCCTCGGACCACTGAGTCTCGAGAAGCTGCCCACCGGACGGGCCTATCCAGGAGCAAACCTGGGCGTGTGTCTGCTCTCTGAGAGCCTCCCAAACCGAGTCGTCTGTCCAGGTCTCAGTGCCATCGCTGAGGAACGTGAAAGCGAAGCTAGGGCCATCCCTGGGAGCCAAGGCAGCAATCTTCCCATCCGCCCCTTTGCGGAGCAGGAAGATACTAATGTCGAGACAAGCCGGGAAGGTCCCAAGGTCGGCCACATCCAGGTAGTCCCAGGGGCCAGATCTGTAAAAGTCTCGAGGAAGCTCTCTCTCCTGGAGCTGAGACCCAGCTGAGTCTGCCACTGAGGGGCTAGCGGGAAGGGAAGCCTGCTCCACTGGTGGTATAGACTCCGGGTGTCCTGCCAGCGGGGGGGGAGGGGGAGGAGGCTGCGGGATAGGCGACTCGGACTCCACGGAGGCGACTGGCGGAGAAGGTGGAGGAGGTGGAGCGGGGGCTGCACTCGGTTGGAAAGCCGACGGTGCAGCTAACTCTGTAGGAGAGGCGAGGGGGACAGGGGGGGGGGGGGATGGGGATGCATCTGGAACTGGGGCTGAGGGGGAGGAGGAGGAGACTGAGGAAGAGGAGGCGGGGGCTGAAACTGCGGGTCGAGCGAAGGGGGGGGAAACTGGGGAGAAGGCGGGGGAGCGGGAGAGAGGGGGATCTGAGGCTGTGGAGGGCGGGCTGCCGTCGAAGAAGAAGCTCTCCCAGGTCCCTGGGGCGTCTGCCTGTCAGGTCTCTGGAGTGCTGCTGCAGGAAGGGTAACCTCTGCCTCCTTGCCTTTATCCGAAATCTTCTCGTTCTTTCCTCTTTTCCTTCGAACCTCGGTCCAACCGCCCACTACCTCTGGACCAGACTCCGACTGCCTCGGCTCCTCCTGACGTGGCTGTCCGGGGGGGGGTGGGGGCGGAGGGGGCGGGGGCGGGGGGGGTCGAGACGAGCTGGCGAAGCGTGGACAAGCAGCCGCCAAGTGCCCAAAGCCGTGGCACCGCAGGCACTGACCTGGCTGTCCGGTGACTATCATGCTCTGGGTGATGCTGCCGGCACCTGTCACAATCTCGATCACTGCAGGGAGAGTCGCAGGATCCGCCACAGCCACACGGACTCGGGGAGCTCCTGCCGTGGTCACCGCGTCGGCAAAGGTGTCGTGCATAACCCAGCCAAAATGGGAGCCCAAGTCCCTGACAATCGGCCGCAACTCAGTAGCAAGCCCTGGAAAAACTAGTGTCACTGGGTGGCGAGGTATACGAAACCGAACATCGAAATCCGCTGCGCTGAATCCACGGTACCACGGGACTATCATGATAATCTTCCCATCCACCGATGTGGGGGAACCGGCAATCAGGTTGCTCGCAGCTTTCTCATTGGAGAGTTTGAGCCAGAAGATGCCCCTTCCCATAAGGGCCACCTCCTCAATATGGCCATCCTCTAGCAGGAGAGTGGACTGGAGCCAGTCCCTGATGGTAGACCTGGAGGGGGAGTGTCCAATGACTCTACCGTAAACAGAGGTACGAGCAAAGTCAATGGCAACCTCCTGAACACGAGATGATTGTTGCTCTGTCAGGATAACGCGGTAGGCATCTGGAGAGGGAGGGTCCGATTGGGCCTCCGGATCCGGGCAGGGGGCCGCCATACCGCCAAGACTAACTGCAAGCTTCCGATGAGGAAAAAACAGGCTGCTACCCAAGAAGGGGGACGAAGCGGGAGGTGGAGCCTGGGGGTGAGGCGGGCGAGGCGAAGTGAGGGAACGGGGGGGTCGGAACGGAGGGCGGGGTGAAGGCTGCGGGGTGCGGGGAATACGGAAGGGCGCGGAAGGGCGGGGGGGCGGGGTTGGAGTGGCGGGGGTGGAGAGGTGAAGCGGGGGGCGGGGAGAGCGGAATGGAGGCGGGGGGGGCGGGTGAAGCGAGGGGGGTCGGCGGGTGAGGCGGAGCGGCGAGAGGGGGGGGGGGTGAGGTGAAGCGAGGGGGGGGGTTGGGTGAAGCGAGGTGAGGCGGAGGGGCGGGGTGGAAGAGAGCGGAGGGGGGGGGGTGAGGGCGGCTGAGACGAGGGAGAGGGGGGGGAGTGGAGGCGAGGGGGGGGGCGGCGTTGGTGAGGTGAGATGGAGCGGAGGGGCGGGGCGAGAGAGCAGCGAGGGGGCGGGTTGGAGCGGGGCGGATGGCGAGGGAGCAGCGAGGGGGCGGGTTGGAGCGGAGGCGAGGCGAGGGCGAGGGCGGGTTGGAGCGGAGGGGGCGGGTTGGAGCGTGGGCGAGGGGGCGGGTTGGAGCGGAGGCGAGGGGGCGGGTTGGAGCGAGGGGGCGGGTTGGAGCGGAGGTGAGGCGAGGGGGCAGCGAGGTGGGCGGCGGGTGAGGGGGAGGGGGGACGGGGGTCGAGGGCGGAGGGGGAGGGATGGGGGTGGTCGCGGCGAGGGGAGGAGCTAGGGGGAGGTAGAGCTAACGGCGAGGGGGGGGAGGGGAAGCTTGCAGGAGCAGAGTCTGAATCGACTAGCTTTGATAAGAATGGAGAAGAATTGTGAACACAAGAGAACAAGAATTGAACGCAAGTGAACTCCAACTGAAATGTTCAACAAAATGAATTACAATCGAAGTAGTAGAACACACAAAAACTTCAAAATAGACTAAGTCCTAGTCTATCCTACACCACCATATCATTATATATATCTCTACGCATTGTGTCTCACAAGAAAGGTGATTCTAGTGTGATAGATGGGAGCTCATTTTTAAAGGGCATGCATTCATCATCCCACTTAGACTTGCTATAGGTAGAAGAGGGATCCAGGTGACTAGAATTTTGATGAGTAATATAAGCACATTCCCTTGATTACCAGTTTTGATTGCTTTGCTCTGCTAGTTTCCTTGATTATTGTTGCTTTGTTGTGTGCAGGATGATCCAACCTATACTCATTATCGGCAACTTAATTGCCATCTTGAGCCACTCGAGCAAAATAGTGAAGAATTCAGCTTGGTAAGTTATTTTATTGTTGCTTGAAATGGAAAGGATAAGGTTGCTTCTTGCTAGCTGCTCATTGTACTATGATGAGTTTGGTTTGTGAATATCTTGAAAATACCCTCCTCTTGTTTGTTAAAAAGAGAAATTAATACCTCGAATGGTATGAGTGCTCAATGAGCTTGTATCTAGTCACCTGGAAGTCCGGGGCATCTCCCAAGTACATCTTCTCTTGTGAAGAAGTCTCTTGCTATCTAGAACGAGATCTCATGTACCTAATGCAAGGCGAAATTTCTCCAAAAACCTTCAGAGCTGCTCTAAAGCATCATAAATTCCTAATTTGCAGGACCCTTGGGCACTTTGCTAGAGATTGCCCAAGGAAGAGAAAAAGACCCTCGAAGTCTTCTGGTGCGGCTCCTTCACATACTACCCTGTCTGCACCTCCCCTGCGGCTTGTACCACGCACTCCAAGACTACCAGGAGCAGCAGGGCGCCCTACTTCGCGCACCCTAGGACCACCAGGGGCAGCAGGGCGCCCAAAGCTTGCAGCACTCCTAGTACCACGTTGGAGAGCGGTTAGAGTGGCTCCTTTACCTCACGAGGAGACCCTTGATGCGGTTTAGACAGATGCCATCTAGACTCTAGAGGTGGATACCGTTGCAGCCTAGATACTACAGTTTCACATCGAGAGGGAACTTCAGATGCACCAGTCCCAGTCATTTTCGTTTCTGATCACGAGGGGGCTATCGAAACTTCTCCCCCTCAGACTGTTCATGCCACAGCTGAGGGAGTGTTTACACAGATGAGGACTATAGATCCTTCTTCAGCCCAGTCACAGGCCTCCTCAGCTCCCAGCTCCAGATCTGCTGATAGAGGCTTGGCAGGTCCTTCCTCCACGAGTGCAGGTCTTCTTCGCACTCCTCGGTGAGACTTGCTTCTCAGGAACTCTTTTTTGAGACTGGCTGATTCGGCGACTTTCATGGATGATGAGGAGTTTGTGCCCTCCACCTTAGGGGTCCCGGTCATTGGGATTCCTTTTGACAGGGCCTCCCCCTCAGTTGGTGTAGGGATCCTTTCACCTGTTGAGTTTCCTACCCTCAGCAGGAGTGTTTCGGCCCTGGGGAAGCTGGTCTCCTCTACTAGGTCGGGTAAGCCTTTCCATCCAGCATCCTCTTGTCGATGAGGATAGTTAGCTGGAACATACAGGGCCTAGGCGGAGTTCCACACCGTCGCCGTAGGCAGCCGATCCAGAATCACCTTCATCCAGGTGTCACTGGAGGTGCTATTGATATCCTTTTTATCCAGGAACACAAGTTGGATGCCAGTGATTGCTCTAAGTCTGGCAAACTGCTTTCTGGTCATACTTTTTGGTCGCCTGCCTTGGGCACCAAGGGGGGCACTTCTATTTCAGCTTCGTAGTCGGTTCTCCCCTTGGTTGTTGGACACGGAGTCATTATTCCCTCTAGAGCTCAGTGGATTATTCTCTTGATTGGAGGGTGTAAGGTTGGTTTCCTTAACCTGTATGCCTCCAACATTAGAGGGGAACGTGTCTTTATGTGGAAGGATCTGCTCTCTTGGGCCCCCATTGCGGATTCATGGGTGATTGGAGGTGACTTTAACATGGTTGAGTTACCGTCAGACAAAAAAGGAGGTAGAGAAGAGGGACTTCACTCTTTGGAGAGAGCAGCTTGGGATGCCTTACTGTAGCAGAGATACTTGGTTGGATGATGCCTTTCTTATTTAGCCACAGTCCCTCCTGTTCTCTTGGTCGCACAGGAGGCAGCAGATGCCTATTCATGCACGCATTGACAGATTCTATGTAGATGATTGGGCACTTGACAGAGATGGATCGGTATGCATTGCTGCTGGGATTTCCACTTCAGACCAGTTTCCTATTGTGCTGGCTATCTCAGAGCCTCACTTGAGAGGCCGATCTGCCAGCATCAGGATTCTAGATGCCTTGTACACAGAGGAGGACTTTACAGAGGCAGCCCTGCAAATATGGGTTTCTCATGTCCAGTGTGGGCAGCCATTGCCATCACAGGTAGCTGCTGCCCTTTCTGGTATTAGGAGACGAGATATACTCAAACGTGAGATTGGTGTTCGCCAGCAGTTGGCAGCTTTGCAGAGGGAAGAGCAGAAACGGCCTTCAGATGCTTGGATTCAGGAGTGCCTTGCTGCAGCAAGGGCTCAACAGCAGGTATTGCTTGATCAGAGAGCAGAGTATGCCTTTCATGCACGGGAGTCCTTCTGGATTCAGATGGGTGGCAGAGTCAATAAACACTTTTTCTCTACTCTTGGCCCTAGACATAGTAGAGAGAGTGTTTCCCAACTTATTGACTCACATGGGGTTTTATAGACAGATCCTGATGATATCTTGCGCATAGCTTCAGATTTTTATGTCACCCCTTCTTACTGCTGATCCTGAGACACGGGATAGAGAGGATGCTAGACAGGTTATTTGGCAGAGCATCCCTTTGTTGGTGAAACCGGATATGCATGTTTTGCTTGATGCACCTTTCACCAACATAGAGTTCAGGACTGCACTTTCAGCCCTTCACAAGGGCAAGTGCCTAGGTTCGGATGGCCTTACTCCCTCTTTTTTCATTGCATTCTGGGATATGATTGGAGACTATATTACTTCAGCCTTGCAGGGTATTTCGGACTTTGGTGAGATGCCCGGGTCGCTTACAGAAGGTCTCATCCACCTTATCCCGAAAGGAGGTTGCAGAAATCTAGTGTCCTAGTGGAGGGCTATCACGCTTCTAGGGACTTGTTACAAAATTCTGGCCAAGGCAATCAGCCTCCGATTGCAGCGTCTTCTCCCAGATCTTATTCATGACACTCAGACGGGATTTGTGCATGGCAGAAGCATTTTTTATAACATTTTCTCTTTCTGGGAAGCCTCAGAGTGGGCCATGGAGAGCGGCCAGAATCTAGCCATTCTACTTTTGGATTTTGAGAATGCTTATGACAGAGTAGATTGGGGTTTTTTGGAGGGCACCCTTCCTCGTTTTGGCTTTACTGATGCTTGGATTAGAGATGTTTCCTCCTTGTACAGATCAGCTTATAGCCAGGTACTTATTGGTGGGGTAAGGGGTGAGAGATTTCAGATTTCCAGATCAGTCCGTTAGGGATGCCACCTTGCTACTTTTCTTTTTTTGTTCGTGGCCAAAGCTATGAGTTTCTATGTTAGATCTCAAGCTGACATCTTTGGGCTGAGACTTCCCATTAGAAGGGAAGAGGAGTTACTTGACAGTGAGTCGGCATATGACGCATCAGTTTACTTAGATGCCACTCCATAGACGCTCACTTCTTTTAGGACAGCATTGGATTTATTTTGCTTGGCGGCGGGAGCGGAGATAAATTGGCATAAATCCAATGGCTTTTGGATCAGTGATGAGGACACTTCAGTTTGGGGACTTGACATAGGATTCACTTGGGTTCAGAGGGGTGTGCCTGTCAGGTATTTGGGTTGCTAGGTCGGCTTGGATATTTCTTCCACGCAGCAGGTTGGAGAGCATCAGGAGGAAGCTCCTTTTTTGAAGCTCAGCGAAGCTGGATCTTGCCTCTAGAGTTGTGGTGGTCAACCAAGTCCTCTTGGCCACGGCCTGGTTTGTTTGTTCTTATTGGTGCTATTCTAGGGACTGCATCACTCAGCTTAGGAGACCGATAAGAAATTTTCTTTGGAGTGGGCTTGATGGCACAGTAGATACCTTAGCCAGGGTGGCTTGGGTGACCCTCATCCTCCCTACACAAGAAGGGGGTCTCAATATTATTGATCTAGATTTGTAGTGCAGAGCTTTACTATGCAAGATGGTGGTGCGGGGACTTATGCCAGGGTAGGAACCGTGGAAGGCCTTTCTTATTAGCAACATACAGAGGTGCACACCTTCGTTAGAAGGAGACTGGATGAGCAGTATTAGGTGGATCTTAACCACAGCACACCTCAGATCACCTTCGTCCCCTCTCATGGTTGCCATTTTGAAAGCATGGGCCAGTTTCAGGAGCACTCTTCGAAGGATTCCTCCTTCCTCTCGTGAAGAGATTGATAGGCAACCCATCATGTGGAATGACAATATTTTAGATGATCATGGCAGACCACTTGGTGCCTCACTCTACATGCAGTGGTCCAGGTGGGAGAGGGGACCTGCATCATCTTTGGGGTCTAGGAAAGCTTTCCGCAGGCTCTCAGAGGAGACCAAGTCTCAGTTGACAGGACGTCTCAGATTGAGTGCAGGGAGGATCTTGCAGATTGAGGCAGTCCTTCCAGAGAAGTGGGTAGACATAGATGATATGCCACTCACTTGCTCCACTTGGGTAGGTACTCTTACAAGAGGCGGTGTTCCGCTTCAGGTTTTGGCCTTTCGAGATGCACAGGAGGATGCTTTAGTTTTTACTGTGCAGGATGGTGGCAGATTGCTCAGATCCACAGAGGATGTCTTGCTTGAGTCTACTTTTCAGCCTATCAGGGTTGTAGGTCTTTTGACATCATGATACCCCCCTCAACATGAGCAAACTGAATGCCCAAATAATAGTGCAGCTGTCCCATGTCTAACATTTCAAAAGCTTGCTGCAACTCAGCCTTGAAAGCTGCAATATGCTGAGTATCAGGGCCCGTGATCAACATGTCATCCACATATAAAATCAGCACTAAAAATCAGAACCACTTCCACGGACATTAAGGGTGGGCTCTGTGGGGCTATTCCAAAAACCAAGGGACAGTAAGTGTGCATGAATTTTGGCATATCATGCCCTGGGTGCTTGCTTCAAACCATAAAGGGCTTTTCTCAGCCGGCATACCTTGTTTTCAGAGCCAACAACCTCGAAGCCAGGAGGTTGTGTCACATAGGCGTCTTCCTGCAGATCCCCATGAAGAAAGGCAGTCTTGATGTCAAGCTGGTGCACTTGCCAATGATGATGGGCTGCAATGGCAATAACACATCTAATAGTAGTAATCCTGGAAGTGGGAGCAAAGGTCTCCTCAAAGTCAATGCCTTGTTGTTGGGCATACCCTTTCGCAACAAGACGGGCTTTGTGTCGATCTATGCTGCCATCAGATTTCCTTTTTAATTTGTAGACCCACCGAGTACCAATGGCATGCTTGCCGGAAGGGAGATCTACTAATTCCCATGTGTCATTTCTGGCAATAGATTGTAGCTCAGCTCTCATTGCATCCATCCACTCTTTGTTGTCAAAAGCATCTTCATGACACAAAGGCTCTTCATTGCAAGTTGTAGCAAGGAGTGCAAAATCAAGAAAGTGACCATGCATCTGTCTATTCCCTGATCTTGACCGGGCAGCAAGCGGTTGATCTTGTTTGTTGTCCTTCAATGTTTCAAGAAGCCATCTGGGAACTTGCCTTTGCTGTCTATTGACAGCTCTTTCTTCACTCACTGCATCATGAATAGTGGGATCATTTTGTGCTGGAAGAGAAACCTGCAAATCAGCATGGGGTACTGGCTGATCATTGCTTGTTGGAGGGCCTGCAGGAGGCTCATGTTGCTGGTCAAAGTCTACCTCTGAGGGAAGCAGAGGTAACCAAGAGTCAAAGGCATCAAACATGTCAACTTTTGGCTTAGCTTTGCAGTCCACAAGAGGAGAAGCCGAATCTTTAGCAAAGATTACATCTCTATTGACAATAATCTTCTGAGTATTTGGTTGGTATAACCAATATCCTCTACTCTCCTTGCTGTAACCAATAACTATGCATTTGATTGCCTTGTCATCAAGCATATGTCTCAGCTGAGATGGTACATGAATACATGCAAGAGACCCAAAAACTCTCATGTATGAAAGTGAAGGCTTCCTGCCTTTCCATGCTTCATAAGGTGTATTCAGCACATAGTTGGTACACATCACCGCATCAAGCCAAAATTTATTGGGCAAGGACTTGGCCTTAAGCATGCATCTGGCCATCTCCATAGTGGACCTGTTCTTCCTTTCAGGAACAGGATTATGCTGAGGAGTGTAAGGAGTAGTGCATGAGTGAACAATGCCCCGTGAAGACAAAAATGCATCAAACTCCTTTGACATGTACTCTCCCTCCGTATTTGTGTTGAGGGTGACAAGCTTGCATCATGATTCATTCTCAACCATATTCAACCACCTCTGAAAGCATGAGAACACTTTAGCTTTGGCTTTTAAAGCATATACCCAGCAATATCTTGTAAAGTCATCAATGAGAGTCATGAAATATTTGTACCCCCCAATGGCATTTGTCCTCATTGGGCCACAAACATCACTGTGCACTAGCTGCAATTTCCTTTGTGAGAATTTTGGACAATTCGTTTAAAAAGGAAAAACCGATGCATCTTACCCAAAAGACAACCCTCACACACATGTTTGGAAACTGTGTGAATTTGAGGTACATCATTTGCCATGCCCTATGAATGTAACTTTTAAGATGTTCTTGAATCTGAAATAACAAATGCTTCAATAGAGAGTGCAGCTGAGTGATCATCAAGGTGATAAAGCCCCTTTTTCAAAGTGCCAGTGAGAACTATGGCATTGTCATCACGAAGATCATATACGAGACATCTGTATCCATAAAAAATCACTCTGAAACATGAAGTGGCAATTGCTGAAATTGAAATCAAGTTGACTTCAATTCCAGGCACAAAAAGAACATTTGTCAAAGTGATAGGATGGCCTAAAATGGATGTGAGCTGCATATCTCCAATTCCTTTTACAGCATAGGAAGCAATATTAGCACATGTGACAGTCCCCCCTCGAGGTGCATTAGCTAAGGAATGAAACAACTGTCTGCAAGATGTGACGTGCTTGGAAGCACCACTATCAAAATACCAAGACTGAGCATCATTAGCAGTAAAGAATGCATCACCTTGGGAGGGATCAAAGGAGCAATGGACAGGCCATCCCTAATCATCCTGGAGAGCATGTGTGTGAGGCATCTGCTGGCTCATGGGATTCAATTGCATGTGAGGCATTAACTGTCAATCCTGCTTTCTTTTTCTCCGAAGCAATGCGCTTCCTACATTCTGAAATTTCATGCCGTGGCTTGCGACAATAGTTGCATCGTTTCTTCTTTGACTTATATGCTGTATTTTTAGATGCATTGGAGGAATTGCCATTGTTAGGCGCATATTTAGGCTTGCCCATAGGCTTGGAAGCCTTGCCTTTTCCTGTCTGTTGTGAAGCAAATGCGTGATCAGGAATAGTAGCTTGCCTATTAGCACGACGTTGCTCTTCATGCCATAGTTACCAGGGAACGGGAACGTTTCGGGAAGGGGGGGGGTCGGAACGGGAACCTTTCGGGAAGGGGGAACGGGAACGGGAACGCCACGTCATCAAATCACATGGAAGGGAGTAGAGGGGAGGAAGGAGAGGTGACTGAGTGGCTGAGTGGAAGGGGGTGGAGAAGGGAGTGGAAGGGGAGGGGGCTAAGTGGAGAAGGGAGTAGAAGGAGAGGAGGCTGAGTGGAAGGAGAGGGGGCTGAGTGGAAGGATAGGGTGCTGAGTGGCTGAATGGAAAGGGGTGGAGAAGGGAGTGGAAGGGGAGGGGGCTGAGTGGAGAAGGTTCAAGGGAGTAGAAGGAGAGGGGCTGAGTTGAAGGGAGTGGAAGGAGAGGGGGATGAGTGGAAGGGAGTGGAAGGAGAGAGAGTAGTAGGGAGTGGGAGTGGGAGGGGGCTGAGTGGAAGGAGAGGGAGTAGAAGGGAGTGGGAGGAAGGGTAGAGAGTGGGAAAACCCCCGGACGGCGGCATATATGCTCCTGTGCAACCCTAAACTGGGAACACCAAACCCTAGACGTTCCGGCCACGTTCCCAAAACTGGGAACGTTCCTTGGCGTTCCCGGTAGGCGCTCCACCTTGGAACGGTGTTTCCACATTCCAAGAAGATGGAACGCCTTCCCTAGTAACTATGCTTCTTGCAAAAGCAAAGTGACTAGCTGATCAAAAGAGTAGTGGTTTGGATTACCCATGGCCACTAATCGAAGGGTTGTAGCGAACCCTTGATATGTATCAGGCAGCCCATTCAATGTGGTACTTGTTGGGGTAAAGGCACATTGCCACCCTTTAAAATGTTATGACATCTATGACTGTCTTAAGACAGTCATAGGGTGAAAGCCTAATCCTAATAAAACCTATGAGTTTGTGGTGTGGCTCAACACTTTACACACCCACACTTCTTGTGTCTCACTCTCTCTGTCTCCTTTGTTCCACTCCCTCTCTCTTTCCCTCACAAGTGGTATCAGAGCCTCTACCTCTCCCTCTCATTTCCGGTCTACCCCTCACTCTACCCCTCCCTCTCCCCTCGGGCCTCGTGCCCTCAGCAACTAGCAGGGCGGCAGCGCGCGTGAGCAGAGCGAGGCAGCAGCGAGCGGGGCAGCGCGAGCAGCCAGCGTGCAGGAGTAGCTGCTCAAGCAGCTAGCTGCGTGGGCGCAGCCAGCGCGCGCACCGCACAGCACTGTCCGCGTGCAGCCAGCGCGCGCAGCGCGCAGCACCGGCCGCGTGCAACCAGGCTGCACACAGGTAGCCGTACCGGAGCGACCAGTACAGCCAGCCGTACCGGTTGTACGAAATCCGTACAGGCCGTCGTACCGGCTGTACGGTCGCGTGACCAGCTGTACGGTCGCGTGACCGGCAGCAGCCGGCTGCACACAGGCAGCCGACCTCCATCAGCTGGCGAGGACACCTGCAAGACCTTCGATATTTTTCGTTTTTGGGATCCGTGCCCTCGCAGGTACAGGGTACAGCAGGTACCCTGCGCAGGTACAGAAGGTACAGCAGGCATAGATTTTTTTTTGGGGGAAGAAGGAAAAGAGAGAGCACTCTGCTCTGCATCCTTGGAATTTTTTTTTCAGTTCTAAAACTGTGTGTTTGAGGTACAACAAGTACACTCGTGTCCCTCATGCTTGAGGTGACTAGTGCCAGAGTGTGTGGTGGTTGCACAGTTATTTTGTTTCGGGAAGGTCAGATGCCTTGATTTTGCAGAGGGCTTTTATGCTTTTGCTGAGTGCAAATCTCAGTTTTCGGGTGACAATTTCAAAGGGCTTTTGCTTGGAAGTGTATGCAGTGTATGCCTTGAGGCAGTGTGGAGCCAGGGTGCCCACATTGGTCTTGTTTCCGCAGTGTACTCAGTGACATTTCTTGCAGGTCACATTCTGTGTACGACACTTTGAAAATCTCAGTTGAGCCATGCTTGGCCAGGGCGCATCGAGTTTACTCGGTCCCTAACTGTCCATCGTTGATAGTGCTCAAAAGATTTTCTTTTCGGTGTTTGTACGTTGGGATCTGTGTTGTTATTGTGTACACAGGGCCGTTTATGCATTACTTTGTTAGGTGAAAGTGCCAGGAGAGCGCTGTATTTTGTATGCTACCTCAGTGTTGAGGTGTTTTTCACTTGATACAGGTGTCAAATCAAGGGGCTTTTGCCCAGATTTTGCTTGTGAGCACTTGAGTTACTGTTTGAGAACTTCAGATGCCTTTTATCCCCTTGGCAGAAGGGTGATTGTTTGGGATTTGTCCCATACTTTGTTGCAGGTTTGTGACAGGCTGAGGTGTTTGGAGCCTTTTTTCAGTGGACAAAACAGTGTATGACAAGTGGTGTATGCCTATAAAATCAGTGCAATACCTCATCTGAGGTGGGAGAAGTGTCCAGGACAGCAGTGTTTTGTGCTTCATCAGATGATGATGCACTGATAAAGCACTTGTGGAACAGCTGCAGCATTCTGAAGTTACTGTTTTATGCCTATTTGAGCACGGTACAGTGTGTCAGAAGGTACAGTGACTGGAGGGAAAATTTTCTGTTTTGCTGCAGATTTTTTGACAGTAAAAAAACAGCACTATTGTGAGTGCTCCTGGCTCTTGATAGAGTAGGTTTTCTGAGAAATCAGAATTTTTATTTAGTCATTTTTTGACTTACGGAGAGTCAGGCACTTTCCTTATCTGATATGGCATCAGGGGGAAGTGAATCTTCAATACTGAACATAAAGAAATTGGAAGGGGCACACAATTATGCATTATGGGCAGAACAGTGTTTGAATGTACTTCTGCTAAAGAAGATTTCTAAGCCCATAAGGGTGAAGGGTGTCAAGCCATCTGGGATGGCAGATGATGAGTGGGAGGAGCTTGATTTGTCTGCAAGGGCTGCTATTATGCTTACTCTCACTGATTCTCTTGTGTTCAATGTTCAGGCTGAAAAGACCTCTTATGGCCTATGGCAGAGGCTAGAAGAGTTGTATGCCCAAAAGAGTTCAGCCAGTAAGGTTTATTGGTTGAAGAAGCTTGTCGACCTTCGCATGAAGGAAGGTACAGCTATGACCTCACACTTGAGTGAGTTCAATGCCATCTTTACACAGCTTATTGCACAGGGATTGAACCTTGATGAGGAGTTCAAGGCTACTTTCTTGTTGCGTACCCTCCCTGAGAGTTGGGACACTTTCAAGACCACCCTGTCTAATTCAAATGTCACTCTTATGTATGCTGATGTGGAGAGCTCTCTCCTTATGGAGGAGATGAGCAGGAAGAATAATATGGGCAGCAAGTCTTCCAATGCTTTGCAGGTACAGGAAAGAGGTAGGACTCAGCAGAAGGGGAGATCTGCTGGCAAGTCCAAATCCCGCAGTCAGTCCTGTGGCAAAAAGGATATTGAATGCTTTTACTGTGGCAAGAAGGGACATGTGAA